>NC_135761.1:26964694-27547194 GCF_052425735.1 Oculina patagonica
CTCGAATTTTATTTTCAAGTAGTTTGTTTAACTGAAACATCTTTCTTGCATCTATACCAAAATTAACATTCACATCATCAGTTCAGTTCATTCTATTTATTTAACTGTGCGACCGGTACATAGTCCAGAAATTTACTCAATCATTTCTGCGTTACTGAAACACAATGAAAGTGTCCTTAAAAATATAAGTACAAAAATAAAAATAAAAAGGTTTTTGTGCTTTATTTTTCAGGAAAGGATTTTCTCACGGCTTAGAATCGAATTTGTTATTACCGCCAAATAACTCGTGAATGAAATAAGGAGAACTATTACACTATTGTTCAGTGTCGTTTGTCTGCCAACTGCTGAAAAAAGATCAGGCGGAAATTTTTTCTTTTTCCCTTGTTGTTAAAATAATAAAAAATTCTGACTTTTAAGTTATTTAAAGCGGAAATTACTTTTCTTTTTTAGTCTGGGTGAAATATATAAATATCACATACTTTCGGGTGTTAAACGCTGCGCCTTCAAGATTTTCAAGTGAACGAGTATGCAAACTAAAACGCATGTAAAAAGTGCTTTTGATGATACAGCAGGATCAAAGTACGCAGCTTATTAGCGAGCTTTTTTTCCACGTGGTTTGACAAAGAGTTCTTTGGACTTACCATTAAACACTTCATTTAGTACTCTTATAGAGCAGTTTTCAATGAAGCGTCAGTGTGGCCAATCACAAAGAACGCAGACAATCTTATTAAGTTAACTAATCAAAACTCGAAGCAAATACATGTAGCCGGCATGAAGCGCGGGAAAATGTGCACAAGATAGTCACGATTGGTTTTGTTTTAACTCTGATTGGCTGAGAAAGTGACGCAAGTGTTTTAAACCAATCACAAAACGTGGTAATGCAAAACAAATGCAAACGCGAATTACATTCGGCACTCAAGTGAAAACCACTTTATATCAAGCTAGAAATAGCAATATTTGAATACGGTTAACAAACAACATACCCAAACAGACAAAACAAACCTGTTGATGTCGCTAAAGGAGTGGTAGGAGGCCATGAGTAAGGTTGTTTCAAATTAACGGAACTTGGGCTTGCACTTTCATTAACTGTAACAAAACAAGAAACACTTGGTAAATATGCTTTTTACAAGTACCAGTTGTCTCACAGAACCGGCTGAACGGTAAATGGTAGACAAAAATGAGAAAAGATTCGAACTATATAAGGAAATTTTAATGATAAGACTTGATAACAGTGTAAAGTGCAAGAAGGGTCAACAGAAATGCAGAATTAGCGAGAGGGTACAGAAGACGTGAAATAAACACAAAAGCCGTAAGGTCAAAAAAAGTCGGAGCTAATGGAATTCCAACATCCTCGAGTCTGCTTTAGTTCAGCAAAGCGAAAACGCGAAGAAGGACCAACGAAGTACCGGTAACTTCTTACTTTTGAAGACGAAAGTGCAAGCATTCTTTTTTTGGAAAAGAAATTCCTTATAAAAAGATAGGTAACGCCTGCCATAGAGTAACTGAAAGGAAAGATCGCTCAATAACAGCAAAAGGCAAGAGTATTTAGAAGAGGCAAATCTAACCTGTGTTAAGTCCAGTGAAGAAACTAAACTTATCAAACTCATATGAAACCGGTGATATAAATTTATGCGCCCAGTTTAGTTTTGAGCTCAGATTTTCGGTATTCAGGCTTAACCAACAGGTGCTAAAGGCTGAAAAGTTTTCTGCTTGCAGCGCACGGAGTTTGTCAAACCCACCTAAAAGAGCTAAGCCAAGAATGGTAGCTAAAGCTAAGGGATTATTGCCCTTTGCTTTTCTTTCAAAGGCTTTAAATTTAATGATGAAAAGATTGTAGATTTAAAGTCGAAACATTTCGTGCAGATCACATGTTTAGTCAGCAAAGTAAAGTTAAAGGGCAAAAGTGAGACAGGCGTTTCCATCGCGTGGTGTCGCGATGGAAAGCAAACTTGGTCCCAATCATGCGTGCTTATTTGTCGAGGAGCAGATCTTTCAGCAATACAGCGGTAGAAAACCAGACCTCTAAAAATGCTGTATTGACGACATAGTCGGTGCCGCCTCTTTCAAAGAAGATCTTGAAGCATTCGCCACCTTCGTTAATAACTTTCACGTGCACCCCAGCTTGAAATTCACGTGGGTCAGACGATAAGCTCCCGTTCTTGGACGTATTTCTGAAACCATCTGCCAACTGCCTTATTACAACGATCCACCATAAGGAAACAGATTCTCGCTCTTACCTAAATTATTCCTCGTCCCATCCAGTTCGTTGTAAAAATTCAATTGCTTACAGCCATCTCCTACGTCTAAGGCGAATTTGGAGTGAGGATAACGACTTTAAATCTAAGAAGAATGAAATGGCTGGTCTCTTCGCACGCCGCGCCTATCCTCCCGCTGTGATAAATCAGGCACTACAACACGTCAGCACCGTCTCCCGCCAAACAGCCCTGCGATCAAATTCTTCTTCTCCGTCGGGACAACAAACCATCTCCCTTGTCTTGACATACCACCCAGACAAAGAGAAGGTCAGAAACATCATAACCAGGAACTGGGACTTATTGAAGTCCGAATCGGACACCAAGGACATTTTTAATCCGCAAAAATCCTGTGTGTCTATCGCCATGATAGCAATTTGCGTGACTCTTTGGTCCGTTGCGGTCTCTCCACAACCGAATCAAGGTATGAGGAGACAGGAACCTTTGCTTGAAGTCGGCCACGCTGCAGCACCTGTCCACACACCAACGCATCAGGGGGTCAGCTGACAATGCGATATAGGCACACCTGCACGACAAGTAACTTAGTTTACATCATTTCTTGCCGTGCGTGCCCGATGTTCAACATTGGTAAAACGGTCGGTGAAAAAAGGCTAAGGCCTTCCTGTCGTGAGACATTTCAATTCCCCTAGCCACAATGTTAAGGACATGTTCGTGTCCGTTATCTGCGCCGAGTTCAAAACCACGCGGGATCAACGTCGCACAGAAGCAAGGCTAATTTTCCATAACAAGACTATGCATCCAAACGGAAGGAACATTGACTTTGCTTTTCTGTGACATTATAAGCGCGCGCTTATGTATGTCGAAGACGCAATTTAGTTATTTATATCTATGAGCGCGTGCTATCAGTTAACGGCATTTCTACGCTGATGAAGAGACAGAAGTCTCGAAATGTCCGAGAATATGTACTTCAGCGCATTAACAATATTTTTGTTTAGTTTTTGTCATATCATACATGCGCTACACAGTTTTTTTTCCTGATTTGGGTTCTTTTAAGTTAAAAATTAATTTAATTTTAATAATAATTTATACATTTATATAGCGCTAAAACTATAAATATTCTAAAGCGCTGTTTACTATATGTAAAAATAATATAAAAATATAAAAATTAGAATGAACCTACATACAAATCAAACTAGAAACAGTGTGATTGAAAAGCTAAAACGCTTAAACGCGAAATGCTTTCTTAAAAAGAAAAGTCTTCAATTGACTTTTAAAAGTCTCCACTGATAACGCTTTGCGAATGTCAACAGGAAGCTCATTCCACAGGGAGGGGCCTGCCTTGGCAAAGGCTCTTTCCCCAAACGTTTTCAGCATTGTCTTAGGGACAACTAGCATATCATGGCCATCGGAACGCAGATTGTACCGACTAACAGGCTTGGCCTTCAAAAGGCCAGAGATGTAAGGAGCTCGACACTTGAGTTGTCACGGCAATTTTCACAGCATGACAGAGCTTGTACATTATTAATAAGGATATTTTCGCTTTTATCTCCAGAGTAAATGAGTACTCGTGTATTTTTCAACGACAAAAAAAATTGCATTCTCTCTGGGCAACTTCTGATTGTCTTAACAAACAATGATAATGACATCCGTACGCTACGCGGACCTATTGTCGTGATAGCCACATTTACCTTTCAGAAGAAAATATCCATCTTCTGCATCGCAATCCATGCCGACGTCCACACTGCTAGAGCCTTGTTTCAGTAGATGACGTATAAGCTGCAAGACTACCTTCAGAAGCTATTATCTGAATAATCCCTCCTGCTCCACCTCCTAAAATGGCCTCCACATTGTTCTTAGGTTGTCCATTTCCTCCTTCGACACTAAGTTTCCCCTTCTCTTGTATGTGTACCTGTTGGTAAAGAATAGTCATTTTATCAGCATTGAAGATCGGATCCAACTAAATTATATAAATGTATTTCATAGGAAATGTCCATCTATAGACTACTTATAAAAGAGAAATTGCTACTTCACACAGTCAAGCGGAGCACTTTTGACGAACTTTGATGAAAAATTCTTTCGAGTGTCTTTTCTATCGAAACTAAAACTACGGAGAAAAAGAAAAATTAAAATTGTAAAAAAATCTATCCTAATTAAGGTCACGTCACGGTTTATTTATTCATTTATATATTTTCCAAACAAGAAATAACAAAGACAAATACAATAAAAATATTTAAATTATTTACAAAGATAAAGTGGCGAGGAGACCGAAAATAAATTGCGAAGTTTATGTGTGTTTCGGCGACGAGTTGGCTTTACAAATAATTAAATTGGTTGTTAGGATGGCGTTAGGTCGGTAAATAAGTAAAAAAAGCAAGGTAAGAAAAAAGTTATTCATAGTTTGTAATCTTTTTCTTAAGGGCTTTCTTAAAAGAGCAAATCAAATTAGCGTTGATGATTCCGCTGTCAGGGGACTTATAAAGTTTAGGACCTTGGAAAACTTAAAAAATGTCTTAACATTTGTTCGACAATAAGGTTAATGCAAGGCGTGAGAGTTTTTAGTTTTGTAGGTGTGAAATTGGTTGTTCTGCTCTCCTTTGTTTTAACTTAGTTTAATACATACGTGTTGTACACGAGCCTCTGGCTTGGATGTGGAGGGTAACCTCTTTCCGCGTATGTCGACATGTAACTCATTGATTGATTAACTTGATTCCCATAAAATATAGTCAGGTCGGTTAGCGTAATAATCGTTACTTGCGTGATAAAAGCACCGATTTTTGCATGCGGACTCCTTTCTATACTTTATTTAAGTTTATCAGTGGCTCCATCCGAATTATTTTATTTTTTCTTGTAAGTTAAACCAGAACGTTTTTAGCTCATTTGCATATATAATATTCATAAAAGCTGTTCCACAATGTCCATTCGTAAGCGATCGATTAAATGTTGTGATAAAAACCCCAATGTTTGCATGCGGCCTCTCTTCGATACTTGTTTTAAGTTTATTCGTGGCTCCATCCGAATTTTTTTTTATTTTCTTGAAATTTAAACAAGACCGTTTTTAGCTAATTTGCATAAATTCATAAACGCTCAGTTCTGTAATGTTCCCTTTCGTTAGCGGTCAATTAGTTTTTTCGGCTGGTGTCCGTGGCTATTTTGTATAGGAATTTATCGGAGTACTTGATATTGATTGCCGAAAAGGCAAATTGAAGAGAAAACCACGCGATTTCCAGCTTTCAACCCGCAGTCGTTTTTACTGACAAGAGAAAAAAATGCACTGGCTTAAGGCTTGAAAAAATTAACTGTAATATCCTAGACAGGGGTGGATCTAGTGGCGTTGTATTGGGTGGCTAGCTACCCCCTTGATTCAAAAATAAACATAAAAACGTGAAATTATAAGGAGAGTGAAACTCGATAAGGTGTAGAAATCGTTGAAATGTTCGGCTAAAATAAAGTCTGGTGAAGGGATATTTTGCTGAGCATTAGTACAAGTGTTCTAGATTGAATGCCCGTCTTGTGAGTTCAAGCAAAGCATGGTCCGTCAGTGGCATCTTTTCAATGAACGTTTTTTAAGACAGAAAAGTTAAATCATAGATTGGTTAAGGGACAAGGAGGAACTCTCTTTGTCATACACGATGATAATCAGCCGTTCAATATAATTTTACGGAAGTGCTCACCGGTCGGCATCAAGGGACTCAAACGGATGAGAGAGGCTGAATAGGCAATTGTTTCTGTTTCTTTTTTAAATGCCTGCCAAGTCTGCCCTTTCCCCTAAAACTGGATTTGGTGTTACAACCAGATAAAGCGTGAACAAGAAAACAGACCGTTCGCAAGCAGGCAGGGGATACAACTCCATCTTCGTCAAAGTGCTCGCACATGGCTTCTGCTGTCCACTCTTCAAGCTTAGGCGTTCGATCAGGCGTTCTTTTTTTTGCGGCGGGAGGAGAAAAATATTGCAGGTTAGCGTGACCCTTGCATAGGAAATAGAAATTACCAGCTGGTGTAAATGCTGAATGATCCGCTTGCTTCTCGTCAATCTATGTATGTTCAAGTCAATGTAGACAGGCAGAGGCAGTTCACGATTTTATTTTTTTTTCTTTGTCTTGCAGCCAGCGGTAAGGCAAGCTTGGGACTCGTGCTTATCTCCCTTTTTAAACCGTCTCCATCGAAAATTAAGAATATTAAGGTTTTGAGGCTAGATGGTAACGACGCTTCTTGACTATTTTATGGAAACAATCCGTTAAATTTATATGCTTCGTGGCTGAAAATGTATTTTCTTATTATTGAAGCTACCTTAGCCAAAATTTGTGCGTCCACTGTGTAATCTCGTTTCTTCAAGGCTTCTTTATAAGCATGTCCCGCATCCCTCGGCGGCCACAAACTACAAGCGCATAAATACAGTAGAACCCCGGTAACTCGAACTCTGATGGGAAACGAAAAACAGTTCGAGTTGGCGGGGTTTCGAGTTATATTTAATTTGCCAAGTTAATTGATAGTTACTGATATTTCAGCACTTCAGTATTCAGTACCAGTACAGTATTCAGTATTCAGTACTGACAGTGCAAATTAAAGTTATCTCGTCAGAAACTCTATCACGATCATACATGAATTCTTATGATAAGAATGGAAAAAGGCTGTCAAATACGTGATCTGTTCGCTACTCTAATCAATGGGTATCCGTGACGAGTTGCAAGAACCAGAATTCGAGTAATCGGGGTAAATTTGACCCAAATTTTGATCAACGGAAACGAAATTTTGTTCGAGTTAGGCGGGGATTTCGAGTTATCCGACTTCGAGTTAACCGGGTAAAAATAACTGAAAAGTGGGTTCAAAATCCAAGAGAAATTTAAGTTAGTTCGATTTATTATGTAATTTCCATAATAAACATTTTAGAATACTGCTGCAACTAAAAACAAAAATTTTAGCCGCGAAAACTTCAACTTCATGTCTTCAATTTATGTACATTTTGCAACCGACATTTAAGCATAAAACTGCAAATTACTTACGGAGTAGAGAAATATTTCCTTCTGTCCCACTATAATTTAATCAATTCAAAATGGCGTGGTAGCGGTTCTTGAGAGATCGTACGTGGTCAAAATGTTAAGCAAATTTTGCAAATTGCAAGAAAAAATCCAGGTGGAGCCACGGATAAAATTATTTAATAGTCTTTAAAGAATCATTCTGCAAAGTTTGGTGCTTTTATTAACCGTGTCACGATTTCTCCAAAAATTTGCGCTAAGCGACCTAACTAATAGGAGAGTGCAGTCAGTGGTTAGTCATTTTGTGATAGACATTAGTTTACCTTTTGAGATTTGAGGCGAATAAGTCCCCCAGATCCACCAGAACAAACAGTTGAGCTTTTTGCCGTTTGAGCTGAAGCTATAATGGCTGCATCTAAAGTTAGATAAATAAAATGTCAGTTTAGATTGGAGCTACATTAAGAGGTCGACTTACAGCTTTAGAAAAACAGGACTTATATTTTTCGAAGGCTGACCAAACTTCACGCTAGTGTAGTGAGTGAAGTTTTAGTCTGAGATAAACAAGTGCTTATTTATTACTAAACTGATGCACAAGAGAAAAGAACATATGCTTACTTGCTAATAATTAACATGCAAAAATCAAACTGTTTTCAGCCTTGATCGGTTCATGTACGCATAATTACTTACCCAAATCGGTCTATTTAAAAAATACCCTCCTTGTATTATTGGAAAACTGACCATCCGGTAATCTTAGAAAATATTCGGAAGAATTAGGTGATCTTCGACAGAAACTGCTACAAAAGTCTGTCGAGCTCTTCTTCAGAATACGCCTTGAGCTTTACGTTATACCTTTGAGACTTTGGTACTTGAAGAAAGAAAAAGCTTGGTGGGAATAGCTCATGAGCGTTTTAGTTTTCTTCTGGTTCAAAGCAAATATTTGTCTTTTTTTGTAATAGATAATTTGAAACAGATAGCAGAACATTTCAAGGTCATTACTTATGGTAATCTCTCCTTTCTCAGCAACAAGTTCTATGGCTCCGCCTCCAGCTACACTTCCAGAACTGTGCAAGCACGAACCTGAAATGAAAGAGGATCAAACTTAAGAACGCCTTCGCGTTAATATCAACTATACTTGGAAATAGGCCAAAATGAAATTCCTTCAAACTCGGCCTGAATAAAGCCCTAGGGGCACTAGTTACAAAAATATCAGTTTAAGATCAATCGGTTAATTTTTGATTTTTTAACAATTTTTTTCTTCCCAAAGCCCGAAACCGGACAAAATCGAACACAAAAGTAGGGTCCATTCGGAGGCTTCTCCAATCGAAAATAAAATTTTTCATTGAAAACGAATTTCATATCGTATTTGTACCTCCATTCTACTATCTTTAGAAATAATTAGATCGCAATTTGATAAGAAGGCAAATATTTTACAAAATTTTGAAAGTCGCTACCTCAAGACAGCTAAAAATAGGCCAAAATTTACCATATTTTCAACTGCTTTAAAAGCCTCCTGGTACATCGTTTTGCCCAAAACGGCTTAATCAGCCTGAAAGAGCATGTTTTTAACTACAAATCTGTGAAATAAAATTTTTGGGTAATTAAAATCGCGAGCGCTGAGGCGGCGAAGTAAATGCAGCTATCTTCCTAAAAACCCGACCTTTGACCCTGCCGCAACGAAACCGCTAATAACGAGTTGTGACAATCTTTTCCTTATTTTGCGTAGGTTTCTTGTTTTATCGGTTGAAAACATGTATTACGTGATGAATGCAATCTTACTTGATGCATGAAACGCCCAAAAGTCACATATAGACTTCTGTCAGTTGGACAAAATAAAGCACTTCGTTTATAAATACGCATGCCAAAATTTAAACTTGAACGAATTCAATATTGAATTTGGTTTATGCGTTAAACTAGTTAAATCACGGCAATACCCACCTGAATATTCATATTCACAGCGGTGCCATATCCCTGGAATAACGTTGAAAGGGAGCTCAATCAAAACTTTGCAATGTTTGCGACTGATACTAATCGAATTAATGTTAAAATTGTCACGCGCTGATTGTTCATCAGAGGAAAACGAATGTATTGTTTCCACGGGCAACCCCAAAATAGTCACTTCCGTTACATGAGCGATAAAGTTTTTTTTTTCATTATAGGCTGTCTTAAGGATAAACAATATAAAACCTCACTTACAAATTATTTTCTTATTAAGGGACCGTTTTTTTTTATCTAAAGTAAATTAATTTGAAATTGGTTTTCGCTGGAATTTACACAGAATTATTGACAGGTGTCACCAGTTTTCAGATAAATGTTCATTTCAGTATCGAAACTTGCGAGAAAAAGAAATCTTCTTTTAGTTTTCTTATTGAACTGTGATTGCATTTGTTGACATAAGAGAAAAAAAAAGGCGAAAAGTTTAAAGTAAGTAAGTAAGTACGTTTACTCGAAAAAAATTATTGTGTGCGCTCGTTGGCTTGCTGTGGATACGCAAAACATGTTGGCGGTGATTGTGGTTCGAGTACAGAACGACAAGCGAACGATCATGATGAGTGTGTACGACTAGCTGAATGCTGTAAAGATATCAAAGGCCACCTAAAAACTTGCTGTGTTTCTGATTCGTCATTAAATTCAGAGGCAACACTTTTGCTGGCTAGGGCGGGTAAGTGAAACTCAAGTTAATGCAGTTTTTGCATTGTTTACATAATCAATTTTATTTTATTTTGTCTCTGGACATTTTGTTTTCATCTTTCCCTGTTAAAGGTATATTTGATGAAGACGAGTCGAATTTAAATCTAACAGTTTGCCCAAGACACCGCGACGCATTTGGGCTAAGGTGGCGAAAAAAACAGAAAAACCTGCTCAATTCCGACTTCATGGGCAGCGCATAGAAAACCTAATGTAAAGGGGGAGCGAGGGATAACACTTGGGCAGTCCCGTCGCCTTTACAAAGTCAGCACAGTCATAATCCCTGTTGGTTCAAGTAAGTTTTTAAAACTTCTTGTGAGAAATGTTTCGACCTTCACTTTACCCTCACCCGTTGTTTGATAGCCTGTTCCAGGCGTTCGGTTAGTTGGGAAACTTCAAGCGAAAAAATGGGGAGGGGTCTAAGGCGAGGGGGCGCTCCCTCTCCCTCCCCGCCCCCCTCCCCTTATTTTTTTTTTTCGCTCGCCGTTTTTCGCGCTTCCCAACTAACCGAACGCCTGGAACAGGCTAGTTGTTTGATTGAACGCAAATATCCTTTGGTCTCGTCACGCCTTCCTTCCCACATTGGGGAGAAAAGATTGCGTGACGAACTTAAGGATTCAACGAAGGGGCTTTCATTTATTAGTGCTTTGAAGCCAATCTGAAAAATTACTCATAGTACCTTACAAATAACACCCACCTACCAATCCCTTTGATTGGTGAGAAAAATGTCACGTCCCCCATTTTATTTATTGTTTTGATGTAGTATTTTCCCAATAGTGTGTTGTCATGCCCCCCCCCCCCCCCCCTCCCCGGGTTAAGCTTCCCAAATAACATAAACCCACATATACACACACACACTTTCGCTACTCTCCTCTGTGTACCATTAAAGGAAAGCGTTTTGTTTTTAAATGCTTGAAAAGGTTCTCCGATGTGGGTGGGGCGGGGCGCGGTGGATGGAGTGTAATTTTTGTATCGACTCGATTATGGAAAGTCTATTTTACACTGTATGAAACGTGTGAAATGGGTAGAATTGTAAATTAGAATTTTAGGTGGCCTTTGATATCTTTACAGCATTCAGCTAGTCGTACACACTCATCATGATCGTTCGCTTGTCGTTCTGTACTCGAACCACAATCACCGCCAACATGTTTTGCGTATCCACAGCAAGCCAACGAGCGCACACAATAATTTTTTCGAGTAAACGTACTTACTTACTTACTTTAAACTTTTCGCCTTTTTTTCTCTTATATCAACAAATGCAATCACAGTTCAATAAGAAAACTAAAAGAAGATTTCTTTTTCTCGCAAGTTTCGATACTGAAATGAACATTTATCTGAAAACTGGTGACACCTGTCAATAATTCTGTGTAAATTCCAGCGAAAACCAATTTCAAATTAATTTACTTTAGATAAAAAAAAACGGTCCCTTAATAAGAAAATAATTTGTAAGTGAGGTTTTATATTGTTTATCCTTAAGACAGCCTATAATGAAAAAAAAAACTTTATCGCTCATGTAACGGAAGTGACTATTTTGGGGTTGCCCGTGGAAACAATACATTCGTTTTCCTCTGATGAACAATCAGCGCGTGACAATTTTAACATTAATTCGATTAGTATCAGTCGCAAACATTGCAAAGTTTTGATTGAGCTCCCTTTCAACGTTATTCCAGGGATATGGCACCGCTGTGAATATGAATATTCAGGTGGGTATTGCCGTGATTTAACTAGTTTAACGCATAAACCAAATTCAATATTGAATTCGTTCAAGTTTAAATTTTGGCATGCGTATTTATAAACGAAGTGCTTTATTTTGTCCAACTGACAGAAGTCTATATGTGACTTTTGGGCGTTTCATGCATCAAGTAAGATTGCATTCATCACGTAATACATGTTTTCAACCGATAAAACAAGAAACCTACGCAAAATAAGGAAAAGATTGTCACAACTCGTTATTAGCGGTTTCGTTGCGGCAGGGTCAAAGGTCGGGTTTTTAGGAAGATAGCTGCATTTACTTCGCCGCCTCAGCGCTCGCGATTTTAATTACCCAAAAATTTTATTTCACAGATTTGTAGTTAAAAACATGCTCTTTCAGGCTGATTAAGCCGTTTTGGGCAAAACGATGTACCAGGAGGCTTTTAAAGCAGTTGAAAATATGGTAAATTTTGGCCTATTTTTAGCTGTCTTGAGGTAGCGACTTTCAAAATTTTGTAAAATATTTGCCTTCTTATCAAATTGCGATCTAATTATTTCTAAAGATAGTAGAATGGAGGTACAAATACGATATGAAATTCGTTTTCAATGAAAAATTTTATTTTCGATTGGAGAAGCCTCCGAATTGATCCTACTTTTGTGTTCGATTTTGTCCGGTTTCGGGCTTTGGGAAGAAAAAAATTGTTAAAAAATCAAAAATTAACCGATTGATCTTAAACTGATATTTTTGTAACTAGTGCCCCTAGGGCTTTATTCAGGCCGAGTTTGAAGGAATTTCATTTTGGCCTATTTCCAAGTATAGTTGATATTAACGCGAAGGCGTTCTTAATAGTTAAAAGCACTTATTAAACTTACTAGTTTGTTTTATTTCTTTGGTAGAAGCCTTTCATATTGTTTGCAAAAGAATCGACTCGGAAACGGAATTAAACACGCACTTCTGATTAAAAAAACCACCGTTAAGAATAAATGCGATTAAAACTTTATTCTTCTCATAACGTAACGGCTGTATTGGCTAACAAAATGGACTAATAATTGTCAAAAACACGAAGTCCAAGAGCACTGGAGGACCACATATGAATCAAAAGAATTAATTAACCGATAAAACAGTGATCTAGTAGTCTAGTAGCGATTTTTCCTTGACCTTGAAATTGATGCTTTCGATTGGTCAGGTAAATTTTTCGGTGATTTTCGTTTGCCCAGAATGCATGATAATAATAATTGCTGACCGATGTGCATGGTGGATTATTAAACAATTATTCACCGAATAAGTGGAAGTAAATATTCACCACATTCACCGACACTGAGGTGAATAACTGTTTTGTATACAGCTATTTCAATAAACGTTGTCGGGTTAAAGCTTAAAGCTAAAAGGAAAGACCACATGGCATTCTGGGTATTCACTACAAATTTGCATATAAGCTTCATTAAATTTACAAATTTGTATTTCGCGCGTGAAGAATTCACGAGTTTGTTTTTCCTCTCTGGAGGCCTTTCTGCAGCTTTACTTTCACTGTCGCTTGGCTCTGAGTTTTGAAAATTCGTCTTAAATTCAGTGTGGCTAAAAGCACCTTGTTTCACATGTCTGAAGAAAGAGAAAACGTGCAAATTCGCGTTTGTCATGTCACTATATATTATAATATTTAACACGCGCAAAATGCTCTCTTCTTCTACCCATACTGCCTTTCAGTCTTGTTTTTAAGCTTTGATCCGGACAACGTTTACTGAAATAGCTGTATACCACACAAGTTGAATAACTAGCGGACAAAAACATCACTTTCGGTAAACAAAGTGACGCGCGAAGGCAGTTAGTTTCTCTTTAGCTGCTCGGAGGTGAATAGTACTTTCTAATCACCTCCGAGTTAACTAATCAGCGCGCGCGAAAACACTTTTTACTTGTGTGCTATATGCTAAAACAACTATTCACCTCAGTGTCGGTGGCTAGTGGTGGATCAAACCGCGCCGCGAAGGGGAACAATAAGATAATAAAGTCTGACTAGTCTATTGCTCTTAAGGATAACAATTTTCTCGCGCGCGTTGCTCGGAGGTGAATAGCAAAGGATAATTGGAGTTTGTGTAGCCAATCAGCGCGCGCCAAAAACGCTATCCACTGTTTCAGTATATAGTAAAAAAAAGTTATAATCAACAATATCTAACCTCCGCTTCCTCCTAGCAGTGATTTGGTGTTGTTTTGATCGTATGATGGACCTGACTGTAGGAAGCTGGAGAAAGACTGCGCCTTTCCTCCATGGCTGGACCCAGGTATACATTGGCCCAACACTGGATAATTTGGTTTCGATATTTTTAATCCTCCAGGACCAAGACCTGTAAAAGTGTTCAAAAAACTTGAAAATTTATTTTTGGGGGGGCAATAAATCAGGGGACTACCTATACGGATGCTACATAACATATTGCATACGAATTTGATTTCAGGTACCCTGAATACCAGAGGATTTGACACGAGCACAAAGAGTTGACCGAAACCAAAAACCGCGAATGAAAAGGCTCTGGCGCCCAGGGTAGATTTCATGGTTAGAAATGCTGAAGAGTAGCCCTTGAAACACGCAGAACCGATAACTTGACCGAAGTAGCGAAAGGGATACGAATAAGTGGATTGATAGCAGATCTGAACAGATCTTAAAGATTTTTTATCATTAAGTGACACAAACTTCTCGATTAAAATTTCCGAGTTCTTCCAACAGGAGTCAAAGGCTTGACCTTCCGCAGGCCAGTCAAACGCTATACGATTGAGCCACAGGGAATTTGTGAGAGCAAGGCCGTATAACTACTTTCGCTTCAAATGTGACAGATTTCCCGTGTACTGCTAGGATCAGTTTTGTCGATGAACGAGAAATGAAGGTATGGAGCTGTTTCGAAAAAGGGGGGTCTGGGTCTGTCATGGCCGTGTAAAGACGTTTCTGAGATCGCTCCCGCTCGTTTCGACTATTTTGCAACTGTTTGTATAGAAGAGATTATCAGTGTTTTGAAACGTAAAACAAGAGGAAGCAGCAGCAGCAGCTCCGAGTGCTCCGACGCCAAATGAAAAGAAACCGCGTTCTCCGTTAGAGACAACCGACGAGATCAACATGGCGCTCGAAATGGCTGAAGATCTTGGCTCGTAAATCCAGCTAGTTCTCCAAAAGCTCAGCGGTCTTGAGAGCACGGTAGAAGGAGTGCTTCAAAAATTCAACGCCTTAGAATCCTCCGTAAAAACTATACAAGCAGAAGTTACCACACTCAGCGCTAAAACCAGCGCTGTTGAGAAGTCAGTTGGAGTGATGGACAATAGCCTGAAGTTTTTAAACAAGGAGGTGGAAGAGTATTGACTACTTGTAGTGTATTGACTACTTGTAGACAAAATTTTAGAAAAATCTGTAAGAGCGTTTTAGAGTAAATCTAGCATGAATTTTTTTGCAATATTTTGAAGTTTCATACAATCTACAGTCAATATATTTCAAAAAATAACGCAAAAACTCGTTCGCTCTTAGTTATTGGTATTTGATGGTGTCATTTTAAATAACTGCACTCAAATACTACGAAACGATCAAAAAGCGCCTATTTCACATTAAAACGGGATTTTTCTGAAAACTTCATTCTTGCTTTACTTGAAAACGCTCTTACAGATTTTTCTAAAATTTCGTCAGTAGTTAGTCAATCTACTGAACGTTAACATATCAAAAAATGAATACCAAGAGTCAATCTAGATTTCGAGAAAAAACAAGCTTGTTTGAAATCAAATCTTATATATGAAGTGTGACCCTCTGAGCGGTACTACCTTCTTACATAGTACCGGTCAGAGGGACAACAACACAAAAAAATTTTATATACAAAAATGTTCCAATAATCTCTGATCTAGCAGACACCTAAACAGCAAAGCCTATGATTGTTTAAAAAAAAATCCAAGCAAGACTTTACGGGGGTAATATACTTATATATGAAGTGCGACCCTCTGAGCGGTACTACCTTCTAAGTTCTTACATAGTACCGGTCAAGCGAACTGATCTCCTTCCTATATAGTAGAACGAATTCTTTTCAAACGAGCCTCTAAGTGCTCGTGAAATCCGATTTCCAACCTAGCATATTTAAAAAAAACATACTTTTCTTCGTATATCTTCCTTCCTCCTCGATGCGAGTTTGTAGACAATAAAACAAGTCAAGAATGAGACGCCATATTGGATTTACCGAGAAATTTCCGAGAGCCAGCCGAGTCGGAAAGTCATCTCCAGTACTTCTCGGCTGTCCCTCTGAGCGGTCCTATTTAGGCACAACCAATTTTCCCGCGTCCTCATACTATCACTTTGTTTGCATCAAACTGAAATGTCCAGTCGATTTAAACTCAAAAAAGAATTTAATAAAACAATTATTCTATTCGCCCTTGTTGGATACGAGTCGTTATAGCCAACGAGGCGCGAAGCGCCGAGTTGGGTATTTACCACCTCGTATCCAACGATGGCTCATAGAATAATTGTTAAATAAACGATTCTTCTTCTTCTACTCGGCAGATATCTGCGTATCTGTTGTGGCCACTTGCCGCCGATATAAACTAGTAATAATCATGGATTAGCGGAGTGCGTTCGAGACAATTTTGTGCGCCTTTTATTCGCCCGCTTTATACTATTGACCTCCAAAGACGCGAACACAAGCACATCGTAGAACATAGGCAACTACGTTGTTTATGCAAATCTTTTCTGCGCACGGTAATTCATGTCGCAATAATTAAGCGCGCGCTGATGGTCGCCGTTGCGTTAACTTCGCTTGCAGCTTTTAAATGGCCGGTAAACCCCGATTTTTTTTGATGGACGGCTTTCTCTTCCAATTTTCAGCAAATTGTAACAAAAATCAATGAGGGAAGTGTAAAATTTTCAATTTTTCTGTCCATGCGGCGTCGAATACTCACTGAATCATGCTTTATCGCAGCTTTTAGGCGGGTGCAAATGTGTCATCGCTAAATGACAAGATTTACTTTAAGGAACGTCACTAGCTGAATCAATTTTAATACTAAATCAATATAAACAATATTAGGAAGAGAAAATTGTATTTCAGGGATTTTAGGGTGGTCTTTTGGAAATCTAATCTCCGCAACGAATTGATTGACCCCCCAATTTTTTTATTATTTACGACATGGGTAACTCTAATCTCACAGCGGTGAAAGTTTTACAAAAAAAGTCAATGTGGGAAGATTTTCGCCATCTGCATGAGGCCATCTGCATGAGGTCGAGATCACTTGTAGCAGTCCAAAAAGTCTGAAACGGTTATGGCATCGGGCGATCGATACCCGCGGGACTGACGTCGGACAAATTACGCGATTAGTATGCGCTCTCCTTCGTCGAACGCAACAATCCGGTAGATATGTTTTGAGGCACACTTGCCGCAAACTCGCTAGATATATTTTGAGACCACAGGCCGTAACGTGGTCATGTTGCTTAATGACTGCTGAGTACAATGGCTGATCAGGACGCACTTCCTTTTACATGACACGCCGAAACAAGAAGGTTGACACTACATGACTAGCGAGAAGGTTGGCACTACATGACGACTACTACTACTACAACAAAACGACACTTTCACGTTTGATGTATTTACCAGACGTCGCACACACCTCCCAACCTCAACACCTCTCAACACATTACGACTAAATTGAAAAAACAGGTAGTAAAATTTAATTTACCAACAGTAGGTTTAACCGTGCAAATCGAAGCTCCAGTGAAGGTCCAAGTTGATACGTGCGATGTCGTGTGCGAAGCTTGTGTGCGGTAAGTCAACGTGTGTACGCGCATTAAATCGAGGTCGATAACATGAAAGCGAGGCATTTTTGCTAACTCCAAAATTTCCCCTGGTTTACGCAGGACTCCCAGTATGTGCACAGGACACCACACGAAATTAGGAATGCGTTCTCCTTCGTCGAACGCAAATAGACACAACAACGACGCGTTTATCGACATCTCTCTCGCTAACAAAACTTGAAATGTTATCATCGCCTAAATCCAGAATTAAATAAAGGTAGGGTAGGAAGAGTCTGCGTTCGAGCCTAGTGGCCCATCAGACCGGAGCTTATCTTGGTTTGAAGCGACAAGGAGTATCTATTCCCCCTAGGGCCCGTTTCTGGAAATTCCCGGAAACTTTTCGGTCCTGCAAAGCCATTTTTAGTTTTCAATATCTTGAAAACAGAGAAATGTATATACCTGCAGCTTTGTATGGAGGGAACCACTGTTCATATTGAAAATATGTGAATAAAACAGCTCTGTATAATCATAGGGTTTGAAATTTTGTAATGGCTTTCCGGATGCGAAGACTTTCCTTCGGGACCTTCGAGAAACGGTGGGATCCTAGTCCATCTCAGGGTTACCCCCAGCATTAATTTTGCCGGTACCCATTTATACACCTGGGTGGAAGAGGCACTGTGAGGGTAAAGTGTCTTCTTGCCCAAGAACACAACGAAATGCCCGGGCCAGGGTTCGACGCCGGACCGCTCGATCCGTAATCCAGCGCACTAATCATTAGACCACCTCGACTTCTAAAAACTGACTAGGGAGCTCCGCTTTTAGGCTAGCCTTAATCTATATATTAATACTGTGAAAGTTCTATGAACAGCAAGAAAAGAAAATCAAGAGAATCGGAGGGGTTAGGCTTCAGTCCCCTATGTGAAGGGTGTTTCCGAGAGAGATCAGTGTGTACTCAGCAAAGAAAACATTAAGACCACGTCCAAATCCGTTAAACATCAGGCAGCATTTTTAAGAGCGGAAAGACCGCGCCGTTGTAGGCAATAGGGAAGAACGCCTTTTCTGGAAGCTTTGCCTTCTATCCAAGACTACACCTCCGTAAACGAAGAAATACAATTCCCACACGTTTATTTCCGTCTAGCAGGATCCCTGAAGACCAGCGGCAAATAAGAACCGATTATGCTGATTATGCATGTAGTGACACTGTTTCAAACTAACTCTGACCATCATCATCATCATCATCAAAACCTTTATTTACACACGATAGGGTTTAAAGCACAATGCTTGTGGGGTCGTGTATTATACTTAATATTACAAAATACTAATAAACTAATAGATTTCTAAATTACAACTAAATGCTTATATACTAAATTGGATCGTATCTACTATAAAAATAAATAATTACATAACAATGACGAAGGCAACGGAGTTCCGAAAATTTAGTTTCTTAAAAGTTTTATAAGATCATTTTAACATTTCTTATATCAATTTCAAAAAGTTTTTTTTAAGTTAACAGCATTTCTGTATGTTTTTTTTTTTTCATTATTAGATCCATTGGTAGCAAAAGAGTTCCTAAGATTTCCTTAGCGAAAAAGTCATCTCTTGTGACTATAGATCGTGGTTAATCAGGCATGAAGGATCAGTGCCGGCTTCGATTTAGTGAAAAACAGCAAATGAAGGCTTGATGCGATAACAGAAAAGTTTTCATACCTTAAATAAAAGAAATGTGTGTGATGATCAGATATGATATTCTGACCTTCCCGGGGGCTTCATCAACTCTCATCCTCGTTTGGCCCGGGCTTTACATGAAAAAGCCGTCTACAACTGAGAAAGAAAACGGGATATCTGTAAGGCTCTCCTTACCTGTATATACTGCTTTCTTTGGCAAATATGGTCCAGTCATTACTGGAGAAGACGGTTGTGTGAATCCTCCAAGACATGTTGTATTGAACACCGCCTCCCCGCAAGTCATGTTGACATCAGTTTGTATTGAAATGTTTCCATTCAGACTTGTTATACTAAGAGCATACTTCCCGAATACTTCAACTATTGAACCGCTCCTGAACTCAATATTACCACTGAATGTTATGTTGGCGACAAGATGGCTGCCATATAAGGAGCTTCTGGTTTGAAATGATGAGTTGTAACTGCAACTTGTACAATTAATGAATGGAACAGTCGTGTTAATCTGCAGTACTTCACCGGAGGTAAGAACAAGACCTAAAACGAAAAAAACATTAATCAGAATATGGAATCCCTCCCAACTAAAAATTTGGACTGGTAGCACATTCAACTTCGTTTGGTGTAGAAAAACAAATTAAAGCTTTCCACCTTTGGCAAAAGGTAAGAACAATTTTTTTCGACCTCTTTAAACTCGACCAGTGGAGGGGGAATACCCCAGTGAAGGGGGAATACTCCGCCAAAAAAAAATGTTTTTGCTTAAAGTGGTGGACAATATGGCTTTCATGTTAGGCTCGTGATGTTTAAACGTCATCCAATTTGGAAACCTTTCTATGCCAAATATCATTCATGATTAGAAGTGGAATAGGAGTAAAGTTAGGTTCGGCTGGACTCGTGTTGAGAAAAGTCGAATTTTATTTTCGAGTAGTTTGTGTCACTGATACATCTTTCTCGCACCTACACATCATCAGTTCATTTTATTATATCAACTGCGCGACCGGTACATAGTCCAGAAATTTACTCAATCACTTCTGCGTTACTGAAACACAATGAAAGTATCCTTAAAAATATAAGTACCAAACTATAAAGTAAAAGGTTTTTGTTCTTTATTTTTCAGGGAAGGATTTTCTTCTCACGGCTTAGAATTTGTTATTACCGCCAAATAACTCGTGAATGAAATAAGGAGAACTACTGCACTATCTCCAGTGTCGTTTGTCTGCCAACTGCTGAAAAAAGACCAGGCGGAAAATTTTTCTTTTTTATTTTCCCTTGTAAATGTATAAACATAATGAAAAAATTCTGACTTTTAAGTTATTCTAAGCGGAAATTACTTTTCTTTTTATAGTCTGGGTGGAATATATAAATATATCACATAATGTCGGGTGTTAGACGCTGCGCCTTCTTAATAGCACAATTTGTTTACCTGGTTGTATTGAATATTAATTCCAAACGTTTCACGATACTTGGTTTTGTCTTGTTAAAGACGTCAGTCAAACAGTATGTCAGGTTTTAAAAATTTCGTAAATTGCTTCGCATAATAAGCAAAAAGAATTATTTTTACTTCAAAAACTCAAGAGCCTAAAGTCATATGGAAACAACGATAAGTGGTCCAATTTTTTTAAAACTCACCATGCAAGCGTACTGGAGCGATAAACAAGTGATATTATTGTCATGCATCAGGGACTTAAGATCTCAACTTGAAAAAGTCAGGCTGATCAAGTTTTGTCCTTGTGGTCTGGAAAAACACCTAAAAATTGTTATGGCTCCCTTCTCCCTTCAACAACAACTTACTTTATATCTCCATCCTGAGGTGCATTTTATGAGCAAGAAGACCTATTCGTCAATTTTAGTACTTTTTACTGAAAAGCATTAAAATCCCGGCCCCGTCCACACTGACCCGAGTAAATTTCAAAACGCATCTTTTTTTACCCGGATAGGCCAACCGTCCAAACTGGCGCGCATGCGTTATACGCAGTGCGCTCATCACTGTCAAGATTGGGGTTGCAGGCCTCTCGGGCCCGCAATAGTTGACACTACGGCTGCCCCCGCTGTTTATCAGTTTTTTTCTTTTCTGCACATTATTTAGCTTGATGTCTTGCCTCTTCTATCTACTAAATTGGGGTCTTTATGAAGAAAATACTCCCTGGCGGCTCCTATTTTCTAATAGTTTCTGGCCTTCTCTTTTCAAGATGGAACGAGGACATACGATTTTTGAAAATGAACTGTAAAACTTAATTGAATTACCAAAACATAGCAAAATTATGCTTAACAAAATCTGAAAGATAATGATAAACGTAAATTTGATTACAGTTACAAGAACGCGACTGCAACAGCCTGACATGATTTTGCCACGTTTTGCTCAACTTTAGCAATAGTTAAACGTTTTAAAATTGGGCTGAGAGCCCAAGCAAAAATGATCAACTTGACAGTTGAGTCGAAAGGATGCCGAAAGAAGAATTTCTCACCTCTGTTAATATACAAACTCCTGTCGCGTGTCTTAAATAATTATCTTGAGATCTCTTTTGAATTCCTTTTCTTGATGGCTGCATTTCGTTTTGCAAAGCGGAACGTTACCTGATGTTTTCTCATATATTCCTTATTTCGTTTGTTTATATAATTTCAATTATACTGGCAGAACGCTTTGTGGCCATGGTATAATTGGGATTTTTTTCCTATGAACTCAATTAAATTCCCACGTTGCTAACCTGCAGACAGCAATGCTTAAAACCTATTTTCCCCCACAGAATACATGACAATAGGCCACGATAGAAACCATTTCTCACGATACAAATAATTCCTCACCTCTGTCAATGCAAAGCCTGCCGCTCGTCTAAACAATTATCTCGAGATCTCTTTTGAATTCCCTTTTCTTGATGTCGCATATCGTTTTGCAAATATTGTCTGGAGGTGGACTGATCAACACTTTTCTCTGTTCCAGTAGTTTGTGCCTGGCAAATGGCGGTACTAGACTGTGTCTTGCTTATCGTAATTTGCGGACAATCTTGAAGATATGTTCGTACTCGTTCCTGGACAAATTTCGTCTTCGAGACTTAGTGAAATGAAGAGAACGCAACTTAAATGTGAATTATTCTTTACGTGAAAATCTGGATTTCCTTACTTTTCTGCGAGTTAATAATCGCAAACTCTTTTGTAAAAAAGCTTTCGACCTTTAGACCTTTCTAAATAAATAGACTTCGAATGAAACCTCAAAATATCTTTACCTTAAGCTATAAATGAACTTTTACCAACGGTTGCAAGAATCAGTTGAAGCGTTGTAGTCGAGTGCGCACGTGTTTTCGTTGATGGGTTGTCATCATCACCCATTCCCTACGCAGAGACTCGATTATATTCAGTCATAATTCACCAATCACCTTTCAGGGATTTATCACATCTCCCGATACCCACTTCCAGGTATTCTGCACAACTTCCGATACCGTTTCCGCGCCCACTTTAGGCAAATCGAGATTTGTTCTGGTACATTTAAAATTATATACTCCAACACGCACTCGTGGAATAATTGTTAAATATACGTTGTCAGATCAGAGCTAAAAGCTTGAAGACAAGACCGAATGGTGGTCTGGGTATTCACTAGAACTTTGCATATTGGCCCATAAGGCCTATACGAAATGCAGAGAATTGAATGTGTAGCACTCGCGGGCGTTCTGCACAACTTCCGATACTATTTGCGCGCCCACTTTTGCCAAATCGAGATTTGTTGTGGTATATATATAAACGGATATTATACGCGCGTTCTTCAAAGATGCCTCCTCGGTTTTTGGCCTCTGGGTTAAAACCCTGCGGGGGCAATTAACGGATATTATAAGCGCGGACTTCAATGTTGCCTCCTCAGGTTTTGGCCTCTGGGCCTCTGGGCCAAAACCCTACGGGGTCAATAAACGGATATTATAAGCGCGGACTTCAATGTTGCCTCCTCAGGTTTTGGCCTCTGGGCCAAAACCCTGCAGGGGCAGTTATAGCGTGCGTTTTGCGGAAATATATTTTCCGCTTCAGAAGTGTTGAACACGTCTGAGAGGTTCATTCGCATTGTAAGCAACAACGGAGGTTTCCAAATGATCCTTGTTTGTAATGATAGCTTTTATTTTCATATAATGCTCGAGAGTGACAGTTTTCCATTTTTGTTTTGCCGGTAGTTGCAACCAAGAGATCGAATGCAACACGTTTTGTGAAAAATTTGATATATTGTGCCACCCGGTGGTATTAACCAACCTGTCTCACACTTGTACCTTTTCGAAAATTAACTAAATGTATGATATTCTCAATTAATGAAGACAATGATGACTGTGGTAAATTTTCGCGAATTTGTGTGAATATCTATAATTTTGCAGGCTGTAAGGAAGACAACTTCAAATTTACGATGCCGTTGCTGGCATGCAACAACATTGCAAGATAAAACTCTCCATTCAAAAAACAAAAGAATGCTTACCGTTTTGGGATGCTTTAACACCATAGAAGAAGTCCTGCGAGAGACAAAAAAAACAATACTTGACTTACAAACTGTCTTAAAAACCCCTTCTCCACCATTCAAAATTGCAAATAACAGTGCTAAGTAGTAAAAAGACGAAACACAAACCTGGATAATAGCGTTAAAGATCACAGGGAACAATAAAGTCATTCCCAGCCTCATCGTAACGTCGTGATATTTCCGCAAAACTGAAGAAAAGCTTGGCTGCAGCATGCGAAAGCGGGGTGTTTAATTAATAGTTAGCGCTTCCCATTAGCAAATATAATACTTTTACCACCGAGCATTTAGAAATTTCATGCGAGACAATATAAATAATCATTATGCACCTGCCTAAAATTGTCTTGTAAATTTCAAATTCCAAAATGCAAACACGATGACATAAAACTGTCCAAGAAAAAATTTTTGAAGCCTAAATTTTTTGCTAACGAAGCTAAGAAATCGCCTCTGCAGAGCCAAAAAATAGCGGTTTCAATATGTAACAATTATTTTAACGGCGCTGCATGAAAAGGTAAGTGGATGCCCGACTCATGACGTATCGTGTTACTGGCAAAAATAAATTTCATTGGTTATAAAAGTAAAATTATCTGTCAAATGTGTTTTCTTTGTAGCTGTCAATAAGGGAGCGTAAGTGGACTATAATATCCTCGGAGACCCAGGAGTCGGGTCTCGAGAAAAAAAGTTCGGCATAGAAAAGTTGGAGTAAATGAAAGGTGCCCCTGGGGAAAGAGTCTTACCAGGCCGGTTCTAAACAGCCCTTTGAATACTTCCTCCTGATTGGGCAGAAAAGTTCTTTGTATTCCCTTTGTATTATTCCGCCCAATCAGCGGGCTGCAGGTCTGCAGTCCATTTCGTGTGTCATTCTAATACGAATTATATATACAAGACTTTACTTGGGAAGAAAAATTTTCGGAAGTGCCTTCCTAACACTTGCGTGCTGTTTGCGATGTGCAAGTCGAGAAAATCGATGTTTACAGGTTTTTCTGACATTTCATGGGAAAACCATTCGCTGCCTTGAAGCGAAACTTCTACAAACACGTGAAATCTTTCACGCATAATCAGGCAGATGTGTCGAGCGGCCGACTAGCTACGCGTGCAGAGCGTGCAGCAGCAATTCCTGCATTTGCTTTTCCGTGTTTTGAACGCGAAAACACTTAAGTTTTTTTTATTTTTTTCTTAAGTCTTGAATTATTTTAGCTTTTTCTGACGCACTAAATCGCCAAAAAAATCGTAACCTTTTTAAAGTCTAAAACTCTTTTGGAAAGTAAGCAAAACAAAGAAATAACTTGGACAAAGCTTTGCAGTCCAAAAGGCCCTAAATAAAGAACTGTTTATATTTTGCATAATAAACGTATGGGGCTGTCATCCGACATTTCACCGTAGGAATGGCCGTCAACCTTCCTACTTTCTCGACCATGGAAGGCAAAAGCCGAAATTTTCACTTCTCGAGCAAAATCTTGGCGAACAGGCAAGATAGTGAGCGAACTGGTTTTGTGTATAAACTGTGTATTGAAATACACATAAAGAATTGTAGACCTGCAGTCCGCCGATTGGGCAGAATAATACAAAGGGAATTAAAAGAACGTTTCTGCCCAATCAGGAGGCAGTATTCGGAGAGCAGTATAGAACTGGCCTGGTAAGACTCTTTCCCCAGGGGCAACTTTCAATCAATCCAACATTTCTATGCCGAACTTTTTTCCCGCAGTCTTGCGTCTCCCTCACAAGCACTAACTGCTCCTGGGTCTCCGAGGATGGGACTATCACAGTTCAGCATAATTTTACCCAATCGATGCAAATTTTCTCTTTGACAAAATACACATTTGCCAAGGTCCCATTTTAAGTTCTAACAAATATTGCTCAATAAGCTTCGAATGACATCCAAGGGTTTAATAGATCCAGTTTGTCTTTGTGAAAAACAATACCAATTCTTTAGTTGCGCACCTTTTCACGTTTTTAAATCTTTTGATCTGATGATGATATTCTTTAGCTTGCGGAAGTTTGTGTTAATTTGAGCAAAAATGCCGAGACCTGTCTACAACATATGTAAACACCTTCACTTTTCCCCCTACACTCAGAGGCGAAATAATATCTTGACAAATTGTGACTACATTATTTTCCTTTAAGTGTCCAAGTTATTAGTCGGCAGAAACTCTCGAGGAGTTAAAAACAGACCTTATTTCGTATCCCGGAAACTAAACGTATTACCAATTTTTAGTTTTCATGCAAATCACTCGTGCCAGGTTAAAATATTTTTTTCAAATCCTTTTTGTGACAAAATAAACCTGCCTTCTTCTAATAATTTGCTTAATTATCTCAAGCGGAAATTTAGCGATAAGTCCTTCTTCAACTTTGAGCAATCCCTTTTTTTCGTAATAAAATTTAGTGGTGAACGGTTTTTCATTAACAAAGAATAATGGCTTTTGGTTAAAGAGTTTTAAATCCTGTGGTTCGAACAGTCTATTTACACTGTCTTGGTGTTAAATAAGAAAGAATTAATATTCACAACGAATTCAAACAGGAACATTTATTCTTAATCCACCTGCAAAGAGAAGTTCAAGAATGGTGACACTGAAGGTTTTGTTTACAAGTTACCTGTAGTCTTCAATTTTTTTATTAACACCAGCAGGACAAAAAAATTAGATGTAAATTCCAAAAAGATAAGGGTGCTTTAATTAGCTAGTCTGCTTAAAAATCTTGCTTGAAGAAACTTAAACTGTATAGAATAAGTACAACAATGATCAGCCCTCGACATCAAATACTCTGTGCGCACTTTGCTGCACGGTCACAGTTGCTTGCATTTTCGGCAGGTAACTAGCACAATAAAATGTTAACGGCTTGGTATAACTATATTTTTAATATCTGGTTTAATTTTGTGCTCTCTTTAGGCGAATCTGAGCGAATCCATAGAGTATACTTTTAGTGGTTAGCAGAGGTAGCTATGTTAATTAATGCGTAAAGGTTAACTTGCACTAAATACGACTTTTTTTACAAACTTCTATTCGCTTTGTAAAATAGACTACTTTAAGTCCTTATAAAAGAACGTATTTGTTCCCGCGGTGTTAATTATTAGCGCAACTCGAACATGACTATACTCGGGAACTTGACTGTAAACACTGTGAAAAAGACCAATAAAAAATGAAAATGGTTTAAAGAGTTTTGTCAAGAGTAGAACATTCGAGAATAGAACATTTGACGCGAAAAACGTATTAGTTGATGTTTGACAAGTTCCTCGGCCAATTAATTAAGATGTCTGTTTATTTATGTTGAAAACTGAATTAAGCTGCCAATCTGCAGGTTAAAATGTCTCAACATTCAGCCGGAATATATCTTCACTCTAAATCTTCAGACTCTTTGCTATGACAACCATTGAAGCGATTTCTGTGTGTTCAATATTCAGCCAGCTTCAATCGAGACCAAGCATCCCTGGCCGCCTCTCAATAAGACACAACAAAGCGCGTAGAAAATTGTTGAGGTTTTTGTCCAGTAATTCCACGACGGTGTTCCATCGCTCTGTATTTGTAAGGAACACTGTCGTGTTTTCAAGTTTTCGAAAATCGACGTAAAATTAACAAGCCTTGTCTGTTAACCACCTTTAGAAGTTGTTTCAAATTAATCTTGAACTGTAGCCATTTTTTATGCCCTAACTGAAAATAACTGTATGAGTTATCGTAAAAGTAAAGCGTTCGAAGTTCGGGTTCGCGTCTCAATCAATCGAGCAAACGGCCAAACTGTTTCCGCCCATCAGTCAAAGGAAGCCTTTTGACGCGTGCTTTCAGAATAAGAAAAATAATAAATAACTTGTTAACCTCATTTTCTCGGCCCGTACTTTAAGATACGGATGATTGTTTTTCTCTTCGATAAATGGCCTGCACACTTCGCTCTCGGGTCGTAAACACCAGTCAGTTCTTACAGTATGGACCTGAACTCGAGTGGAGACTAGAGCATGCGGCCAAAAAAAGGTAAAAACACAAGCCAATCCAAAGACTTATCGGTGTTATTTTCTAGACTAGCTATTTTAATTTGTTTTAAAAAACAAAAATTCTGAAGGATGATCAATTACCTTTGTTATAGAAAGAATGCATGCATGCATGCACGATTCACTGAGGTAAGCTACTTCTGGTCAGTCACGTTCAAGTCCACAAAAATCATTATTGCTTAGTAAATAATTGTGTTTGGAACTGCAATTGAATTTCCTGTATAAGCCCAAGAGAAACTGAGAAAAACGAAACAGATAAAATTGAGATCTTCGATCACAAATGCTAGAACAGTGATGACAAATAAATATATAGTGACTCTTTATTCACTCGATTGACGCAAGAGAGCACAGAGCAAATCGTGACTATCCATGACAATCCTTGAAAACTGAAAAACTGAACGGAAAAGGAAATTAATTTTTTAGTGAGAGTAAACATGCCCAGGTAGTTCTCTTTTTATCACTACCTTCTTAAGCAATACGTTTTCAATAGTAAATTGACAGTTCCTTCCTAGAACTTTAAAACTGGCCTACGCATGTCTTTTCCAAGTTGTAGGTATGACAGGCTGTTTTTACTCCCTTATTTGGCTTCTTCGCTTCCCTTTAATCCGACTAGTGACTGACAAATGCAAAACGCTTGCGCGTATATTGCGTGTCAGTTTTCATTATTTACTTCCTCCTTCAAGCAACAGACTCCTTTTTTGAATCGAGACAAGAAGCCGTCTCGCATTTCATTATTTACTTCCTCCTTCGAGCAACAGACTCCTTTTTTGAATACAGGAGACTAAGAGACAAACGCTGTGTTTCAGTACACTACATTTCAGAACATTTCGCTATATCTGCTGTAGTCAAACCCACGAACTCTGGATTAAAAGTGACAATATACATCCATGATCAAAACTAGTGAGGATAAATCCTCAACAGGATTGGCTTGTCTAAATTTTTCCTCGAATTTTGTTATACTTATGATTAATTGATAATAGGACTTTGTGTCGTCCAATTCTGTCTGTAATTGTACTCATATTAAACAAATCGCTACCCGGTCGTCCGATTTTGTTAATCACTCGTATGACTACAGACCGAATTGAACTCCACTCAGTCCTATTACCATTATTAATCGGTTCTTATTTTTTGAAGAAAAATTTACACAGTTTATGATAAAACTGTGGCTCCCGTATAGTTATTTAACGCTTAAAAAATGCTTCGGAAAGTTCTTTCGTCGAAGCGTTAAAAGAATTAGATAAACTTCGGTAATTTCTTGACATTTTTTGTCTTTGCTATTCTTTGAACGCACGATTTTGGAGTTAAAATATTAAAAATATCTTTGTTTACTGCTATAAATTTCGCTGAAATCTCAGCCTCGTCAGGCATGTTCCGTCATCTTGGTTCTCTAAACCCCCTGTGTGCTCTATGTCTCTTGTATAGGCATTTCTGGCTGTCTCACCAATGTACTTATCTTTGCATCCCTGACATTCAATATCGTACGTTACGCCGTGTGCATTACATGGGCCTTTCCCAGCTTGTTTGCAAACCAGGCAGTCTTCTCTCCCACACCTTTGCCGTTTGAACGGGTCGGACTTCTGCAGCACTGCCTTCAGTGTCGTACCTGTCTTTTCTACCACCTTTATCCTATAACCCTGGTCTCTGATTTCTCTCTGGTACTCCTTCTGCAGCCTTGATCCAGGTGTCGCAGGCACGAATATAACCGCTTCGTTTCCACCTTTCTTGTACCAGTCCTCTTTCTTTTTAGATTTCTCTGTTTCTCTCTTGTTTCTCCTCCATCCTTTTGGTCGATGTATTGGTCTCTCTCCTTTCAGTTCGGCCTCCTGCCTTGCTCTGTAAGCCTTGATAGCAGAGTCAACTACTTCGTACCTGAAGTTCTGGTTGTATCCCGAAGCCCGAATACTGCATTCGAAGAACCATCTCCTCTACTTTCTCCACTACATTCGCCCATGCAGGGCAGAAGCGGACTGCAATTCAATAGCACACGTAGCACTGCTTGAGACAGCACTGTCCTCTTCACGCTCGCAGACATCTTGCCGATCTTGCGTTAACCAATGCTTTAGACGCTATTTCTTTTGTGTAGAATTCATACATCATCACAGACACCATCTGGTTTGATCCTTGAACCTCCTTCACTCTGTGCTCGACCCATCCTCGGAGACCCAGGGGCAGTTAGTGGGGACGGGAGAAAGTCTATACGGGCGAAAAAAAATTTCGGCGAATTTTTTCGCCCGTATAGACTTTCTCCCGCCCCCACTAACTGCCCCTGGGTCTCCGAGGATGTGCTCGACCCAGACCTTCAAGTCTAAGATTGGCAACTTCTCGTCTGGATGCTTCGATCGGTAGTCGACCTCAAGCTTTATCGATGGATGGATATCATCTCCAACTTGCCTTATCAGTTCCATAGTCCTTTCGTCTGAAGTTCGTTTCTCGTCTTCTTCCACTTTTGTGGTGTCCATGACAATTTTCCCTTCCACGTATCTCAGTCCTGGTACAGTTGCTTTTGCAGCAACGTTTATGTCATCTACATATCTCAGGTTCATCTTCTGTACAATTCCAACAACCTTAAGCCTGCATGCAAATTCTCTGTCCCACCAGATCATGAATATTTGTGCCAAGACTCCTGTCAATTTCAGGCCGATTGGTCCGCCTTTCGTTTGTTTCTTGATCTCGTTGTTGAATGTGTATACATGGTTCTTCATGATCACTGATAACGCCACGTGTAATGCTTCTCTGAGCATTAATCTCTTGGCACGTTCATCGGCCTGCTTTTTAGGCAGATTCCACGGTTTGAAACGCTTCTCTTTCTTCTCTTCCGTACCACTTGCTGTTATTGTTGGTCTTCTCCCGCGTTTGGATCTCCTTGTGGGACATACATAGGTTATATTTGATCTCTGAAGTACTTCCGGTTCGATGTTGATCGCCAGGTAAAGCCCAACTTCTTCGTAGTCTACTCCCTCCACCTGAACATCACTCTCAAAGAAGATATCGCAAACTTTTTCAATCGTAAAGTCTATGTCCAGACTCGGATAGAGTGCCTTCACATCCGCAGATCCCACCACTAGATCGTTTTCAACCTGCACACTATTCTCCTTCTTCATCTCAGCTATCATCTCTTCTGTGCTAACACACACAGCACTGTCTTCCTTTGATTTCCACAACTCTGTTAGTATCATACTAATTATAGAGGGGGTGAGTAGGTTTGCGGATCGACGGATTTAGCCTAAAAAAGTGCACAGATTGTGGATTTTTGCAAAATATTGAGCGGATTTGTGGATTTCGAAAATACAGCGGATTGCGGATTAGCTGTGAATTTTGGAGCGGATTTCAGTTTCTTCATGTCAGGAAGTTCGAATCGTGGATACTAAACGACATTCCCGGAATCACTTTGGTCGGTCTTTGTCGGTACGTTAGCGGAATATTATTGTCGCAAAAACAAGCAATGAAAAGAAACTTCTTGAAAAAATGGCATGAAAACAACATTTACTGTCTGTTGGAGTGAAACTATATACCACATAAAATTTTCAAGTAATGTGGATTCGGATTTGTACAAAAATAGTGACGGATTGACGGATTTAGCCAAAAATAGCACGGATCGGCGGATTTGCATACCCCTATTCACCCCCCTCAATTATGTTCGGTACCTGGGCAGTCCGAAATGCCTCACACCAATGTGCTTCAAACTGCAATGACTGGTTTTTTTAGTAATAAACTATTTTTGTCACAGTGATTAAAAACGAACTTCTGAGCAAAGTCACGTGACTAATGACGTCATCAACCTAGGACTTATACAAGAAGTAGTTTATGGTAAGAGTTATTTCTATACGACGTACTACTCCTGCTGACTTCAAACTGACCAAGTTATTTGGCATTGACGATTTTTCAGTTGCAAAGGATTTTGGGAAAATTTTCATTATAATTATATATTGTTTTTATAATTATTATTTATTAAAATATTATTATTGATCCAATCACATAAATATAAACTAAATGGTATGTAAATTTCATATAAGGCTGAATACCACTAAAAATTCTATAAGCAACAATGGAACTGTTTTTTTGTTTTTTTTTTTAATATCTTAAAAAAAATCATCTTAACCGTATTAAACCAGTTAATGAATAAACATTTTGAAAATCATCTTGGGTTTTATCTGGCACTTGAATTAATAGAAATAAATTAACTCACACAAATCAAACTAAACATTATGATGTTAAAATAGCTGAATATCTTCTGTCTGCAAACTTTTATATTTCCCCCTTCTCGTCACCTGCAAACAATTTATTTATTTGCTCTTGCAAATACTCTTTTCAGGATTCCAAAAAAAAAAATGGTCTGTCCCCATTTTGGAATGTGCGGAAAATGGTTCTTTGAGCATGCGCTGAACTGTCAGCGAAGAAAAAAGATCTTTCAACCTAGCGGCGATTAAAACAACAAAGGAAGACAGAGCTCCAAATTGGAATCAATCGCGAGTCAAACCTCACTTGTGGCATCCAGTGTAAGTCATGTAATAGATGTAGAAACTGCTGCTAGTTATTGTAGATTTTACTCATTAATAATAATAATAATAATAATCAACTTTATTTATAGAGGGTAAACACATAACAGTAAAAACTGACAAACCAGTGGCCCTCTAATATAAAATACAATCAAGAACTAAAAACAATGCTAAAAATCTAACAATCTAAAATTACAAAATTTACTCATTGAAACGGGCATTAAGTCTTGATCATCAAACGCGTTGTCTCAGAGTGCGCATTCACGAACTTTGTTTACACATTCCCGGGACTGCTAACGCACTTGATTCAAGCTTGAAACACTGTTTGTGTCGTTTGTACAATTTTTCTTCAATTGTCTTTTGATCTAGTTCTTTCACTGTCATATGTCATCGAAGGAGAAACTTCCTCACCTATTTAGTACAAACAACACTAATGGTTCAAAGCGATAACTGCGGTAAATGTTACATGTAACCAGCACTGAACACATGCCAAGTACGAATCGGCCGTTTTTTGAGGGTCCGTGAACATGCTTCCCTTTATAAATGATACAGTTATTACCGGAGACTCGTGCAAACTTTTCCTTGTGGATTTTTAAGTCAGGTTTAATTGATCGAGAAGAAAATGAAGTAACTGGAAACCGCAAAGAATATATCGAAATCGGCTTGGTACTTACTAATAAATGAACATCTAAATTAAATTACTAGTGGTATGTACTGTCGTGAATTGTAATAAACGTCGTGAATTGTAATACCTGTTGTAAATTGTAATAACAGTTGTCGTGAATTGTAATAGCTGTCGTAAATTGTAATAACAATTGTCGTGATTTGTAATAACGCACCTATCGCAAATTGTAATAACACATTGCCGTATTTTGTAATACTCCGAGCTGTCGTAAATTGTAATAACACATTGTCGTGTTTTGTAATAATCCTTTAATATGAGAATTAGCAATCATACAGAAACCTGGTTTTCGTTTTCTATAACTGGGGAAAAACAGTTAAAGATTTCGTGGTGTAAATTTATTCCTGCTTTGTATCGTCATAGTTATTCAACATTATTAGCTAACTACTCACCAGAATTGCGACAAATTTGCAGCAAAGCACGTTGTAAGGAAACGTGAAGTTACATTTGTTATTCCTCTAGTCGGTTTTTAACAAGTCATTGGTCTTCATTTTTGTGAGGGAAAAACCATCTAAACATATTGTCATGATATTTAGCTTGTCTTTTAAGTGTTGAGCCATTCCACCCTTTATCTCCCTTCGGTGTCGTCTGACCGACTTAAATTTTCACGTTAAAAAAAGTAAAACGAGCTATGAGGAAGATAATGACGTAGTCAAACACAACAGATTAATGGCATTTCTTAACACTCAATAGTAGTAATGGCGGTTCTTCTTTCTTTTCTCCGTGTTTTCGTTTGATTTTTACAACCACATCGACCTTGTCTTCCTCAATATTTATTGCCATCATATTGATTTTGTTTCCAGGCTCCACGGCAATGATGTTGTGGTATCAGACCACCCATTGTAATTCCGAACTCCTCCTATTTTCACAGTGATGTTCAATTAAATAATTTTGTTTGGATGGCTTTTTTATTTTGTTTTGGCTGAAAGAATTGTCCGGTGAATAACCCTTTTATTAATATCATCGGCGGAGAAAGGTTGAAGCCAGATAACTGAAAAATAAATGTTAAAAAGGTAAAAACTAAGAAACAGCGAAGTTAACCTTTCCCACTCCGTGCCAACACTCCTGAGAGTGAGGGGCTGGGCAATGCAATTAAGTACTAATGAGGTACCATTTCTACCCTTTTTATTTAGAAAAAAAAAAACAAGCTGTGAACTTGAATTTTGTTTTGTATTTTCTTTCTTTTATCAAAATAATGCACATTTTTTGAAAAAAAAAATAATAACAATTGCCGGAGCCTCTCACTAATTCCCTTCGATGTACGTCGCCAGAGTTTAGGGGGGTCCTTCATGGACTGGCACTAGTTACGAGCGCGAAATATTATGTTTTCAATGTAGTTTTTCTCTTTCCATGCAACAAATTCACCATAAAGCATTACCAAACGATCAAAAATGGCCTGCCAGGCTGCCATTAGAAACTGCTCTAGATCTGAAGTTAAGAATAGAGTGTGATAATACTGCTTATTACAAAACACGACAAGGTGTTATTACAATTTACGACAGCTCGCAGTATTACAAATTACGGCAATGTGTTATTACAATTTGCGATAGGTGCATTATTACAATTTACGACAACTGTTATTACAATTTACGACAGGTATTACAATTCACGACAACTGTTATTACAATTTACGACAGGTATTACAATTCACGACGTTATTACAATTTACGACAGTACAGTGGTACCTATCGGTAAAAATGCCAACGAGTACAACGGGAGATCGAGAGAAGAAGGGAGGATAATTGTAAATGTTTGGCTGAAAGTACGCTTTATGATTTTGGTCCGATCAATAAATATTGGGTGTTTTCTTTGAAAATCTTGAATGTTTCTGGAATAAAATGCGATTTTGTGAAGGCTAAATGAGGAAAAAGTTCTAAAATAATACCGTGAAAGTAGTGAAGATTTAGTGAGAAATCTCCTAAACTCCATGTTTTTGAGAGTTTCAAGCCATTGTTGTTCGATGCCGCTATCGCTGCAGTTTTAGCTTTTTTTTTTAAGTCCTAACGGTCTTATAATCAAAGTTGCTATGACCGACTGAACTCGGAAAATAAATTACGAAACAAAAAGCAAACTTTTACAAAGATTTGCCAAAACAAATCATTTTAAACTTTCCACACTGCAGTTAAATCCACTTAACACGTAAGTATCCATCAAATTTGAGGTTCCATCTTTGTGGCCAAAGATGGAACAAGTTTGTTTTATTTTACTACCACCGTTCCGAGAATAATTCATCACGCGCAATGCGTGACGTCTCAAATGTCACGTTAAACTGTTGTTGTTCGGTTGTCCGAGAAAAAAAAAGCTAGACACTCCAGTAAAAAATGAAGTAAAGGGCATTTATTTTATAAATTCGAGAAACGAAAAAAAACTCTAAATAGCTCTCTTCTGATCGATAAAATCCACGACACCAAATTCGTTTCCCTGTTGTTTTCATAGCCCAACCTAACGGACGGGGATGCTCGTCGGAAATTTTGAAAAGAACCCCTAAAAGAGACCAATATGGGTGTGGGTCAAGCTTTTCTTGACCCCTAAAAGCTAACAAAAAACTGAGAATACAATTATTTGTTTATAAATTTGTTCGTGTGCAACCCTAATCGAGACCATGATGACTAAAAATTTTGGCGTTTTGGTAAAAATATTGGCGTTTTGCCCGGAACACCCTAAGCGAGACCAAAAATCCGAAATTTACACCCCTAAGCGAGACGACGAGCATCCCCGTCACTTTCATATGCGAGTCCCCCCCCCCCCGGGGGCATTTCTTGCCTTATTTTGAATGAAATTAAATTCTAAACAAAGTTTAATTCAAGTTTCTTTCGTATTTCAATCTCTAGTTCGGGAATTTTGGCTTTTTGAAGCGAACAGATTTAAAACCTCTTTGTTATCTAACACGCAACTTGTCTGGGAATTTTAGTTGCCAATGCATCACGCACGTGCTAAACAAATTAGTAGCGCGCTGATTGGCCAAACTACAACAAAGTGTGCACGTGCTGAACAGATTCCGCTGAACGGATTGGCTAAAAACATCGGAAATTGTGTTTTCGACAACTTCCGCCAACATCCTAATATGGTCAAAAAAATATCACTACCAGAACCGGATTACACGAAAATCGCGAGCTGAAAGATTCTGAGATTTTTTCTGCATAGCCCTCACACTACGCACGGCTCTATACCGTAAAATTCCGGTTATAAGCCCCCCCCCCCCGCTTATAAGCCCCCCCGGTTATAGGCCCATCAACCTGGAAACAAGAAAATACATCCGGAAAGCCCCCCGGATATAAGCCCCCCTCTACCGGATGACAGTACTGAACAGGGCTAAATGTTGCTCTTTTGTGCGTTTTTAACTTAAAAACGTATTTCGATCAACACTCCCGAGGCTTGTTTAGAAACGGTTTTTTCCTTCCGCTTATAAGCCCTCCCGAATATAAGCCCCTCCGCTTATAAGCCCAGACAAAAACCCTTACGAAGTTGTATAAGCCCAGGGCTTATAACCGGAATTCTACGGTATACTGCCGCCGAGACAGGCTCGCGTTTTCGCTCGCCTGTCTCGTTGGTAATAATTATATCACAGTTTCTCTTTTCTTGCAAGTTAAAATGTTTACACGTAACATAAAAGAAAAACAAGTAGGCTGTTATAAGCCCGGGACCCACTTCAAACAATATTTATTTTTTTTTTAATATAGCTCCTTGTCGCAAAATATTGGGATGTAAAATTTACGTTTGGTTTTTATCCCATTAACCTAGCCATTTTGGTAAACAAACTTAATTAGGTTGCTGTTCCACGTTACATGCAAGCTTTTTGGGAGCAATATTTGTGAAGGTTTGGTAAAAGCAAATTCCAAGTTTCATAATTTTGTGTAATTTATTATACAGGTGTCGTTGAGTTATTTCTGGATGACCTTGTATAAATTTTTGAAGTGCTAAATGAAAACTTATTGTATAATTAATGAAATTATAGTGAGCAGTGCTTTACATACCGCTAGTTAAAAATTGCTTAAGCAAAACACGCGAGAGAACCATTATTTACGTACTAGTCTGCATCGTTTACGGTGTACTAACAATCCTTGTATAAAATAAAGGAGTGTAACACCACATACAATTCCTTTTCCGTAAAGATGGTAATCTAAAAGATAACTTCAGGAAACATACTTTTCAAAAAAATGTGCAAACCAATACATGCTGCCGAACTTACGACAAAATGAACCCAATGAAATTGTGCTTTCCGTCAAAAAACAGCAGCAAGAATCCACATGTGCGTATGATACAGGTTTGCTCTTCCGCCGTCACCGATTAACGGTGTTTTTGTCCACTGTCGACTGACCCGAATAAAATGTAACAAATGTTATCCTGACCATGATACTAATTTTGCTTGGATTCTTCAAATTGCCCGATTACACAATTATTTTCCCTTGCGTGCTTTAGTAACATCGGGGTGAGAATAATTTGTCACATGTTTTTTTGCGGTTGTCTTGTTTACGGAAAACGTTGGTGTAATTTACCTTCCGTTGGGAAACCTGTCCTTCCTACAGTAATTGTGCTTGAAAGCTGGTTTGGGGTTTTCACAGCTACTTTACAAGGAGATGGGAAAGTTAAGCGGCGGATCCCAGGCTTGCGCCGACTTTCTCATTTTCAAATAGTAAAGATGACTTTGTTGTAGGCCGAATGATACAAAGCATATACGTTAAAAGGTATGATACACGAACTTAAGATAATTGTTTTTGCTTCCCAAGCCAACAGTAATGTCATATTAATGTAACTGTCATCGAAATGAATCTCATAATGGGTGGTATTCATGGAGTCTGACAACTGAGTTCGATAAAGATGTCAGTAGCGAAATTTAAATGCCTCAAACAGAATCACACTACTGATTTCAGTTTTATTTTCAAATTAAAATAGACGACCTGGTAATATTCTACAAGTTTCATTTAGATAACTTAATTCAAAGAAGAGCGAAATCAACTCGTATTCCGTCAACTTGGGGCTCGACTGATCCACAAAAAAGTTATCGTACTTTCAGTTCAATGTAGAACTAAGTTTTAATTTCTGTTAAAGTAACTGGTGAAATAAGCCAGACTTCTTGTTTCATATCGTCTCCTCTTGATGTAACTGCACTATCTTATCGATTTCTGCTAAAAAGAAACTTTGTTAAGAAAAAATCTTCTGGTAGAAAAACACACTTGGCATTTGATTCCTGTACAAGCAAAATGGCTGCCAAAAGCTATCAGTTAGCTGAATAGAGAACAATGCATGGCTTGCTTTGTTCCTTGCCCCCGGGCGGGAATAAAGCAGGTTAATGCATGGCTTACACTTGGCGAATTCCCGAAGATGTCCGCGGAAAATTTGCGGAGATCTCCCGAGCTTCAAAACGTTTGCAACATAGAGATTTTGGAGCACCTCGTCTAACAATAGTTTTAAAAGTTCTAAAATGTAGATTTATGAAATCTATACTTTCGAAGGAAAGTTGAATTTTTTCGCGCTCACACGTGGTCTTAAGTTGTCCATAGCCGTTAACTGAGTAAATGTTTGGCATTTGATTGGCAAACCTCGCACGTACGTGATAGTAATCTTATTGCTCGAACAGACTATTTATATTTCCTGACCACCTTAAATTTAACAAAGGATGCCAGATTGAGTGTATATATAATATACATAAGAAAATTAGTTCAGCAGCTAATCCAGCGATAAGTAAAATGCCGAATTTTTAATACGTGAGTGTTACAATGTGTCAGGCAATATTGTTTCGCAAACAAAAATTAATTTTCAATGATGTTTAAACTTCTGCAATTAGAAACAAATTTAGCAGAACTTGCCTTTGTGGAAGTCCTTTTAAGGAACCGTAAGGTTTAACGATTTGTGCTTGTTGTGGTCAACAGGTATGAACTTGAACTATAATTGAAGTTCGATATGGACATTAGCAGTGTTCTGAAGGTTCCCTGGTCATATCCCAAGTCGCATTAAATGCCAAACTATCAAAAAAAGCTGGCTTAGTCAAGTAGCAGACAAATCACCAAATCACGAACACATTAACCTCATTATAAACTATTCAACGCTGTGAAAAAAATGAAGAGTGGGTAAAAAACACTAACAGATGTCAAGCATCTGCCCATTGCATGTTGTTTGAAGAAGCAAGTGACGAGAGCAATTTTAAAAGTGAAGAACATATTTATTTTTCAACTAGTGGCAGTTGAAAGATGTTGATCTATAAAGAACTTCATAACTGAAACACCCTTATAAACATACCAGCGGAGGTTCAGAAAGACACAGGATGAATTACTGAAATAGTTATCATAAGTGTGGGGACTTTTAGAGATCAGACAGAGTTAAGGTTTTAAGATGATCCGGCCATTCGCCTTTATAAGTACAACTGCTACTCTTATCTTTTCATTCGTAGTCATACCCTACACCGAAGGGTGGATGTCCAGCGTCCTTAATTTGTTTTCCATGTGTGATGAAAGCAGGGAAGGAAGTCGCAACAGACTTTCACGTTAATCGGAACTGCTTTTCCACAACGACGAAATCGACTCCCAAGCTCTGTGCCAGGAAGTAGATTTACACGGGCTAATTTTATTTTCAGCTGTCTTCCTTGAAGGTGAGCCGCGGAATTTATTGATTTGCGTTGCTTTAGATTTGGCTGATCGATCAGGAATGCCGAATTTCACTTTTCGCCCAATTGCGGGTAGGATAGAAATTTCTAGAAACTTGAAACATTAACTGCGAGGGCATAAGTTCATCATATTAGTTCATTAATTCTCATGCAAAATTAAAACATGCGTGCATAATTGCGTGCGTGTTCAGATATTTCGCAAAGCCTACTTCGTGTCTTTGCTCTCTTTACAAATCTTAAACGTTTAACTTGAGAAACAATTTAAAGCGATTAGAGGATTAATGACCAGGTGTTTTTATCATAATTCCACTCCGATTTAAGCCGATTGTTCAGTTATGTCGACAGCTACCTACCTACCTCGTTTTCATGATATGTCAACTAATAGTTGTTGTAATGAAAGTGACCCGTGTTTTCACTTGCTGTGATCACATTAAGCAGAAATTAAAATAATTAGGACAACAAAACAGTATATAAAGATCTGGCACGCAATGTTTCAACCGTATGTGACATCACTCTGGTGTACTAAATTGGTCTTAAATAAAAGAAACTTTTAATGGACGAAATTTGTACGCCTTGACTACAAACCTTTCTGTACCAGAAAAATTTATTATTTAACATCTGGTTATCATATCTTTGATTTTGCAGCTAGTAATTTATTAATTTTTTTCCTAAGTCTAAATATGTTGGTAAACTCAGTGGAATACAATTTCCACGTGTTTCGCTCATTTCTGTTATGTTTATAAAATAAAGCCTAAAGAAAATGGAAGTATGAAATCAACTCTGATGAATCGAGCTAGCAAAACACTCGTCTGACAACAAAAATTTTTGTGTATTTAAAGTTTGATTTTGTAAAAACAAGCTTCCTGACTGTTACTGGCAGCTTGATTTTATTTCACCATGTAAACTGTAAGTTATTTGTTTGTAGACTGGAAAAGAAGGTAAAAAGTGAAGTGATCAATATCAGATTAAAACTACGCAGATAAAATAGATATGTACACTTCCATGCGAATAAAACAATTTGGAATGCAAGCTAGCATAGGGAAATGGACTAGGAAAGATTTAATGGCCAAGCAACATTTCAACTAGTAGAACTAGACATAGAGTGAATTAAAATCTAACGATTACTATAATTTGAATTTAATTTCCAGTATTTGACAGAATGTATTGGGGCACCACAGGAAAAGCTAATAAAATCAATGTCATCAGCGAAGTGAATGGTGCCGATTCATCAGTATGTTTACCCATACCAAAGGCGTGGGCTGAAAGTAAGGTTGTCGGTGCTTCATGTGCCGGCTACTTATTACTTTAACGATCAGTCGATCAGTGTTTGTTTTTCTTTCCACCGCACCAAGGTGGTGGTTGATTGTGTTTCGCCGTGTGTGTCGAGTGTGTGTTAAGCCTCTCAATCAATTCAAAACAATACATCTTTCTTTAAAGAGTTCTCACGGTTAGTGTTGAAAGTTGCTGGAATTCTTAATTCTTGAGCGAATGTTCACGATCCAAGCAAGTTTTGGATACTGACCCTATTAGGGAATGACCAAGCACATATATTTTAAACAATTACCAATCAATAACAGCAGGGCATTTAGTTGCCCAAGCTGTAGCACAATTGGTTTTTAGACCTGAAATCTAACTGCAATTAGTAGTGTTTGCTTTGATCTAAATAGTTCCGGTGCCTCTCCAAATGAAGGGCGGGGGAGGACCGAGGCGGGCATATGAATGCCGCATTGGTCATCTTTTCGATGCAAAAATAATAATCTTCAGTTTGCCTATCTCCTACCGATTGTAATATCAATGGACGATTTGACCATCGAAATTTAAAGTGATAACAAGCGATACTTAAGCAACTGGTGGAAACCAGTTTCTGATAACCCCCGTGACATGGAGATGATCAGCAGTGATTTCACATTCACGAGGGGCCCTCCAGTATAACTTGACGCGCCATTTAATCATGAGCCGGGCTGTTTTTTGGTTATCTTTTGATTCATACTGCGGAAAAACACGTTGATTGATAATTTAGCTACAACAATATAGGACGTTTTCCTTTTCCAGGGCTCAGCAAACTATGGAACGGGAGCTGCAAGAGGCAATTTTATCAACATTCATCATTTTACTCACTGTACAGTAAAATAACATTATAACTGCTCTAGGCCTGTTGAACTAAACATAATTATTGACTCAATAAAATTAATCGTTATATATACGAAAAGGAAAATTTCGGGAAAAAGTTCATTTGCTTTCGGAAGGAATTAAAGAAGATTTTATCTTGTGTTCAGTTTTACGGAGCACCATTTATATTTGTTATAAAAATGACTTGCGTCTGAGTCGATGGTTGATTAGGCTAATGGTTGATAAGCGCTGACCGACTGTACAACTCTCACTCAATAAGCCACCACTAGGGTTTTCTTTTGCCATGGTTGGACAAACAATATTAACATTTAAATTCTTCTTGCGGTTTTCAATAATTCGGCCTGGGAGAATTTGGTTCAAGTCAAGACGCTTGAATTTGTTTTAAAAAGTAAAGAGAAATTACACATTAATCACTGCTTAAGTCTGTAAGTTTCTTATAAGGTGCGAGGCGACTATCCGGTGCCGAAAAGCGATAAGTTAGGATATTAAAACGGCGTGTTTACAACATTTAACGAGATTTAAGTAGATTTCGCATGACCAATATAGTTCAAGGCTTGCACCGGATATTCATTCCTCTTTGGGTGAAATTTACCGTGTCATATCTCGTCTTTAATGGAAAATTAAATTTCTTTATATTGCTGTTTCTTCATAACTGATTTAGACATGGATAAAATAATTCATTGTGTCAGCGACTTAAGAACTTAAATGTAAACATGTCATAATTAATGTGGTTTTAAAAGAATAGAGCAGACAGTTTGACTCCGAGTCATTCCGCCTCGAGGAAACAAAATTAAAATGAATGAAACTCGGCATACGGCTACGTTTATTTGATTCGATGACGTTCGCACTAAACTTCGGTAGCGGAACAGTTCACAAAACGTTTTCATTCTTGATCTTGATACCAGCGGGGGACCTATTTTCATGTTCCCGGCGAATTGACGTTCAGTGTTTTTCATTCCCCCGTGCTTTTATCAATTTTGACAAATGTTTCCATATAGCTATAGCTTTGAAAGCTTTTTTCAGGCGTGATATGAGTGGCAGGAAATGGTACTTGAGCATTTCGTTCGTCGTAAGTAACTGTAAACTAATCCCTCTTCATTTGGTTTCCCTTCATTGAAAAGTGAAAGATGGATACGAGATTACATTTGGTCAGCTTTATGGCTTGAAATCGGTTCGTGCTTCTCTTTTCTTATTAGGCCTCTTGCTACTTTTAGCTGAACACGTTTGCCTATCGAACGATAAAAGCCGACCGAGAAAAAGTCAGGTGGCAAAATTGTCAAGATTTAATTTCTGAAAGGTAGGTGTTTTTTTTTTCATTGTAAAAATCCGGTGATTAAAAAAACACAAAGTGCCTTTTACTTTTTGCTTGTTCCCATTAGTCGACGGACTATCCATCTATCTTTCCACTTGAAAATCAACCTTCAAAACGACAGAGCCGGAAAATGTGTGCAAAAATCACCCCTCAAATATCATTATGATTCTTTGGAATTTCTAACATCGTTGACAAAAAGAGATTAGTGGATAGCCATTTATGTTATTTAAACCTTTTTCCTCATAATTAATCTTTTTCCTGTTTTTTTCTGAAGAGCAGAAAGGAAATTAAATCGGCAGCGAATCAAACGCAAGAAATTGTTGTATTTAACTTGGCAATTCCGAGAGGCATTTCATACACATCTGAGAAATATTAGCTAAATCTGTTTGCGTGCCGCGAGGATATATATATATCCGATAGTTAAGGCAGAGCCAGCCGACTTCGTCATCAAATACATAATGAGTTTCTTTCGGTACAGGTCTTAATGTGTTTTCCAGTTGTGATAGGATAAAATCCCACATCGTTGTGGAAGATTAGATGGGCTGGTTGTCTGGAAGGGTTAGTATAAACTGCCGTCCTGCAATCGTGCAATCACAACACTACAGCTACCGTGCTCAGTTAAGGCTGAAGAGCTGGAATTGTTCTAAAGATTTCTTCGTCTTTTTACAGAAGGCTTAAACGTTCTACCAAGATAAATGTGAGTATGAATGTCGGTTCATTGAGCCATGCTACCGAAGCTTCTCATGATATTCGGTCGCTTTGGTAAGCTAACTGTATCAAAGCTAGTGTATTTTATTGTGTACAATGCGGCTAATAAGTATTATTCGTCTTATAAACTAATGATTCGGGTAAGATTACTTGCGTTTTGCTGAAACGTTTTCTATTGAATGAATTCCATTCTTTCTAACCCTCGTGACTTATAACCTCCAAAAAAGATGGCAACTTTCACAAAATCCCTTCCTACTAACTTTTTTTGTGTTTGCTCAAACCAACGAACAAATTCTCCACGAGTTATGATACCCTCAGCTCATAACAAAAACATTGTTGCTGTAGAAATCATTATTGAAATCATCGTCTTGTAATAATAAGAATCATTGTTTCATTTGAGGGTTGAATAATTTCCAGCAGATCGCGTTACGGTTAACCTCGCATGCTGGATATGCTCATCTTGCTTTTAAATTCATAAACACATGAGCTTGAAATGACAGATTTTCCATAATTTTTAGATTAAACTAAAAATAGCTGCAACTTGAAGACAGAGTGTTTCGGGCCACGCGCGAAGGTCTCAGGCGCTGGTTTGGCTTCATAATTTGGCATTTCTTCAAGAAACATTGCTCGATATTAGCTTCCTACAATCTTTTATGATCACAAAATTGAACTGTGAAATTCGCTTTCTAAGCCTTGAGCGAGAGGAAAAGGTCAGCGGCCATCGCAATTGACAATTCACGGGCTAAAAATTTGCATATTGTTCTGATTAATTTTTCGTGTTTTCGATCTTATGACCCCAATCTTTCACGCGGCGTTTATAAAGCTGGTCGTTTAAAGAACAAATTGCCTCTTGTGATATCTCTGACATACACGTCTTAAAACTGAAATATTATCTTTGTGCTGATAGGTTGACTTTTGGCCTTTCTCGTAATTTTAGGCAAGGATACGTTTTCTCTAAAAACACCAACAAATAAACTCTGTATTTAACTAAGTTACGCCTAAGGTAAACTTTGGCTAAAGCGATTGGAAAACGACCGTCTGGTTGGCCTCTTTTAACAAGCAAAGCAAATTGTCTCGAGGTATTAGACATGCAAGGAATCTTGAGTTGGGAAAGTTAATACTGTATGTCAAGATCTGATGGTGGCTGCGGCGTGCCTTGAATATTACACTGCTTGCTGGATTATAGCATGACAAGAAATAATAATCTTTTGAAAAATTACTTATATGTCTAGTGGGATTACTGCAGGAAAAATGTTAAGTAGCAAAGACACCAGAAAGTGGAATTTGTTACATGATAATACTTTTTTTTTTCACGGTATTTAGATGGAAACTGGAACTATTTTTTCAAGACAATAGAAATTTCTGTCGTGCTTTCTCGCACTTCACTCAATTTGATTGAGCCGATTAATATCATCAGCTGAACTAAAATTAAGCAAAAATTCTCAAAAATTCTTTTTTCTGATCACTCAAAAGTCAGTAATCCCATGACGGTTGGATTTCAAGTACACTAAGATATCCAACCTGAAAAGACCCTGCGGGAAATAAGTAATAGGACATCAAGAAAGGAAGCATCAAATATCTATGGTATAAGATCTATGAAGTAGATAAACATTCCTGAAGAACTAGTGAAAACCATACCATTTTAGAGAGTGGAATGTTGTGTTCTGGAGAATTGAAGAGATTTTTGACAGATGTAGTGTCTTCCAGGGGAAAAATCCCGTGATGGAGACAAAAACCCGAACATTGACCCAATTCGAGGCTTTTATTGAGTTTCTCGAGAGGCTGACATGTGAATTCCTCTGTCTCTAATACAAGCGAATCATTAAATGGAAATCAAAAAATTCGCCACATGCCTTGTTTTCCTTAACTTGTTTGCTGCAGTGAACGGATGTGGTTTTGTATCGTGACCAAGGTAACCACGTTATCCACACCATCACTTGGGCCCTAATTACTTTTAAATCATTCTTCTTTACTTTGTATGATTGTCAACAGCAAATTTAGGTTTGAACAGGGTCTTTAAACCTTTACAAATAAATAAAACTCCTTTAATTAATTTATGTAACACTTTTAAGAAAGAAACATGTAAAAAACTTGATAACAATCACCAGTTTTGGATTTTTTCAAGTCTGCGTTTTGACAATATTCTTGCTAATTAACAATTAGACTTCAAATGAGCCCAAGTTTTCTATCGAGGCGCAGCCGAGTTGACTAGCGCTCAGAGAAAACGAAAGCAAACAGTCTGATTGTTTTAGTAGACACTGTAATGGTTTGCAGCCCAAGACATACAATCTTATGTATCTTTAAGCCAAAAATCAAGAATAACTTTTCAATGCCATTTAAGGTTGTTTCCGAGTCTGCCTGAATGAACTGAAGAGCTTTTGATAACCGCAATGACCGGCCAAGGCTTAAAACACAAAAAACTCTTCCTTTGTAAACTTGTGGAAGCTAACCATAATTATGAAAGACAACAATGCGGTTTAGTGGAAAAGGATCGCATTTCAGAATAATTATTCGTTTCTGAACAATGGGGTGGGGGCTGGATGACACACAAAAAGTGACCTGGAGGGCACGCATTGAGACATGAACAGGCATCGCATTGACACAAAAAGATCACTTCATGAGATAATTAGCTTAGTGGCGAGCCAATATAACACAACTTCACTTCTTGACAAAGTGCATGCTTCATACTAATCTCGATGCGATTTTAAGAATCCGGCGAGTTTTGGCTACCAGCAGGAGTCTACAATTGACCTCTTAGGATAAAAACCCTGTTCTTCTTCCTTCCTTTGAACAGAAGCAACAGTGCAGCCAAGAAGGAAGAGCGTCCAGTGGTTGTGAATTTGGAGTGAAACTCAAGCCTTGCAGAGACATACTTGTAAACGCCATGAATTCAACGAGGCTTCACCTTGCCCTAATTTTCATTGGGATGTTATTAGGTAGGTATTTATCACCAGTTATTTTATTGCATTTTTAGTTTGGAGTTGGCCAGTTTTCAAGTTGACGTTTGATGGATCGAAGTAGTGTTGGCCAACAAAGCTGCTGGAGTTTTCTGCAGCTTGTTTTGCTTTGATAAGAATCTAAACCCTCGCTCTGTTGTTTTCCTGTATGTACTATATATAGTGCTACCAACGTGCGAAGCCAGGGAAGGAAGTTGTCTTCCAATTGTTCAGTACATATATCACAGCCTTGGAATACGGAGCCGCGTGCCCGACACCCCAAATATTGTGGGAGAGTGGACTTCATCGAGGTATGACTTTTGACAATAACTTTAATTAAAAGTGATTATTCCTAGGAAGGACTGCAGTGCGTGTTGTAATCCCAGGGATTAATAAACGTTTCAACAACATAATCCTCTGATAAGGGGCGGCAATATACTCAGCGAAACGTATTTAAGTCATCCTGAGCTTTCGCTTGTGGCAAACATTCGGAGTTAATTATTGTTTATTACTGTTGGTGACTTGGAGCGTGAAGGAGGTGGAGATAAGGCAAATTAACTCCTCAGACGCGCGTCTTGCTGACTGGAGGCGTTCATAATTGCTTGGATTTCTACAATTGATTCATTTCGTCAGAAAATTCCTGTCGTTCTGACAGCAACATTACTGAGCCTAAAAAAGACAAAAACGCTGTAGCATTTCACAGCTTATTAGCCGGTTGTCTTTCAACGTTTGCTTCCTTTGGGAGTTATCAAGTTAATTGATTAATATGTGTGTAAATGAACGTCATATGAACAGTGACGGTCCGTTAAACGCTCTTTACTCTCGACATTGTTTATTGGTGGCCAAATTGCCACTACACTTTGAAGCGCCATTACTTTGTGCATTTTTTAGTCATGATGGGTAATATGGGCACCTTGGAATGCCAACAACGGAAACTCTTTCGTTTCTGTTGAAAGTTGGGCGAGGTCCACTTAACGTTCATATTTTGCAAAGTATGGATCAGTACAAATGACAGTGTAATGTTAATTTGGTTTTCGTACTTCTTGAATCATTGAACACAATGGGTTATTTCCTTTCAGGGAAGTCAATGTTTCATCCTGTTAGTATCAATTTATTGTACGAACTGTCGAGTCCCGTGATATGAAATACCCTTCGAGCGGAATGCGAGCGAAGGTTTGCTTTGTTCCAAAAGAAATCCAAAATAACTTTTAGATCAAAGGTCAGAAAACATGTCATTTTACATTAGCTTAATGGACTGGCTATTTTTTGACTGCGTTATCGCAAAGGTAAGATTTTAGCCGAAGCAATATTAATGAGACAAGTAATAATTATTGGGAACAACACGTCTCGCGATTTATTGTGTATCTAAGAACATCATTACACGCACGAACAACTAATACCATGTGCATAGCGCATGCAAAACAAAATCATCCCTTTGCCGAGTGCCATAATGCGCAATGCCAGCAGAGTTTGAAGCTAGAACGTGAGTAGTCTCACAATTTTGTTTCGTGATGTTGAACTAAATAGCGCCAATAGGTTTCAACGCTGTCCTTGAGCCATCATGCGAGCCCACTTTGCATTAAACAGGACCCTTTTAAGCACATGACACTCGGTATTTATTATAATGAACTTCTTTATCCTTCGAGCGGTTACCCCACTTTTGTTGGCTGGGAGCCCAGCAATTCACTTGAGACGTTTTTCCATGTAAAAAAGTGTTCAAGTACATCACGTCCACTTTCTAACAGTATCCATTTTAGTTGTTTTCTCCTCTCACACACACGCTGCTATCGACCATGTTGGCCCTAAAATGCGGTTGAAAAATGTAAATGATATTGAGATGTTTTGAATTGTTTTTAAGTCCAATAAAAGCTGCTTATAGTAGCAAACGTTGCGTGAGGGCATTGTGGTCTTACGCTTAAATAACTATAAGTACTGCTTTTAAAACCTTAGCCGCTACTACTTCACTCACTGTTTAAGTAAAGTTAAGATGCGTGCCTTGCCGAGAAAGAACAGTTGGAGATTCTAGATAATACAGCATACTTTCAAACGGAAAGATAGCCCGAGAACTTTAATGTGCAAATTGTCTCTACTTAAGATAAGGTCTTTTGCAATAAAGCTCTTAAGCGCCTTTGGATATCAAAACCAGAAAACATGATATTGGTATCCAGCTACCTTTTTGTAGTTAGTGGCATGATTCAAACGTCACCGAAGCGTTGCATACTGTAGTAAACAGTGTATGGCATGGAACAAAAATGATGTTGGACTAAAATAACAACTTATAAATAGTTTTAGGAAGAAGGAAGGAAAATGCAATTTCCACACATTTTGGACCTACCGCCTGAAAGATTAATTGTTCAGTGCAAGATTTTCTACAGTTAAGAAAGAATGCTTTGTGCATTTTAAATCAGTGATTAGGATGAGCTCCAGATTTAACTTAATCGCGTAAATGCCAACCAGTATATGGGATATAGTGGCACACGCAGTTAAACTTTGCCTGCTCTCAGTCGTATTTGGACTGAAATCTTCCTACACCGAAAATCGGGTATTTTGGTGATTGTGTTATTCAGTAGATTCACAAAAATGTCAAGCACTCATTTCATAGAGTTTTACAGATTCCTGAAAAATTTTAATAATTGCATCCTGATTTCGTGATCGCATACAAGCGTGCCTTGACTTGTTTCTGAAAATCCCTCCCCGTAAACTTCCCTGTTATTTATATTTAGTCTAAAGTCTATAATTAAAGACAATTCGATGCGAAATGAAAACACACAGAGGCTAATATTCAGTACATAACGTGAAAGAGTTTGATTTAGCAAAGATTTCTACCAGGCTACCTCTACCGAATCTCTAGGTTATTGATTTTTACAGTCCCCTACTAATCTTCTCGGTCAGTTTACACGAAAGCTCCAGCTTAAATCAACCTAAATATTTTACAAATGGGGATTTGTAATCATTCTTAAGACCAATATTTATTTTGTTTTAAAATTTTCATGTTGATCGTGATAAAACGAAGCTGGATCACGTAACTCTTAACAAAAACTTCAAAGAGATTGACATAATACCAGCTCCCCTAGTTAAACTGATAGCTTCTCAGTGGCTTCTGTCAAACGTTCGCTCCTTTAAAATGTATATTGAACTGAATTAGATTTAAAAAGTGCTATATGCCTAAAGTAGTACCTGAATAACAAAAGAAACAATCGAGCACCGAAATTCGGAACTGTCAATAACCTTTCCTATGTTTTAGTTGTTTAGCAATTAGCCAGTTGAGATAAAAGAAAATACGCAGAGTAATCGTCTTGCGGTTAACTATCCAAAATGGTTTCCAACGAGAAAAAGGACCAGTGCACGGGATACAGCGACATACAGTTTAACCCCGGTAACTCGAACTCTGAAGGGAAACGAAAAACAGTTCGAGTTAGCGGGTTTTCGAGTAAAATGAACTGAAAAAAAAAACTGAAAAGTGGGTCCAAGGGAAATAGAAGTTAGTTCGAGTTAGCTGGGTCCTTCGAGTTATCCGAGTTCGAGTTACTGGGGTTCTACTGTAGTATTGCAGTATGTACTGTTTTTACTTTACTTTACATCAAACTGTGTTATGTTCCAGAATTTGCGGTTTATTATGTATTTGCACAAGTTTCACCTATTCCGATGAACTTGGCTTCAGACCCCAAGTCACCTATCAAAAATTGCGAGCCGTCTAATCGTTTTTGCATAAACAGAGACCGATCTATTCAACAAACCGTTCAGTTAAAGTGGTTTATTTATAGTTTCGGCAGTTTTACCTGCACGCGCTCCCAGGGAGGTCCATGAGATTGCGAGTTTGGCTTACTGTCAGGACCCAGTCAGTCAATGGGTTATTCCTAGAGACTCTTGTCACATCCTACCCTCTAAGTTCCCGTATTCAAATCACGTGTACCTTTTGACTGGCGCTTCGAGAACATTTTTTTAAGGTTCTGCTGTGTACTCCTAAAAAATCCAAGGTCTCGTCACCTTCCTACGTATGTATCAAACTTGAGAACACGTTTTCAATTACCTGAACTTGAGAGACCATTAAAGATTCATCACAACAATACTAGTCGATGAATACAGTTGAGCTATCTTCCGCTCCCCTAACACTATTCAAGTTAAACCCCATTCTACGTGAGATTAACTTTCGGGAATCCATCTGTGATCTGAATATTTGAATCTTGTTTTCAAGCCGCTTTAGATTTATTGTTTGTTGTTCATGTCTTTGTAACCCTAGCAGTCCCATATCCAAATGCTAATTCTCCTTACTGGTCGATCGGCATACATCGTTCTGCAGACATTGATCATTTTATATATTCTCACTACATTTGTACGTGATGTTGTAAGGAGACACTGGATGTTCATGTTCTTAGGCTTAAAAACTGTTGTAGTTCTTGTTCGATTCAGTACTTCTTTCAACTTCTGACCAGGCTTTTCTAGATCAATGACCTTAGAATGTACACCCTGTTCAATAAAACAAGTTTCCCACATCGAGTACTTAGTAGGTTTTTTGCTTTGCAAGTTGCCCAAAGCACAAGTGATTTAAGTTCCTGCTACTAAGGTTTTTTTTCTTCCACTAACGAAACACATTTATTTTGTGTGAATGACGTATTCAAGTCATATCAAGTAGACAACCGAATTTCGGTAGTCGTGATGGATTTTCTATATCCATTTCATTCCAGAAGTCATCTCATTTCTTACTTTATTCTCCTGTTTTTGTTTTCAGCTGTGAGGTGCGGCCCGGTCCACAGTTTTTTACAAGGTACATCAGAATTTTACGCAACGCGACGTGGGAAGGCTATTTCCATCGCTACAATGACTCGCAGTGTTCAGAGCCCAAGTTAAGTCTTTATATGAGAGGGTTTTACAAGGTATCAGATGAACCTTTGGAATCAATCAAAGGAAGCAGCAAGGCATTCTTTAACTTTACAAGAATAGAACTTTATCCACATAATGGCCATGAACAGCAAACAGCAGTCAATGTATCAACCAGACATTGTCCAAATACGCTGCGTGTTGTGAGAAGTTCACGCGCCGCTGACGTGTTTGAAGTGGCCATCAGAGCGTTCAGGAAACGAGCTTGTCGACATGCGTTTGGATTCTTAGAATCAGAATTTTCAGCATTAAAGCTCGAAACTCGAAGAAAGAAGAGTTCTAAGTTCGACAAACTTTACTTTGGTGAGGTCCCTACTATAAGAGTGACGAGAAAGTACAAGCCCAAGTCTTACCAGCTCCCTCTACAGCGGTACAACGCCAACTACAACTGCACCATCTGCATGAAGATTCACTCAGGAACTGGTGCACGGCCTCCAAAGCTTCCTCAAACACCGCCCCGTGCTGTGTTACTGGACGGCGAGTGGGCCAGCACAACGTGTGAAGCAAGCCTGGGAGGAAACTTCCTTACTCGCCACTTTAAATTTACTAAAAAGACAGGTCAGTGGGAATGCCATTACTTCTTCTACTTGGATCCCGAATGCAAGAAGATTGACTTTTCGCTGAACGGCAAAGGAATATTTACGGGTGGCATTCCTTCCAAAATTGTAGCCGGAGCCTATGACTATGTGTTTACCATGACGCAGGCAGCAATTACTCCATATGACTCCATCACCACACGAATCCTGAACACTGCAGAACCTAAGACGTGTGGTCAAAGCGGCACTTGGAAAACACATGTCAAACAAGATATCACAGAAACCGCAGGCTGTAGAATGTATGGCATCTCCCTTCCTCATACTGAATACGACCTACTAAAGATGGGCACAAGTCAACAAGGCAACAGACTGCTGTACGTGGGGCAACGTGCTAGTGATTTATCAGACCCAACCTCTCCGACAAAAAGACCAACATCTTTCCAAGTGCCACTCGTGGAATGTACGTCATTCAAGTTTAAATTTGTGCCTCCGACCACTCGCCCGACAACTCGTCCAACGACCAGATTTCGTCAGGGAATAATCATTCCCATTGCGACGAACCCAACATCAAGACGAAAGGAAACCACCACCAGAAGGCGAACCGATCGAGAGACTCTTCATAAGACCACGCACAGGAAAAGTGAGAATGATGACAACACCCGGAGGGTAACAGGCGATGTAAAAGTGGCTTACCGTAATACTGCGGCCAGCTGGTCATCATGTGAACTCTTGTTGATACTAAGCATGGTGGTCGTTATTTCATGGTAGAACTGAGTAAAGACGTTGTAGGTTTTATGTAGCAAAACAAACTGGTAAAGCTAAGGCCGTTAACAATATGGCAAAAGAGAGACGCTTGTCATAGACAAAACGTAAAATAACTATTCTTGATGAATACGTAGATGGTAAATTTTGTTAGTTTAAGTTCTCTGACAATTGTTTTGCACAGAGGCACAAAACAATGTTGTGTTTGATTTCCACTACACACTACCAGAGTCCATTCATTATGTCCTTGAGACAACCAAAGTGAAACTGAAAATGAGCACGGTGACGTATCATGTCAGGCAAACTTCAGAGACTGCGTAATAAGTAGCAGGTTAAAATCAAAACTTGTCCAGAACATCGTTCGTTTCAAGTAACTGGACTTTTTCATGTTTTCACCTGACAATGAACGTTTAGGTAGGATGGTGGATTTCTCATAACGATCTGATTTACCTTTTCGAATACTGATAACTTATGCGGGGTGAATGTTCACAAAACAGACTAAATACATGGAACGAAAAGAAACGCTCACAAGAATTTCTCAAATTTCTCGTGTAAGGTTATTCTAAAAGATTTTCAGAGATAAAATGTTGAGTGAGAACGTCACGGCATCTAATTTATAACTTAACGTTTTATACTTTTGGTATGATTTCTACTGATACACAACTTGGAGGCACATTTCAAGTCAGTACGTTGTTTTAGATTTAATTCAAACTTCGCCAAGACACCAACTTCGAGTGATTTATGGTTAACTGAAAAGTTGCGTTAATGCTTTAAGCATAGAGGTTTTCAAGTAAAAACACTGTTTAATAAAATAGTTAGCCAAGTGGGTGTAAATGTATTGCAAGAAGCTAAAACATCTGTTTTGAGTTTTTTCCACGTTTTTTTCTAGCACCATAACATTTCTTATTTAATGCTTTTGGAACGCTTTGTTGCATATTAAAAAATAAATGTAGTTCGTCGTGGACGAAGAGACAGATCGTCATCAATGGGATATTAAATAATGTAAAAAATTTACCAGAGAGCGTTTTAAACAGTTAGTTTTGTAATCATTGTAAAATTAAATAAATTAACGAAGAATTTTGTAGATAGAAAAATTTTCAATAAACGTCTATGAATGTTAGTAAAACACTGTTCCTAACTCACGTCTTTTCTCTATCAGGCTTACCCCATACACTCGACTGTATTCTTCCACATTGCATGTATTCATGTCATTGTACGTCCCCTTTTTGTAAGTTGTAAATTAATTCAAATTTGCAACAGCAGTTTACAGTAAAAACAAGTGTTGACAATTCATCCAAAAGAATAGGGCTTACAATATAATATAACTTCACTCATAGTAAGGACCTTATACCAAAAGTGTGGCCACTATCAATTCACATTCTTTCGTGCAGTAGTTATTCAATCGATAATCGAGAAAATGAATTCTGATTGGATTAAATCTGCACGAAAAATGTGAATAAATTTATATCTCCATTTGGCGATCACTGGTTAAAATTTTTGCGAACGTGAGAGAAAATAAATCCCAAGCAAAAATACTCGGGTGGGGGAGGTACTCCCTTATATAAGCTATACAATTATGTGCAGCATCAAAGGGTATGGTTTTTGAGCCGTTTTGGTGTGAAATAGGTTATGGTTTGTACACTTGGGTCAGCAGTTAGCTGTAATTTGGCTTGAAAAAAAAAAACACTTTGGTGATCATTATTATTCATCTCTTGGGAAGGGCAATTTTATAACGTTAGATATTTTATGGCCTTCTCAAATGTTTACTCAAACCAAAGCAGTTCTTGGACAGGGTCTCGTCTGATAAAGGGTATCCATGTTTGGTCTGCTCTGAAATAGCGTGAGGGTTTGGAACAAGGAAATAAATCAAATATTAAAATGTACTAACTGCACTTCATTTTCTTCATATTTACTTCACGCTGATAGTTATTTGACATCGTTACACATCGATATCATCTAACTCACGCCCGCTAAACTAAATGTGGAGATCGGGACGAAGCCCATCATGCACGATAGGCAATAATAGATGCCGATTTTCGCAGAACTTCGAATGGCTTCAAACCATTCGAAGTTAAATCTAATTAAATCTAACCGCTCTGATCGACGAGTTTTCCCAAATTTTTTAGCAAACTGAACTTGCGGTTGGAATATATACGCACAAAAAGTCCACGACGGCCGTAATTGGATGATTTTTTTTATTATTGCATTGGCGAAAATCGCTGTGTCATGGTGACTTGATGATACCAGGAGCTCCTGGTGATATGATATTTCACAGGTCTTGATATTCCTAAGATGGTGAAAGCTAAACAAAATATCCAAATTGAAGATACCTTTTTGAAATTTTGAATATACCAAGTACAAAACTGTTGAATTATTGATTGAATAATCGCTTTTTGATTGGTTTTTTAAGTGACGGGGAATTGCCGCCAGCTCTGGGGATGTGCGAATGAGGTCAAATTGTTAAACCAACTGAGTGTAAAAATAATGAGAACTGAGGCTGTAAGAATAAAATTGTGATTTATAATTAATTTCCTCGGCAAAGTACCTTACAGTCAAAAAAGCGCAAGCGTTATTTAGTAACGAACAAAATGCCTGATGCACAAATGTTTGCAAAACATACACGTGTACTTGTTTGACATAAAAATGAGATCTCCGTGTCCTCGTTACGCGTTTCGTCACCCCAAAATGGGTCCTTTACAAAATCTTTTACACCAAACTGACTGACGCAACCACAAAATAGCTAACCCACCCTCCAAAAGTCATCAGACCGCAAAAGGGCCTTCGCCCTCCCCGTAATTTACTATTTTACCCCCACCCCCCCGTCCCCACCCCTCAGGGAAACCTACCTATACTGAAAGCTGAAATGAATTTAGTATTACAGATATTAGAGCCATTCAGATGCTTATATTGCAGAAATATAGCTTTGTAATTTTCTTTGAAATCATTTTCAATTCACTTTCTGTTAAATCACAGTTTTTTTTATGAATAATGCTTGTTTTGGATACAGATATATGATGTATCGAAATGCTTCTTATTTTGACTGTTTTGAGTGTTACGGCAGAATTTGAAATCATGCATTGATACTGTTACAACAATCCCTCCCCAGGCACTTGTCAGCGGACTTGGCCATACAATGTCTTTGTATTGCCCAAAATATCCCTGTGGTCGACCCTAGGGGGAAGATTGTGATATTTGCAATGGACAGTTATTTTCACTTGCCATTCTCTTCGCTGCTCTCAACGAACCGAGCGCCTTGAACAGACCATCACATGCACACTGTAACGAGGCTTGTAATTGTAGTGTTAATCCCTCTATAACTTGTGTTTTATTTGTCTTTTAAGACAACTTAAAAGTTACATGGAATCGCCTTAAATTGCCTAAGATCGCCTTTTTTTAAAGTTGAATCTAAAAATCGCCCAAGGTCACCGGATGTCATCATAGTTTTCCTCCCAATTTTTCTAAAACCCCTTGAGTTGCTACAAATGGCCTCATGTCTCCCAATATTATAATGGCTAAAAGTTTTGAAGTATGCCTCTGAAATATGTCTTTATATTTCCGGTTAAAGTTTGCTTGGATTCTTTTCTGAGTTTAATCCTGTAATAGAACTCTGAACAGGATTAATGTTAAACCCACAAACATTGTTACAGGAAACAATGTTGACTTTTAGAAGATGCTTGGTGGGTAAGAGGTACGGCACAACAGACAACTAAACAGCAAATTACTAGGATGCCAAAAAGACTCCATCTGTCCCAGGCATGAAATGTTACTCTCTCTCTTTTTTCATTTTTAAATGTTTGGAAACCCTGGGCTGTTTCTTTCGGGATTTACTAACAACCGTAAAATTTTATTGCTTCTTTGGAAGGTGCACTACTTTCGGGAAGTCGTAACTTTCAGAACCTACTGGTATTTTTTAATTTTTTTTTTTTTACTTTTAACCAAGACTTGGGCGTTACACAGCACCCAGAACATTGTCACTGATCCAATTAACACTAGTTCCGGTCTCACCCCTCTTATTTCTCACAAACAATGCAAGGAAGCCAACCTTTTATAGTTTCAACAAAATAATCAGCTTACTCATATCATGGCAAAGTTCAAAAGCGAATTATAACACCTCTGTTAGTTTGCAAGGAATCTCAAAAACTCTTAATGGAATTTTTCCACCTGTAACAGAATCTTATGACAGATATTTCGAAGAGAGTTTACTTTGTACTCTTTCTTATGATGGAATTTTAAAGAAATAAATCGGAGATTTTTAAGTCTTTAAATCTTTTCTTTAAGTATGAGAATAGTCAAAGTCAAATCTCGAGGACAAAACTTCGTAAACAGAAAGCCGCGCTAAAAGTTAATATCGAAAGTAATATAAAAGTGTCAAATGACCAGTCAAACATGAAGTACTTTTAAGACAATATATACTTGCGTTAAATCTTGGGTACAAGTGAGAATAAGACAACTAGGTTATTTAATTCCGAGTGTGTTTGCTAGCTTCATGCTAGCTGGATTCTGCTTTGAATAAAACTCTCCTTGCCTGAAAATCTCTAGTTCACCTTGCCTTGAAAAGAAGTAAACCGGCTTCCCTTCTGTTAACAGAGCTTTTTACAGTAGCTAGAACCAACATAGATGCACGCAAAATATTATTAATAAACATATTGGGATTAACGTATGTAGCATTGGGCAATAGAAGCTTAGTTTCTCCAATTTAGTGGATTTCCGTTCGTAATTTAAGTTTCATTTTCAAACTGAACGTGCAGTATGCTATGCACATAAATCCCGATCGGTGTTTCCAGACTTCCTTCAGAATTCAGGTCGCATAACGTGACCTACATGTGTCTAACCCCCCCCCCCCCCCCGGTTGTCTAGCCACTTATAAAGCACTAGTGATTAAATAATCTTGCTTAACTACCCCGTAATACGTTACTAGTAAGGCATAAGGTGAAAGATTAAAACTGTACTACAGGAAGGAAGAAATTTAACAAACTCTTGTGGTGCTTGTGAAAAGACGCTAACTTCCCAAATGACTTAAGTCCTGTCGTGCGCCAGTCTCCTTCGCAGCCGCTTTTTGGGACGTCACGCAACGGGAGCGTTGCGTGACGTCCCAAAAAGTGGCTGCGAGGGAGTAGTCGTGCGCTGTCCTACCTTTTTTAACACTAATGACCAACAAAACTTAAAAAATAACCTTGAAAATGATATTGATTCAAGGTTACTTTCCCTAACAAACATCTCCGTACAGAAGATAAGGTGGAGTCAGTGGGAATAGACAATCTATTGGTCTTTTTCAATCGAGTAGACAATGTAATCTATCACAAGCATGTATACGTTCTCCTGAAGCTGTCAACCAGAGCCATGTGGACGGTCGTTATTTTAATATAATGCCACGAAAGACTACTTCCTTCGGCCGACCTTTCTATTATTTGTTTCTTTTTCTAAGAACGTTCATTTGAAGCAAAGAAAACTTTAAATTTTACTTGTAAACACATTGAGAAAGACGCAAGGCTGAAATTAGGGTAAAAACCGTATGTTTTCCCATTGTGAGAATATTAATAATATATTATACTGACTGTAATCACTTTAAAATTGAGACAATTATTTTGCCATATACAAGTTATTCTTTTCAGACGGAATATTTTACCATTATCAGTAAAAAGTCTTGGCTGGCTTAGAGTCAAGTATCGGAATCATAAAAAAATGAATTTGCCTTTTATTTCGGCTTTGAGCTCAGTTGATCAGTCTCCAAGTGATATAGTGGAACGGAGTTAACATCCTGATCTTTCAGCGACAGACGGCTAGAAAAGTTTTTTTTTGCAAAAGTTTTTATTTATAATAAGCGTGCATACCACGTTAAATAAAGATTGTGATTGTGATTGTGAATTGTCTCTATCTCTGAGGACTATCACGGCTGGTCATGACGAGCAAGGAGCAAAAAGCTCAGTTGAGTTAATTATTTTAGGGATTAACTTTTAACCCTGATGGAGTTGTGCGCGAAAATCCCACCTGAAACTAGATAATAAATCATTTAATTGCATTATTCCTTTAATTTAGTGATAGCAACTTGGCAAGGAACCTTTGCCGCTGCATGTTGCCTCACAACGTTTCTTTTGGAAAGCAAACCGCTCACGAGTTTTACGTTAATTTATAAAGTCATCGAAGAGTAAGGTAGAATGGTAGAATAGATACCCAGCAGACTTGAAGATTATATTGAATGGCGGCTTAAGGAAGGATTGACCATAAGTAAGTTTAACAAGTGATTTAGCGATCTGGGAAGAATTGTTTGCAAATTGTATAAGTTTTATTCATGAATGTAGTCAAGAGAGGATGTAGTCCATCAGATTGGTCCTTTCTAATATCGACACAACAATTACAAACAAAACAATTCTCAGCGTGAGAAATTAACGACACGAAGAGCACCAAAATATTCAAAGCCTAACACCGTTGGAATACAACTAAAAATGCGAGTATTTCTGTCAAGCAAGTAAATCAGTTATAGTAAAATATCTAGAAAAATACGCGAATACGGTGTTGTATTCTGTACCCAGGGGTATCACGTCCTCTCATTTGCGTGCACTTACTCACGTAATATTTCCTGAACAAACTAATAAGACTCCACCGCATTGTTTATTGAGTACAGATAAGGTTACTACTTCAGTTGCGGTTTTTGAACGTAATTTAGATTATGTTTAGTCTGATAAAGAGGCGTTTTTAGCACTTGAATTCTTACCGAGGCGTATCCAGTCTGCCTTGGCATAGTTTGATTGATCAGAATTTCCGACCACCACTTGAAAATTTTCAATTGCTCTCTTTCCTATTTGATGTGTAGAATTTACAACTTCTTCATTAAATATTTATATGAAAAGACCGAGAACGCGCTGAACCAATCAAGTTGAAACACAATTCGTGATTTTTCGCGTTCTTATATATATTAACCCGATTAAAACAATCAAAAGCGGAGTAAAACTTCCTTTGAAGAGTCGATACATGTTATTGCTTTGCATTTTGACTAAACTAAATGAGTCCTTGAGCCTTTTTATTGTTGCACTGTCTGAGACAGGAGCAAGATTAGCATGATCAGTCATGATTCACTAATTCGACTCTGATCTGACGGTTAAAATGAAATTCGTGAATTCAGCGTTATCAACATCAAAAAGTCCCCTAAAAATAATAGTCATGTGTCAATTCTTGCCTTCATCAAAAATAATTTTCGAGTTTTTTTCGTTAGAGTGAAATTTTAAAAAGTTCATATTGATCTTTCAGAAGTGTATACGTGTAAAACCTGAAGCTGCCTGATGAGCCATCGGGACGGACTGGGAACGAGAAGAATAGTCGTAGAAAATCGATGAATTTGTGTGCCTAAAAGGTTAAGATTATATCAGAGCTTTCCAAAAGCTAAATCACTGCTTTGTTTTTTATTGTCCCATAAAGACAAAACAAAACTGTGAGTATTCTGTCTCCACTACACAAGAAATCGCTTCAAGCCAAATATGTTATTTAGGACGGCCTGGCAGGAACCAACAAGACGAAATATGGCATGCCCCTATACATGGTGAGCTTTAAAAAGAAAGTGTACAGCAGTCCTCACGTATACCGACTGACAATCAAGATTCTCCTGAACTATTTGTATCCCGATATACAAGTCATTGTGTTCTGGGCTACTGATATTTGTCCCATAATAAATTGGGAAACGCAATTTAGTCAATATTACTTGGGTTGTAAGCTCAGCCTAACTGGCTCTTAATATATTTTGGAGATTTGTAGGTCTGGCCAACCGCTTTTCGAGGAGTTGGGGATCCACCGGGGAAGGTTTTGAGATCAAGATCCTAGGAAATATTTCTCATTTCGACTTTCTGGCGATTCTGTGTGTATTTCGAAAGCTGTTAACGTTAAATAATTACATTTCACAACAAGGAATTGCGTGAATTTTCGCCCTTCCATACCGGACTTTTCTTTAACAGCACATGTCGTTGTGCGTTTCTGTCACCTGGCTAACCCAGAAGGCTCTACAGTTTGCACTTGCTAGATGAGTCCTGATCTTATCAGAAAAGGGAGTTGCGAGATGTATAATGCTAAGATATGTTTAAAATTGCATCCTTTTTAATCTTGAAAGTGCATCAGCTTGAATTTTTTCTATTGTACATATTAAAAATACGAGTAGGAAGAAAAAAAAAGTAGGCCCGGGCCTACGGGTCTATAGGCTAGATAATAATAAGATACGCCCCTGCCAACATATTTCCCTCAACATAACTGGTACTAAGTCGTAGTTGTATTTCCCAAGCTTCACAGACACTAAGCCTACATGCTTACTTGGGAATGTAAGCCAAGAATGACTTGTTATGACAGTCCTGTTAATTTTAAACACGTTTATTATTTATGTCATGGTACTTATTTGGGGTAGTATTATCTCCGGAAAGGACTGCTGTATGCAAAAGATGAGGTTAGAATGTGATTAGAATGGAGGCCAGATAAAAACTGCTGTGGGACCCCTGTGGGGGAAAATGTACAGGAAATCTAGGTAGAAACCAAGGCTCAAACTCCAAGCGGTTAGAAGCACATTAAATTCGAGGTTTTACAGAAGAAAAAACAGCCGATTCTGAAGCCTGGATGACCACCACTTATAATGCAACTATGAGATATGCCCTGGCCTCTTACCCAGGCCCTGTTGTATTTCGTGCGGACAAAATATTTTTTCAGCTTTCCTTGCAAGTTCATTCAGAAGCGATATATCGAAAAGACAGGAATCTCGAGATTGCAGAGAAACAGAGTACAGCTAGTGGCTCTAGCAACGGATTTTGATCATAAAAAGCAAAGCCAGACAAATACAGCTTTTTTATTTATTACCAAAGGTCAAAATAGCTTTAACCTGATCACTGCGCGTGCAGTAATTCTGTTAAAATGATTCGGTAATCCGGATTCAAAGTCATTGATAGGCAAGTCGGGGCGTTTTACATCAATAATAACTCCCCATCGTTACTTGATGTGCCGCAAAACGAATCCTTTTAGCTCTGAATTAAGCCCTCCGCATTAGCTAGAGTGATAAAAGATCAAACATAGGAAAGTTGCGCCTGTAAAACGATTTGAAGTCAGACTTGCTGCAGAAAGGAGAAGTTATAACAGGCGGCAAAATTCAAGTGGCTATCCGACAGATATTGAAGACTTATTGAGTTAGGCGTCACCTGACACCATAACTATGGTTACGAAAAGCGGTTCGTGTGTTTTCAGGAGCATGTTTATAGTTTTCCGTCTTAATATTTCAGTTATTATATTTTGTTGGAATTATTTAAAGGATATATTACTCTCACTGCACACACATGCCATTCATCGTGTTTGTCAAGCCATGTTCAATATGGCGCACGAAAGAAAATAAACCGTACAAGTTTGACAGATTTATCAGCAAGAAACAATGCTGTTTTCGAACGATGATAGATGGGTTCTTTTTAGAAAATTTCAGTTCAGTTTTAGCTTTCTCAATTTTTACAATAACCGAAAGAATTCTCGCGCCCTCGTTGGTCGAGATCGTGCTTCAGCAACGCAAGTTTATTTTCAAGACAAGCTTTTTGTAAATCATTTATCTTATCATCACATATTTATGGCCAGTCGAGAAAAGTCTTTTTTAATTTAATGATTGCAAAGAGAGAAAGAAATTGAATCTTTGAACAATAGTATTTGAATGATAGCATAAATTTGGCCGTCAAGCGAAATCACAACATTTCATTAGCATTTGGTGAGTGCGTATCATAAAAGTCATGAAAGGATAGGGATTTTTGTACGTTTTATGAAATTAATGTGGTGAAAGTTTTAAAAAACTTCCAATAAACTGACAAAAAGGAGACGGAACATACTTCTCCCTCCTTTTAATTGTACAAGTTCGTCGACGGGTTTGAAAAAAATATCCTAAGATTCGTTGTGTTACACTTCTATAAAAGGACGTCCTCTTATTGCAAATTTTTAAAATATGTTTTGTTTTAGGTAGGGCCATTTGATCTACTTGTGCCCAGCTCACTTTTTCTGCGTTTTAGCTTCTGAATCGTTCAAATGTCAGTACGTAATTAACAAATATTATTGACAATTATTATTGTTAGAGTTAGCATTTCATGGGAAAAGAAAACTGACGATATACCAGAAAAAATCTCGATTTTCTCGAATAAGGAATCTCTGTGTAATGATGACGTTTTGCCGCAAGGGATCTTTGGGTAATGATGACGTAAAAGCAGAAAATGCCCGAAAGGAGTTATCGGTATTATGAGAGCTAGCTGTAGTGTCTCTGAAAATAATAATTAAGCAATGGGTTGATTCATGGATAATAATACTTTACAAACTTACATTTTCTGATTGAGCTTCGGCGTAAAATTCCTGCAACTGCTTTAGCTAAATTAGTTCGACCGGAAATACAATTCGAGTGAACGATGTTTCGTTTCTCGCAAGACAACAAGGAGTTGCTCTCTTTGTCTCTTCGCCTTGTGCATTTGCTTAAATCCAATTTTTTGGCTGCATTTTGGCCCATTTACAACAAATAGACTTTGAGTTTTCTTTCCGAACACAATTCGCTTCGCGAGAAACTGTTCGAGGCTGCGTTAACTTTAAAGCTTGCTGTACTGGCGCGTACGCAAAACATACGTAAAACCCTAAGGCGGGGCAGCTTTATAGTGAGAACTGTTACTAGTTTATATTATAAGTTGAAGTGCTACAAGTACAGCACACGGGAATCGTGTAGCTTTCGGCGTTTTAGAAGTCTTGTCCCGCGCAGTCCCGCGCTGCTTTAGCGCGCTTTTAGCGCGCAACTCTCGTTCCCAGCTTTTAGCGGTTAGATACAATATGGCGGACATCTTTGGCGGATAATTTGAGAATAGCAGTGTGCTGTTCAGAGGCTTCATGCCAATTGGTCCTGTTTGTTGTGGATTTCTAGAATAGTGGAGATCTATAGAAAGAGAAAAGATGGTAGAGATTGTTTGCAGGTAAGCTTTTTTCTAATAATAAATACACCAAATTGCAAATTATAAAGTAAGCTTAAGCTTATTCGATAGCTTTGTGACCTTTTTGGAAATAATCAACAATCTTAGTTTAGGAGTAAAGTAGAGCAATTAAGATTTTATGTAAGTTTTCCAATGTTTGCAGTATCTGCTGTTTTAGAACAAGCTTGCTGTAGCTGTAGCTGTTTTGCTTTAGCTTAACTTATATGTTTTGGATTACCCACACTCAGTACCTCCTGAATAGCACTCAAGCGTGAGTAACACACAATGCTAGCTAGAAGCAAGTTTAATGTGCTTAAACATGGAGCTTATAAAACTAGGGCAGGATATGGTTTTCTGCTGTCTTTCTTGTGCTCTTTTGTGACCAGCCTGCTAAAAGAACTGGTAAAAACAACGCCTCCAGCATGGTATTTTTGCTATTTTTCACTTTTCATACCAATAATATTCGGCTTCGGCTGATAACACTTACCTCGACCTTGATAATTCTGAATATCACATAAACCGAATCTAATAATTGTTTTATTATACATTGTTTTTCTGGAAAAGGAAGTAATGACAAACAATTTCAACCTGTTTCAAAACTTGTGCTAATTCCGGCTGGTCGTCCTACTAAATCATGGAATAGTTCCTTCCCAATTTTTGTTAGTCATTTTGTGTTTTACGAAACATTATTGTCAGCAATTTTTGAACTTTGGTCAGACTATTTCTCGGTTGAAGAAGTGAATCGACGAACTATCAATTTCCTTCGCTGCCAGATGCCTGACACATTGCTCTTGGAAATCATGCATTGCACGTGAAACCTACAGATTAGTGAATAATCTGCTAGCAGATTATTCACTAATCTGTAGGTTGCGCGGGGTTGCGCGGATTCCCAGAATTAGCTGTAGGCTCTTAGCCAATGAGAAGACAGCTAGTGACTACAATGTATAATACGAATAACACCCTCTCAATACAACAACAAAACTTTGCTCTTTCAAGTAAGTTCATTTAATGGGGACTATCATTAGCATGACTACGAGAAATCAAAGATCCAATAGACAAAACTAATGATCTAGATAATATTAAAAATCACTATACTAGTAGGCTGAAGCTATTAAAGGGGGGCTAATGAAACCGTAATAAAAAAGTGGTGAGTTATTAAATGCATGCACAAGGGTTCAATCTTAAAATGAGAAGAAAACATTTTCATCCTGGTGTTCTAGATTCATTTCACTTATGAACAAAAGTAGTATTGTTGCAACTTAAGCACTATTTTGACCCAAAAAATAATACATAGCTTAATCCCAGTGATAATGACAGTGCCCCTGTAAGCGGAATTGTAAATGGTGTATCTACTATTCAGTGCTTACAACCAGACCAAACAAATGAATAATCAACAGGTAATGAAATTATCATCATACGATCAATGTAGATGATCAATGTGTAATCAAAATTTTAAATAAATAATTATAAAGTAATTAGAAATAAATTATATTATAAATATAATATATTATATTTATATAATATTATTATAAATAAATGAATAATTATAAATTGCCATCTACAACTCATTGATCTCTTACATTAACATGGCCTTTTTCTTGTTTTAGTGATCAAAGGGTTAAGTAAACTTGGTTCATTCCATTTCCAACAACAGTAATGCACACTTTATTACTGAGTAGAAATTAGATGTAAATTACATACCTTATTGTTACTTATTTTCGCGAGAACTTAATTTCGGAAAATGGAAGGAAATTAAATATTGTTGGGCAAAAAAAAAATAAAAAAAAAAAAAAAATAAAATAAAAATTAAAAAAAAAAATATTTATACAAAATTAGCTAAATTTACTCAGGATAACTAAGATGCTAATTGGGCTGAGTAAATATTTTCCATAGCATTCAAACCACTTTAAAACCATGTCTATTAAAAATTATTTTAAAATGTCCTATTTTCAACAGCACCCTAGCCAAGGAATTCTATTGTGATGTCTTGGAGCAATTTTGAGGAGCTCAAGGTGATTTATTGGTGACATTTGCTGCTTAAGAAACTTTGTGGTTTCATTAAAACCCTGCAGAGTCAACTGAAGTAACCCAAAGAATTGAGTTAAGACAATGTTATAACAGAATGTGACTCAATGTGTACATGAACCTTTTCTTATAGAAATTTGCTAGAAAAAATGAAAATGTAAAGAAAAAAAGACCTGCATCTAGTGTAGGTAAGTGAGAGGAATGATGAATTTCTGACTAGTAACTGCTATTTCTTTTTTATCTTATTATGGTAAATACTAATGATTCAATTCACTGCCTGGGATACAAGTTAAATGTTGGGAACCCTAGGAACGGTGCATATCGGAGACAAAGTGCTTCACTTGATCATTACTGCCATTAATTTATAATGATAGCCTTGTCATTCTATAATTAATAAACAGGATGGCAAAACTACATCAGCAAGAAAAAGAAGGCAAACAAACAATGAATCACTTTCTTTTGTGGTAAGTGAGTACAGTAAGTCGATATAAAGTGACATGACGTGTATGTTGTGTTGTTCATATGTTTATAAACTGCAGTGCATACATGATGTTTTGGATAGCACAACTCTTCTTTTTGTCAAGCGATAATAATCAGTTTGCACATTTCTTTTCAGATCTTACATGTATATCGTATTCTGTATGGTTTGAATATAATTTGTACAGTAGACATAAGAAATTCAAATGCATGGTTTGAATGAGCTTCTTTATTATTTTAAATAATTAATATTAATTTTGTTATTAATTGTTGTTAATAATTATTATTAACAAAATTAAGCTTTATTATTAATTTACATGTATGTGGTAAAAGGAGCCACATGGACATGTTTAAACTCAGTGCGTGTTACATGTAAATGTAAACTGTTATAAATACAAATGTAACTATAGGTTATTAAATGGTTTTGAGTGCAATATTTAACTATGAGTATTTATTTATGTTTTTAAATTGCAAAAGAAAAAATCTTCTGATTATTTGTTAGTAATCCACTTAAAAATACAACACTAGACTGTTACAGCCTATGGGCAGTGATAGTTAAGAGCAAAGATCCACTGAGACCGAGCCAAAATAAAAATAAGTGGCACAAAAATTCAACATCAGAATTCTAGATATGCCGCCCACAAAAAGCCTATGGTAGGCCTATAAACGTGGTGGGATTTTTTTCTTCAAATATTTCTTCGACCGGTCAAAAACTTACAAAACCGTTATGAACCCCAGTGTCTTCTAAAACACACAAAATAAACATGAGTCATACCGTGTCGTAAACTTCGCACTGGCTCATTCGCATTAAATGAAACCCCGTTTCTGAGCCTAGAAATGTACTATTGAAGTGTTTATAAGTCATTTGAGTCCAATCTTTTCTCTCTAAGTTAATTTTGAAGGTCACGGCGAGCCGCTGAAAATCACTAAAATTCGGTTGCTCGAAATTCTTAATTTGGCGCTCTTTTTCGAGAGAGAATTTCTCTACCCGGTAAAACTCTAAATTACTTGAATTTCAGATATTTTGAAAGGGGAAATACCGTTCTAAAACCTAGTGTAAAAATTTATTTCGGGCTCTCTATAGGCGCTGAGTGCGAACGCTCTCAAAATACTTATAATTACAAAATTACTGTCACTGAAACGTAAACAATACCCACATTCTTCCGACCAGACAGTCCAAAACGTCTTCTTCTGAGTCTTTCCTCCGTTTTCTACTGGTATTTAGATGTAATCTACAGCAGAAGCTCCCTGTTAAGATCATCCTGAATGCCATATCTGCCAAATATCGAGTGTAAAGCGAATTTCGAATCCTATCGCCATCTTTGATTAGTCTTCAAGGCCTTCGAGCGTGCCGTCGAATCGACAACTTCAGTACATCTCCGTGTTGACATTCAACATTCGACCACTCTCAGATCTGTCAGTGATATTCCCATCTCTTGTTAAACAGCCGTCGAATAAATGTACCCTTCTTGTATCAACCCTTTGATATCTCGACCGAAATGCCGGACCGTTCAATTCTTCATGGTCGGAAACAAACGAGCCAAAATGTTGTTCTCCGATGACATGTTGACTAATTTGAAACTTGCGTGTCACGCAATCGCTTCCGCACTTGTCACTCGGTAGGTTTCGTTGACGATTTCCATAAATGAAAAAAAAAAACACACGATAATTTGAAAGATCAGGACGTCTAAATTAATTTTACTGTGTTTAAGAGGAAGTGGATGGAAAGGGTCGAAATGAATGAATTTTTCAAGTTCTCACGGCTCTTGGTTCTCACTATAGTTATCGCATTTTTGTTTCCGAAAAAGATCGTGATTGTTCTTTTAAAAGATAACCCAACCGAGCTGTTGACAAAAGAACAATCATGATCCTTGTCGGAAACAAAAATGTGAGAACTTAAGTGAGAACTTGAAAAATTCCGGCGGACTATTTCAAGTTGAAAATTCATTTCGATTCTTTCCATCTACTTCAACAAGTAGGGGGATTATAGCACGGTTTCGACGAAAAACAATCAAAATACTTCCCTTTTAACTCTGTGCCAAAATGAATTCACTTAAAAATCGTTTAAGTCTCAAAATAGACTTACGATTGTAAACTTATTTCAAGGCTACAGCGCTTAGCCTGCGAATACAGCCGCTTCGCATCCTAACTGGCGCTCTCGTGATTACGGACTACTCGTTTTGCACGTAGCAGCGGGAGCGATGAGAGGCGGCTGTTTTTCTAGCCTATGCAGCGCTTGGTTTATTTACTATCCGTAGAACCGTCTACAGCAGTTGTTTTACAATATGCAAACAACCAAATTATTGGTAAATCATTTCTGAACGGCAACGTCTTGTCCAAAATAATATTTTTATCGCAAGTGCTGAACCCACACCATCACCCCTCCCCCTCTCCGCTACACCTCACCGAAGGCACTCCACCCAAGGTCCAGATCCTTACTATCCTTGCTCTTCTATATACCCTTTTGAAGACAAAAAAAACTTCCTTTTCGCTACCTGACGAGATAAAAACGTGCATAAACCTTCAAAAAAAAAAAAAACGAGGATGTTGCGCCTTTCGACAGGGGTCCATTTGGCTTCAAATAAAACTGAAACAATTTAGAATATTTAGATAGATCGACTGCCCAGTGTTTGGTGGATTAAAAGAAAAGTAATATGAGGGATAATTCCTTACCCCTTTCGACATTTTAGCTGGTGGAATACCAACTTATTATTTTACCCGCGGCCTAGAAATGTGATTCCTTCAGTCTGCTTAGGAATTTCCTCCTCGCCCGCCCGCGCCTGCGTTCTAGACAACTCGAAAAAAAGAAAACAACAGAAAAAAAGAGACCATTTCGTTTTTGTCTTTTGTAACTTTTTCTGTCAAAAATGTTATATAATTGAGTAGGGATATGGACGGCGCCTCGGGCTCGAGGCCTCCGGTATAATTACTTTTCATGTACCCGTACGCGCTGGTCGTAAGAGATTTGAAAGGCACTTCCTTTTTTCTACATGGTCTTACAAAAAACGTTGGAGCCTAGTGGCCCGTCAAGCCGGAACTTCTTCCAGTTTCAATATATAGTAGAAGTATTTTACTGTGGGAAAAAAATTGGCTTGCCCAAAAACATAATGCAATTATCCCGGCCAGGGCTTGAATACGGACCGGTCGACCAAGAGTCTAGCGCACTTTGGAGATGTTGGCTAGTTCTCAACTGGACTGTGGCATGGATGACGTTTCCATGTGATGAGTGTAAAGTCTAGTTACAGCGCTGGTTACAGCAAATGTATGTAGCTTAGCATACGAAACGTCAAGTTTATAAAATGCGATTTTTCATAATGTTTATCACCGCAGTTTGTGTTATATTTTTAATGTATATCCTATTCAGGTTTCAAATGCGACGCTTATTCGCGGAGGGGGGTGGGGGTGGGTGGCAGCTTACTTAAGGACACCACTTATTAAACAAAGCAAAAGCCAACAACTTGCTGCTTGCACAGGTACCTGGAAAAAGAAAGAGAGGAAAAATTGGGCTTGGTGGGACGGTAAAGTTCATGGACGGCCTTCACAACAAAACTACGTACTGCAATAATACTGGACAGGGAACTTGATGATAGAATAATGGTTTAATATATTCACTTTAAGTGAGAAATATTGTCTGTTAATTTGATAGAAGGAAACTTGCAATGCTGTTTACAGTTCCATTGTAGTCAAAGGGAATTCTTCGAATAAGCACCGCATCGGGACTATACTATTCCGAGGAGGCGCGGCGCTTATTAACATTTTGTCCCAAATGCGGCGTTATTGGGGACGGCGCTTATTCGACTAAATACGACAGTTATTTTAACTGGAAGATATGTAGGACTATATGCCGTGAGACAGTTTTGCCAGGAGCCCATGGTTGTGCCACATTCATGTGATACCCCCCGGGAGGTACTAAGGGTGGTCGTAATGTGTAAGAGATTGCAGTTTGACATGAAATAAAAATTTCCTAAAAATTCCTGTTACGTATGTGTGTGTGTGCGGTTTTTTTTTTTTTATCAGATCCGGAAGAAAATAGGCAGTTCCCTTTAAATTGTATTGACCGAAATGATCTATATATTTTTTCGCAATGTCTTTGACCCAAACACGGGAGGCTCCGCCCCTAAGCGAAGATCCCTATTTTTCTGTATTTTTGTGACAGAATAAGGCCTAGTTCAGAGGCATCGTTCTGGATATCTCAATACAATAGTTAACAGGGCAAGGTCTTTGTTTGTTGTTTTACCTGTTCTGACAAAAGGACATATGATCTGGACCTCAGGCGAGTACCGCTCGGCGTCGTGTAGGCAAGGGTTAGTGGGTTAGCACTAGGGATTAGTGGTGATGGCGTAGGTCCAGCCATCTGATGAAAATATCATTTTGGCCAAGATTATGCTTCTTGCAAATAATGGTTTACCATATGTTGTTTCAACCTTTGGTTGTTTGAGTATAGTGAAACAATGAGCGCTTCATTAAACCTTTAGAAATACATAAGTCAGTTTACGATCCTAAGGGTCACAAAGGGATGTTGGCATATCGTTAACCAGGATATTTAGTTTAGACGTCCCGATTTTTCGAATAATCGGCTGTTTTTTTATAACTATTATTTATGGGAATCATGTAACAAAAAGTCCTACCGAGTGACCATTACGAAGGGGATTGCGTGACACCAAGTTTAGTCAACATGTAATCGGAGAACAGTTTGCCTGGTTCCAGTGCTTTGTTCCTGACCACGGACCGGCATTTCGGTCGAGAAATCAAAGGGTTGATACAAGAAGGGTATATCTATTTGACGCCTGTTTAACAAGAGATGGGAATAGCATGGCGGACCTAGGCCTGAGAGTGGTTGAATGTTGAATGTCAACACGGAGATGTACTGAAGTTGTCGATTCGACGGCACGCTCGAAGGCCTTGAAGACTAATCAAAGATGGCGATAGGATTCGAAATTCGCTTTACACTCGATATTTGGCAGATATGGCATTCAGGATGATCTTAACAGGGAGCTTCTGCTGTAGATTACATCTAAATACCAGTAGAAAACGGAGGAAAGACTCAGAAGAAGACGTTTTGGACTGTCTGGTCGGAAGAATGTGGGTATTGTTTACGTTTCAGTGACAGTTAATTTTGTAATTATAAGTATTTTGAGAGCGTTCGCACTCAGCGCGTATAGAGAGCCCGAAATAAATTTTTACACTAGGTTTTAGAACGGCATTTCCTCTTTCAAAATATCTGAAATTCAAGTAATTTAGAGTTTTACCGGGTAGAGAAATTCTCTCTCGAAAAAGAGCGCCAAATTAAGAATTTCGAGCAAACGAATTTTAGTGATTTTCAGCGGCTCGCCGTGACCTTCAAAATTAACTTAGAGAGAAAAGATTGGACTCAAATGACTTATAAACACTTCAATAGTACATTTCTAGGCTCAGAAACGGGGTTTCATTTAATGCGAATGAGCCAGTGCGAAGTTTACGACACGGTATGACTCATGTTTATTTTGTGTGTTTTAGAAGACACTGGGGTTCATAACGGTTTTGTAAGTTTTTGACCGGTCGAAGAAATGTTTGACTAAAAAAATCCCACCACGTTTATAGGCCTACCATAGGCTTTCTGTGGGCGGCATATCAAGAATTCTGATTTTGAATTTTTGTGCCACCTCCCGCTCGGTCTGAGTCGAAATTTTCTCTTAAGGTCTTTCCAAAAATCTTTTGAAAGTCTTCAAAAAAATTTTCAACAGTATTCCCAAACCTTTTAGTAACATTGGAAAATTAAAATCTTTGAAAATTTTCTGGTTGCTCTTTGACAAATTGATCTTCAGTAATACCTGTACTCATTTTTTAGCCAATTAGAATCAAGTATACATCCTTCAACACAACAATAGTGATAAATCAAAACAAGAGTGATATTTTGCTCACTTTTTATAACATTTAACAATTATTCGCCGAAGGCGAAGTGATTATTCAACAATAATCACTGAGCCTGAGGTGAATAATTGTTTTAGTATAATTTTTAGAGGTGATCATCAAGAACTTAAAAAAATAACGATAGCAAAAAAGAAAACAGCAAACACAAGTGTTCGCTTGAATACGGTGTAAACCAGTTTAAATCATCGATTGCAATCAGAATTTATTTAGTTAAAGCAATAAAACGGAACAAAACAAACACAATGAGAAAGATAGATGTCTGTTACCTTTGTATGATAATTGTGGATGACTTCTAAGCGAATGTGCGAATCCTCTTAAAAATGAGTAGCTCCGGTGAGAAGAGAACTAAATAATGTTTGCTCAATCGATCTGACTGAGTTTCTCATCGATCGCCAAAACCGCTGTGTTTACGATCATTTCTAATGCCTTGAGAACCATCTCTTGAAAATATTTTCGGTCCGAAAGTCTTGGAAGTTAATTTGAAAAATTCCCAATGTTTAAAATATCCAGGACTTGGACTGGTTTCTTTCAAATCAAAGAAATTTTCATTCAGCAAAAGTGGCCATGTTTACTTCCCTGGATGTAAAAGGTGGCGTGGCTAAGTAACCAAGCCTTCAAAGCTATAATCACCTCGCGCGGGGTGATTATAGCCTCATAAGCCGAGCTTCTTGACCAATCAGAATGCTTCAATTCTTATAATCACCTCTGAAATTATACTAAATGGCAAATACCCATTACCTGCATGAAGTTAATTATGAATTAACCTAACTTGTAATCAAGATAAAAAGTAATGCATTTGACTCTGTCTTTTTATATTATCAAGTCTAACACTGAGAGTACCAGTGAGATTGAAGGTTTTTCAACTGATGAGGAGAGAGACGAGGAGCGTCTGGAATGTAACTTGGATTCTACATACAGGTGAGAACGTGGAAAATTGGAAATTCCAAGTCAGAGGGGTGGGTGGGTATTCTCAGAAGCCAAATATTTTAATTTAACTACTGGTAAGTATGAAGTTAATTAAAAAATAATGGAATTTCCAAAGGGGTAGTGGTGTTACAACTAAAAAACCTTTCGTGGTGGGAGGAGGATACTTTTTGGAAAACACGATCAACATCTAAATTCACCCCAGGTGATACTTATAAGTCTATATTATATAAGAAATAATACAAATGCACACAGAAAGTCGCGATAGAGACACAGAACTATCTTGCATTAACTGTTGTTGTATAGGTCACAGTTCAGGAGCAAAAAAAATTTGCAGTAAGCAAGTGACTTTCCTTTTTTGTTTAATTAAGGAATTAAAAACATTCCCTCCATGTTTCAAGGAGGTTATAGAAAGAGACATGAAAATCTCTTAAACCACTTACCTTTACTCTTCACAAAGTATTCTTGTTCTCCCAAACCTGCACTTGTGTTTCTAATGTATTAGGAACACTGACAATATTTTCTATCCAAAATAATGATCATATTTTTGCATTTTTCTTTTGCAGGAATTTAAGTAAGCCTTGTGTTAAGAGAAAGTACTCCAGTAAAGTAAGCACAGCTGTTTAAGTCCAACAGATTTTTATTTTTATTACTGAAACAGCAGAGTAGTGTACTTTCTGTAATACAGTAGTTATTGAATCATATATTGTATATATCAGCCTTAAACCAGATGTCTCACTACAATTATAAGATAACGCAAGTTTTATTGAACAATCATTCAATACAGAAGTTGTCAGCTACTTTTATTAAGTATACATTAATTTTTTTGACAAATTTCCTGAAAATTATTCAACACCTCCTTGGAATTTCTAGTTTATTTTTAGTTGTTTGACACAATGAATAATAAAAATCCAACTGGTTTGAAAAATTTTAAACCAAAGATAATTTTAAACTACAACATATACACAATCTGATTACCAGTAAACAGAGTCATGCTGTGTTTTGTTAAACAAGTTAAACACAAATGACAAGTAAACTGTACTGAAATACTGAATTCTAAACAGGCTAATGCAATATATTTTTTAGCTGAAACCAATGCTACATGTATTTGACTTGCTTTTTTTGTTGTGATATCATGGTGTGTTTGTACTTGTTTCTTACCAGTGGTTTTTGTTTTCTACTGAGTGGATAAGTGGCTTTTTTTTTTCTTTTTTCATTGTAGTGGCGAACCCTTTCAGACAAAAAGAGTTTTACCTCAGACGATGGAAGCTTCAGTCATGCTGACACCACACATAGAGAAAAGGACCTACAGGGAGGTGAAAGCTGTGATTTAATGCCTGATGGAGCTTATGAGCTGCTGCCATGTTCTGAAGCACCCAAGGAAGATGATATAGTGTGGGGTGCAAGTGATGATGAAGGTGCATCTGAAACAAATGAAATTTCATATTAGGGGTGTCGAATGGTAAATGCAAGACTTTGCGAGACGGCGAGACTGATATATTTTCTGCGAGCCTGAGACCTTTTTAGCCTTGCAAAAGAAATCGAGACTTCGAGAAGGCGTCAAAGAAAAATTCGAGACGACGAGACCCCGGAAATTTAGCTAAAAGTTTGCGAGACACGCATTTTTTGAAGGACCATTCACCACCCCTCATATTATTGGTTAAAAAATTTTAATTTGTTAAAAAATGAAAGACAAAATCAAAGTTAGTTACAATGAGTAGATCTTAAAGGGTTTTTTGGACAGATTATACACTGTTGACCTGTTTTTTTGTTGTAAAGATAATTTTAACTTATTATTTACAGTACCAATAAATGGGCATTCATTTGATACCATAAAATAATCTAACATTAAGTGACATACATGTAGATAACCACTCAAGCTACCTTAATGTGAACTGAACTCTGACAAGCAACAGGAAATGTTGGTGAACATTTTTTCCTCACTGTGTAATACTTCAATTTTCAGAATTGCCTAGCAGTGTTACCTGTGATGGAGCAAAGAGTGATGACACTGACTCAGATTCAGAGTTTCCTTCAAAGCATCCAACACAAAAGTTACCTCAAGGAAAAGCATTGACAGAAACGATATCAAACAGCTTCCAGCCTTCAGAAAATACTGTATCTGTAAGTACAAGTTTTTTTTTCTAAAAATTAATACAGTATCTATTTCTAACACATTTTCACGCCATTATAATCTTCAATCAATCTTGAGAGGGCCCCTCCTTCAGTTAAGAAGTAATAACTTCAGCGTTTTCCAATAAACCAGCTAATAAGAAGCCAAAAATATGATAATCCAAAATGGCTGCATTCATGCCAATTTAGGAAGAAAAAATGTACATAATATGCATAAGGTAGTCAATCAATATGAAAACATGCATGTTTTATCATAACTGGGTGGACCTAAGTATGCTGCACAGGTATTGTTCTTCATTGCTTCAAAAAGTGTACATGGATTAAAGTGCTAAAAAAATCTGCTTACTTGAGTTCATGCCTGGGGAGGCCTGCTGAAGCTCCACTATGAAAGAATTCATATTATCCTTGAATACCCAGGGGCAGTGAGTGAGGGCAAGGGAAAGTTGAAACTGCAGGAAAAAAATTGTTGAAGAAAATTAAAGTTGAAGTGAAGGCAAGGAGCCTGTGGGGGAAAAGATTCTAAATGTCACCTCATGATTGACAGAAAAATTCCTTGGTATTACCTATTAAATTATTATTCTGTCTAATCGGTGAACAGTTACTTTAGAGTCACTTTCATGTGTTGTTATATGGTGGTTGATGAATCGGCCATACTTTCATTTTAATTTACATCAGCACGCAAAAAAGGCTGGAAATCATTTCCGATGCCAGAAAGAAAGAAATTTCAAGATCCACCGGGGAAATTTTTTGTTAAGACCTATTAGCCGTATAGTGAATAGTGGCTTATTTACCTGTGCAATGCTTTGGCAGCTGTTGGGCATACTTGTGTGTTTTGTGCACCAAAAAAAAATGCACAAAGTGCAGGAACGTTCCAGTTGACCGAACAAAGAAATCTGAGTGAGAAAAAAAGTGTTATTGGTGATTGTTGTTGGCTTGAAATTTTTAATTTTCTGAGCTTTTTATTTTGGGTTAAAAGTATCTGCATGCATTTTTTTAGGATGATGTTAAGTATACGTAAGAATTCATATCTGAACTGCAGAAAGATGTAAAATAAAGAGCTTCTTTCTTTGCAGTTTCTTGAATTGCAATTTCACTGCGAGGATCATTTCTTTACTTTACATCTATCTAATGTTGTTTAGAAGGTTACTCATGATTGAATTACTGTAAATAAATTCATTTGTGTGCATCACTGACCCTTTTTTGTTGTTTTTTAAGGGAGAGGTGATAAGTGACTTTCAATCAGACCAAGAGAGTTCACAGGTTTGTTTACGTTGGGAATAGATAAATGTTTGTAGTTTTAAAGCAGTTTAATGCTCTTTCTCTACAATAATATTAAGTAGCCAGTTCCAAAATTCTAGTCGCCATGGTGACTAAAATTAATGGTTGCAACTTGGAATGTGAGCACGATTGTCAGAGTACATTTGATATGATTGGTGATTCATATTCCTTTAATTGCTCTCATCATTCCCCCAATACAAGAGAAACAGGCTTCTTCTTAGTATAATTTCCATTAACCATGCAACTGCCCAGGACAAGCAAAATTTAAGAGCTGCTTGTCAAAAGGGCCAAGCGGGAATTCAAGTTTTTTGTTTCAAGCCCTGCTTGGACTACCAAGATAAAATAAGCATCCCAGGCATTAAATCAAATAATTGTGGTAAGCATTGTTAGACAATAAAACTTGTGAGAAATTTAGAAACTTTTTTAATTTACACCCTGTACATGTATCACATTGTACATTTTTATTATACATGCATTTATTTGTCATTAATTTTATCCAAAATAATGATGTTATGAAGTTGCATGTATGTATGTATGCTAAAATTCCTGTCACAACATGATAGAAAATGTCCTAAACAGTAATTATTATAGCAGGGGTGACGCAGTGCTGAGAGCGTTTGCCTCCCATCGGGGGGGCCCGGGTGGTAGCGGGGGGGCGGGGGGGGGGGGGGGCGGGGGCGGGGGGGGGGGGGGGGGGGGGGGGGGGGGGGGGGGGGGGGGTTAGGGGTGACGAGTGCTGAGAGCGGTTTGCCTCCCATCAGTGAGGCCCGGGTTCGGGATCGCATCCAGGTGCCATATGTGGGTTAAGTTTGTTGTCAGTTCTCATCCTTGCCTGGAAGGTTTTCTCAGTTTTCCTTCCTCCTGAAAATCAACATTCTAAATTTCAGTTTCATCTGGATAGAGGACCTGCATGAAAACCAGCTAGGGCTGAAGTGGCTTACTCTCTAAATATAGTAATTTATTTTTTTAACTTATCTGTATGGATGGGAGGTATATTAAACAAGAGAATCATTAGCGGGAACTGAGCTTCCTCCAATGACATCAAACATATTTTGAAGTAAATCCTATTTCGCAGGAGTCCCTCTCTGCTGATATATCTACCCCTACCCCTACTCCAGTTAGTCCTGTGGTTGTTGGAACTCCCAAGACAGCAAGTGAATGGCTAAAACAAGTACAACAGAAATCACCTCAGAGGAGTGAAGAAGAACAGTCTCCTGAGGGGAGGGGTGTCAGCATGAACTGTGATTCTGCCAAAAAGAAAAGAAAGTTCATTAGGTAATGTGACGTACATCAAAATATTCTAGAATATTAATCAGATATGATCTTATCTCTCAGCTGTATGCACTATTGTGATGGCCACATATCCAACAAGAGCTGCATAATAAAAAACAACCATGAAATATGGGTAAATCTTAATATGCTATCAAATATCTGTCAGGTATGGGATAATGGTTGATAATTGATGGGAGTTAATAAGAAAGCCAATCAAAACTCTAGAATTACGTTATCTAATGTTCCAGTTTTTAATAATACTTGTTATCTTGCTGTGTATGACTTTGTTTCTAAGGTCTGGCCTAGCAGAGCAACTGCAGCATGTCATTTCAAGAAAAAAGTCAGAGAAAGCATTTTGGACTCACAGAGTAATAGACACAGAAAAGAAACCAGCAGGCAAGTATTGATTATTGGGTGTGTGGAGTAAGTAACATTGCAAATCTGTTCTTTAGGACATTCATCATGTACAAGAGTAACCTCAGAGATATTACAAGCGACAAAGCTTTTACACTCTTTCTTTCAAAACAGTGCATGAAAAAACCAGCCGTTGCTGTGAATTTGAGTTCATATTATGTTACACATATCCCAGGTATCCAAGTTTTTCATAATGAACACTTATTTTACAGGGTTCCATATTTTCACAACCCCAGTTATATCCTGATGTACTTTGATGATCATTACAATATTTGTATCAGCATGTAGGCTAGTATATTTAAATTCCTGGTACATGTAGCTGTTGATTCTGGCTAAGAAATGACAAAAGGAAGGTTTCTTCTTTAGCTTTATACTTTCCTTTGAGTTATGAACCCTCTTTCGCCAGAATTTCCAGTGACTTTCCTTGGGGTAGGTGGATATTACCTGGAACTACACAATCTTATATTTAGCCCAGACATTTTTTTTCTTGAACAACAGAATGAGTGTTTTCAACCTATCTTGTAGGTACTTCCTTGCAGATGAATGGATCTCTAGTTGTACAGATCCTATCTGACCAGCTGCAGAGCTCTCTTCATCTCACTCAATGTGTGCTGTTCAGTGATGACATAAATGCTAACACACACAAGCTTGTGTTTGTGTTGTTCAGTTGTGATACTTGGAACCAATTGGCAATGCAAGTTGGAGCTGTAGTGAATATTCATCCTCCGTGGTATGTGTTTCTTTCCAGTGTAGTGTAATACAGTGTATTATGGTCACACATCCATTAAGGAATATACTTAAAAATATTGTTGAAACGTTTGATTTGTCTGGAAATGTATGTTACTTATTGCAGTCTCACAGAGCTAAGACTGTTTGTAATCCATGTTCTTCATCATGGATTATCTAGTTTAACTATCAAGACCAAAGAGGTACTGCTTTCAGAAAGACCTTCAACTCATTTGCATAGGTCTTGCTGGGTGGTGCTTTAATACTGCTTTACTTTGTCATTAAACCTTCACCATTATGTATTGTATCGAGTTGTAAATCAAATCCAGTAACCTTTCCTACGTGTACAGTATGATTTATTTGTTCCTTGTTGATTGACAGGCAGAAACTGGATATAACAGGTTGTCCATGGCCTGTTCTGTTGTGTACCTACTACTGTGAGAAACATCAGTCACTTGAAGTGCAACTACCATCAGTCAAAGGTTACAATGCTGTTATTATAATGTGTTATAATGTGAAACACCACAGTATATGATATCTAAGCTACGGTGTAAGTGTAAGTACTCTTAATTGTCATAAGCAGTTTCATGGTTTAATACTGCGTGAGACTTCAGCTGAGAACATTTAGAAAGTGACTCAAACTCTGCACACTACAAGTAACACAAACAAAATTGCAAAGTTATACCCAAACATAATACGTTCAGCTTAAGAATTAATCCGGCCTACTGACAGAAAGCTTACTACAACCCTGACCGAGGAGTTAAATTTTGGAGCAACGAAAACAAATCCCTCTAGTGGCAGGAACGAGGATTTGAACCTGGGACCTCTGGTCCAGCGCCCTAAGCACAAGGCCACAGTGCCACTCTAACAGCTGTAGATGTACAGGACAGTTGTAAACAGCTGTAATACATACATTGTAAATCATCCTTTTCTTTCAATCTAGGTGGGTTATGTATTCCACTCATGCGTACATCACCTTCATCATCAAGTCTAGTGCAATCACCTCGAAAGGTAACTCCCATGAATGGCGATAGCTACCGTGATTGCAAATTGCGCTATTTTTTTTGTTTCTAAATATAAAGATAATGTACAAAGCTACATCTGTATGACAGTGTCATTCGTCGTAACATTTTTCCCTTTAGGGATTTAAACCTTCAAAGTTACTCTTTGGCAATGCTGAAGACGCAAGTCTCGAACAAAAGAACATGGCTTCAACGTCATTGACTACAGTACAGCCAGCAAGGGCAGCTAACCGCAAACCTGAGACATCCATACTGAATGCAATAGAGTCATGTGGAGGCTATAGTGGCGCACTGGTCACTTTCCAGTGTTTGGTTCAGCGAGTGTACTGTAAGAAAGTTAAACTCGCTAGGGAGAACAGGAAGAATTACAGGTACAAAATACCGCAGAAACATGAGAAATAACATACTGAACCATAAACACCTCCACGTTGAAGAATGTAGAGTTAGAGTTATTAGTCCAGGCCTTTGTTCCTATGTAGATACACTTCAGTACCCCGGTCCCTTGGCATTCGTTATGCCAGAGTTCCACTGCAATTACCGCGTCGTTAACTGAACGTTTCAATGGCTAATGTAGTATGGTTTGGTGACTTGTATCTCAGACGCTCTTTGTTAAATCAAGATCTAAAGTCAATGGCCAAATCAGTGGATGAGGATGAGAATGAAGAAATAAGGTAAGTGAACTGCTGTGATAAAAAATTCTTAGTTAATTCTAAATTATATATTATGAGTGATTACTGTTCGTTCTGTTATTATCTATGGCGTTATTAGGTGGACGCTCTTAGTTCAGGACACTCATGGCATGTGCGCTGAAATTCAGGTTCCTCCAGAGTTTCAAGAGTCACGTGACTGGTCAGTTGGGGTTTGTTAGTTTTCATCGTGGAGAATGCAGATTTGAGTAGGAATTTTATCTTATTACAGGAATTTTCAGTTTACAAACATACAACGAGTGCATAACTCATTTAGGCTTTACCTTGACAAAAACATTATTCCTTAGCTGAAAATATTGAATAGCTACCGTAAGTGACATAAACAGCAGCTCTAAAATATAAAGATTGTTAAAATATCGGTCTAAAATAAATCTGCAGTATTGTTAATTTATTCACCAGTCATATGTATCACCACCCAATTTGCTGCCATATTCTGACAACTGGCCATTAAAAGAACTAATACTTTGATCTTGAGATTGAAATGGTTAACAAGGGCAAACAGTAACTTCTAAATTATATATCACTCTATCGCTAGAGTTATTTCAGTGACTCTCCTGTTATTTGCTCTGTAGGCATTCCTGTATAGAAAAAGGTGAAGGAAAAGTTTATACATTTTCACACATGAGAGTTGTTCAGAGGACTAACAGAATTAGGTACATCATTTATACAATGGCATTCTCATTAATAATCATTGATAATTAATCACTAGTTAGCTCAAGACAGTAAATGGGTATAGTCTTGCTAGTGAAAGATATGTCTGATGTCAGCTGTTGCTGCCAGCCAGTTTGCTTTCAAGCTAGTTTTCTTCGTTTCGTGTGCTCTGCTATAGTCTAAAACAAAACAAAATGATGATAAAATTTCAAACGAAAAGAAAATAAATTACGTTAGTTATGTAAACCACAACGTTACCACTTTGCAGATCAGCTGGATTATTCACCCTTATACAGTCACTGTGGCCTCTAAATGATGATAATACAGTCAGCAGTGGAAGCAGTCAGATTGCTACTCAGGAGGTAAAACCAAGCAAATGACACACCGTAACACCTCTCAGGAACGTCCTTTAACTTACTTGCACTTTTTCAACTTCTTTATATTTATGTTTGTCAACAAATTGTGTGCAAATTAAGATCATATTTCACTAGTAAATGTACAGATTGTTTTACAAAATTCACAGATTGATGGCATGAAAAAAGGAAACTAAAGTTTTATTCAATTGTTACTCTTATACACAGTATGTCGTACTTGCCTAGTGGTTTTAAACCAATCTCGTGTCAGTAATCTCAGCAGTTTGTGTTATTCATCAAACCACTGATTGTCGTATGTTTTTCTTTTGTCTTTTAAATGTTTTCTTTTTTAAAGAGTGGAAGTCAAGCTACTAACACCTCCTCTCCTCCCAACTTCTGTTATGTACTAACTCTTCAAGAGTCAAGTCGTGTATCACTTTGTCAGGATCTGGACGTTTGCAGTGAAGGTAAGAAAGCCCAAGCTTGGTAGCCCTAGCCATGGAGTCCATGGCTTCTTGACATACCAACCAATTTGTTTTAGAGTGAGAGACTGACGATGCATTTTGACTAATATTAAAAGGAAGCAGCAAAAATGTACATAAATATTAACAGCTCAAAATAAAGAAATTGTCACTTTCCTTTACAGAGAATTGTATACAGCTGTTTTGGAAAGTTTGGCTTTTGAAGCGTAAAAGTGCACGTGACAATACCGAAAGTTATTATCGGTAGTGGTAGTTCATTGTTGCTTGTACGAAGTAAATTCAGCGAGATGGCGCACAGGATCCAGAAAGCGTCAACGTGTGTTGTTTTGCACATCAGGGAAAAGAATTCGACATATTATACATGATGGATTTGCATTTATTTTGTTTTAGAAAATTCTTCTAAAATTTGTTTCGGCTAATACTATCTTGCCCCTACAGGTTCAAAATAAAAAAAAAGAGAAGATTGAAAATATTTTTCATGTTATATTAAACTTGGTATGCTGTTGCTATCGTTGCTAAGTAACTTATTTCTTGCAGGTCGGTTTCTGTACAAACCGTACGCATTCAAAGCATTATGGGATGTTCTTCATGACAAGCACGTTAAAGCTCAGCGTATCAGCACACTTGGCAAGTTGTTGTATTGCCGCTCTACTGGGTCATCATCTTTGGATTCTTCTTTTGAGCTGTTTGTTACTGATTCATCACTACACAATGCGCCACTACACAATGCGCCTAACTCTGACGGAAGGCCTGATAAGTTACTGCGCTATGTTAAAGTTGTTGGAAGGAGTTGCCATGTGTTGCCTCCAGAACTAAGAGAGAGGCAAACAAACTACCGAATGATCCTATCCGCAAAACACTTGCTCTTGAAAGTTCAAGGTGTGTTAAGAGTTGAGTTTGTTTAGTTATTTATGCGTGAACCGCATTGCAGTTAAGTAATCTCAGTGAATCTCTAGTGTGAATTTCCTTGTAAATCACCAACACTAATTAGAAGCCACTTGTCAGTCAACGCTTAATGTCTTGCGTTGCTTGCCTAGCAGGTTCTTTTGAACTACACTTAAACTAAACATAAATCTACTGGCGTCATATCCAGAAGAGGACAGCCGTTATTATCGCAAGGTTTTCAGCGTCACGGTATCGTATCAGCAGGCATCTTGTGCAGTGAGGGTAGCGAACTTCCCATTGGACAACAACAGAGAAACTTTTCATAAGAAGTTGTTATAGAAGTATATTCAAATTTCACACTGATGAAACGCCACACCTTCTGCAATGTTTCTTTTTTAGCATCTCATGAGCTTGTTGCTGACGCTTACTCTGTTATAAGAAGAGCTGTTCCACAGTCCGCTACTGTTGATCCTAGTCCGGTAAGTCCTGAACTGCACATTATTAGAATTAATGATTTTACGCTGTAGCTTTCTGTTCTTAGTGAAACGTGAATTTTACATAAGAACTAGAAAAACTATAAATCAATGAGGTTTTCGCATTATTTTTTAACGAAACGATACTTTTGCTTATCGGTATAAAAGTTTGTTTTAAATGGTTGTATTTTTTCCGCTAGTTTCACGACGAACATGTAGAGCAAGACGTCCTTGACAAACTCACAAGTTTAAAGCCAGTCTGTCTTCCTTCACTAACACTTCATTCCAGTCTTGGTTACATTTACCTTATTGAAGGTAAGCCTTATTCATTTGATACCTACCTACCTACCTACCTACCTACATTCCTACCTACCTACCTACCTGCCTACTGCCTGCCTGCCTGCCTGCCTGCCTGCCTGCCTGCCTGCCCTGCCTGCCTGCCCCTCCTACCTACCTACCTGCCTGCCCTACCTACCTACCTACCCGCCTGCCCCTACATACCTACCTGCCTGTCTGCCTGCCTGCCTGCCCCTACCTACCTACCTACCTCCCTCCCCTCCCTCCCTCCCTCCCTCCCTCCCCCTACCTACCTACCCTGCCTGCCTGCCTGCCTGCCTGCCTGCCTGCCTGCCTGCCTGCCTGCCTACAGCCCGACTATTTAACAATTAGATGGCAAGCTCGAGGTTTCTATCGGCTGATAGTTGGCGAGGAGCGAAGCCCCGAGTCAACTATCAAAGTCGATAGAAACCGAGAGCGAGCCGTCTTATTGTTTTAGCATAACCCACTGACCGATCTATTAAACTCAGAATATTTACTAGGCCATTTACTAGGTTGATATATGACATGCGTCCTACAAACTTTAAGATTTCGACATTGCTGATCCTAGCAGTATGCAGGACGCATGTCATATATCAACCTAGTAAATGGCCCAGCTCAAAACGAGTCTCTCGTAGCTCAATTGGTTAGAGCGTCCAACCGGTATCTGGGAGTTCATGGGTTCGATTCCCGTCGGGGACTCAGATTTTTTCTTTGTCCCATGCTCGTGTCATGTTGAACACTTCATCTTCAAGTTATCGTTTATTGCAGGTGTTGTGATTGGAGTGGATGAAGAAACAGCTTGTTGTTGGTTGGTGTGTGACACGTGTGGGAATCGTGACATCACACACGGAGCAAAGTAAGCAATGTAAAACTAACCTGACCTTTAAGGAAGAAAGTTGTATGCTTCATTTCTCGTGTGGTTTTTAGTTCGCAGTTTTTCTGTTCATCTTGTAATCGTGCTGTGGAATCGCCGCAAACCAGAACTCACCTGGCCGTGTTTGTTAAAGTCAAGAGTTTTCCAGCAGATGCCCACATCAAAGTCACGGTGAGCCCAAGCAACTGTGCACTTACTCTGTTCTATCTATGTCGCCCTTTACTTTAAATAAAGGATAAGGTTTTCTACGGGAGCTACCAAGACTTGGTACCCCCTTGTAGCATAAGGAATGTAATCCAAAACAAATATTAAAGCAATTTACGGTGTAAATTATCTTCGTTCACTTGATTCTTCTTATTAATTTTGGTCATCGAGTGAAACTCTTTGGAAAAAAAGAACTAAAAACTTATTATTCGGTCTCAATTAAGCAGTGATACATACAAACAACAAACAAACACTGTACTCTTTAATTAATCAATATTCAAATTAAGGAGACACCAAGCTTGTTTTTATGCGGTTTGCAGCTTCAGCAAAGTACAATCAACAAACTGTTGCCGGTGTGTTATCAAGACAATGATCAGGTGAGTACTCTTAGCTTGTTATTTCTGTTTAGTACTCAAGATACCCTGCTGCACATCTGCATGTTAGGTAAAGGCAATTAAAAGCTATTTAAGATTTTTTAATATACTTAGTTCCAAATACGTTTTAGGCCGCCGCGCCCCTAAGGCGATGCAACGTGGTAGCGTTTTCTATCTTAAAAATCTACGCATGATCATTTTTAGTGTTAAAAAAAAGTTGATCTGAGTTTTTTTATGCATCTGTCATTTTGCTGTTGATCTGAAGATATGTTTATTTGAATATCGCTAACGCTCCAACCTTACTGTGAGTTTTTCTTGTCCTCTTTTTTCTTTCCCTCCTGCTAAATCGAAGATGACGTTATTAACTGCGCTATTTTCCTGCTCTCCACAGGGATATGATATAGAAGCAGTGTTAGGTAAACAGCTTGGATCTATGAGCTGTTATGTCACAGAGCACTTTACACAGCAGCATGGCAGTTTGATCACCTACATCTTTTATCTGGAAGAGATTCAGATCCACTAAAGGAAACTTAGCTGTATTATTTGGGAGATATTCAGAAATGCAAAAAAAACTATCGCAGCAATGCTCAAAAAGTACAAAGAGTAAGTCTTACAACTTCTTTGTAAATTTTGGAAGAGAGATATCTGCATGATTTCGTGGTATTCAGATTGTCAAAGTTGTTATTTCTGAACATTCCTGTGCTTGTATTTCACTGTCACACCCATGGAGGACTTGGAGGAAACGTAGTACTAACAGTGGAGTTGTCTGGATAAAGTTATCTACTGTTTTGTCAATGAACAAGGCGTTCTTTTTTGTACAATGAATATCTTCAATTCTATAGTATTAAAGATATCAAAGCTTCAGTTTCAAGTTTACTCAATAAAGATTTTATATTGTTACTCTTTCGTTGTAGAGGTTTGCTTTCCAGTTCAGTGGCAAGGATTTCAATACCTACGTTTTTGTACTGCATAGACAATTTACTGGGTGTCACTGGAAAAAGGGAAAAAGAACATTTGTAAGGGAAGTAATCGGGAAGCAAAGAGTTTGTATCACACTGTCAGTCAGAAAACTTGTGAGCGCGCGCGCGTTAACTTGGTGTCTGACGTCAAGGTAATTCATAAGCACGTCATAATTATTTAGTTAATTTGAAAACACTGTATCTGTTGTTTCGAGAAAACTTTAGTCAGGGAGAAAATATTTTGCGATTACCGAAGTGAACGTTTAGAAGTGAAAACAAGAAGTCTGAGTGAAACAAAGGTGAGTAGGGATGCTACATCGACCCTTGTTCAGAAGAAATGAAAATCTGATCGAATCTGATTTGCGTTTTTGTGTTTAGATTGTGCGCGTTTCCATCATGAATGTTGTGGTGACCGCGCTTCACGACAAATTTCACAGCCTTCAGGAACAAGTAGCAGCGGCTTCAGCACAGCGACATCATAAGAAAGATCAAGAAAGTCAAGCGATATATTCAAAAACACGCCATACTTTTTACAGTTCTTGGAATCATCGCTCTTTTGACTTTGTCTCCATTTCTTGTGATCTTAGCGGTCGTCATGGCACCGATGTTCTTGCTCCTGGTGGTGTCCTCATCTTTTGTTTTCGTGCTTCTTTTTAACTTCGCCGTCGTTGTATTTGCCGGCGCAGCCTCTTGTTACATATTGTATCGTATCACTTGGTTTGCAATTCACTGCATCCAAACTTGTTTAAGCTTCGTAGCGTCTTGCCCTTCAAGAATATACCAGTATTTCAAGGTCAGGATGTACGAGTTGTTTTCACAGCTTCTTGATGGCTTTACTGGTGGCTTAGCACAACAGAATGTCCACAATGTGGAAGAGTGCAGCGAGTCGAATGACTCAAGTGAACTTGAAGATATTGAGCCAGATTACAGAGACAGAGAAACAAAATTATATGAAGCATTAGTTAGCAGGCCGCAGTATACCGGGCAGGACACATTTGAACCGTTTCAATACTAAACTCGATAGTACTTCCAGTTTAGTATTAAATAATGCAATACTTTCTGACAAATGAACGTTAAAAACAATTTCTCAAAACTAGGCTCGTTGTGAATGTTATTTCTCTTATTCTTGCTTATTTTTTGTTTTTGTTAAGACTTGTGTAAGTACCGTAAAATTCCGGTTATAAGCCCACCCGCATAGACGCCCCCGGTTATAGTCCCATTATCTGGAAACAAAAAAATACATCCGATTATAAGCCCCCCCCCCCCCGGATATAAGCCGCCCTCTGTCGGAAGACAGTACTGAACAGGGCTAAATGTAGCTTTGTTATGCGTTTTTAACTTAAAAAGGTATTTCGATTAACACTCGCGTGGCTCGTTTCGAACGTTTTTTTATTCCGCTTATAAGCCCTCCCGGATATAAGCACCTCCGCTTATAAGCCCACTCAAAACCCCTTACGAAGTTGTATAAGCCCAGGGCTTATAACCGAAATTTTACGGTATGTTGTTGATGTATATTTAAAATAAAATGCTAAATAGCGAATTTTATTGCCATTTATTTGAGGGGACTTGCGCATATAGCACGTTATTAAAAACTAGCAATGGTATATTGGAATTCCTGCGTTTTGATTGGTTAACAGGCAATGGTATATGAGCTCATATACTATTGATCACAAATATGGTAGCCGATACGCGTCAACGAACACTGCTGGGGAGCCCAAATATTGCAATTCTTTGGGCGTTTTTAATAAAACAATTATTCCACTCGCGCTTGTTGGATATGAGATCGTTATAGCCAACTCGGTGCTACGCGGCTCGTTGACTATCTACCATCTCATATCCAACGAGCGCTCGTGGAATAATTGTTAAATATATCAATGAAATACAGTCGAACCCCTATTAAACGGCTTCTTTTGAGAAAATGGTAACTGGTCGCTTAATAGAGGTTCGTAAGAAATTAGTATATGGCGTGGTAGAACATCACTTCATTGCCAGGAAATCAAAAGATTATCACTCAGCTTAGTGAGAACGGAATCACGTCAAGACGATAGTGTGAAAGTTTTTATCAGTCGTTACCTCCAATTTCTGACTCTTATCTGTCATTAGGTTGTAAAAACAAGGCCAAGCTACGTGTGCGGTTAAATTCTTGGTGACTGCTTAAATACAAAAGACGAATCCTCATCGGGACGAGCGAAAGGTGGCCGCGGTCGCTTAACAGAGGTGGCCGCTTAATAAGGGTTTTATTTACAGTATTATACTGGTATTACTTTCTGGCCGCTTATTAGGGGGTGGCCGCTAAATAGGGGTTCCACTGTATTATGCGTCCGTCCTTTCCGGGCAAAGTCTGCACTATTCGTCCCATGACGCAGCCTTTCCAAACTGGTCAGAGAGACTGAACATGTCTTCAACGCTTTCACAGAGGAATTCATAAAGAGGCTTAACTGCCATTCATCACCCCCGTCAGCCGTTGAGCTATGGTAGTTTCGGCGGCTAGCAACGGGACTACAGTTCCTGGCGCCGCCAGATGCCACTGGGTGATGCCTGGTCACGGCACGCGTTTGGTTGCAAGCAAATGTCGTCGTCAATAATGCCCCATTGTTTGAGGTTCGTAGGTGTAGGAAGGAGGTCGTACGTAGAACTCAGTAGAAAGCTGATCCTCAATGGCTCCATCTGTGCAAGGGTGGGCCAGTTGCGTTTTCTCTGTTCTGCCTCTTCCCAGCACGACCAAGCACACTGTTTAGCGAACACAGCTGCTGTAGCTGATCTCTTTTCTTCGTCGATGGCGCGTACCTCCTCGGTCCCTGCGCAGAGAACGTTATGTACGTTATTTCCCAGGCCAGCTCTACTACCTTGCACCGCACCTACGATGTACCTTAGTTCGACGGCTGGCTTCTGCCTGTTCAGCAGTCCATTTCCGGCCAGATTTCACCTCGGCTTGTACCTCGCGAATCACTTGGTCAGGCGAATCCCGGAGACGCACCTTGCCAGCCTTAAATTTATCCACTACGAAAGAAAGTGGTAGCTGTACCTTTGCCGAGCGGCTGTACAGCCCGACAGTTGTAAAGCTGAGAGGGACACCTAGCCATTTTTTGAGGCATTGGTTGACGTGCCGTTGGATTGCTTCAACGCGGGTGAGTGTTACCTCGTAGATCTGAAGCGGCCAAGGTAGGCGAGAAAGGAGGCCATGTTGCAAGATCCATGCATTCAGCTTCCCAGGGAAATCTGTCTCACTGATGGCTTATAGAGGGTAGTCGAGGGAACGATAGATCAGGTTATGGGGGACTGATCCGTAGGCATTAGAGAGGTTAAGCCAAACCACATGCAGTTCTCTCTTATCTTGCTTGGCCGTCCGGATGGAGTTCCAGATCATTTGAGCATGCTCCAGGCATCCAGGGAACCCTGGGATATCGGCAGAGGTATCAATAGCCCCATTGTCCATGAGGAAGTTTGTCATTCGGCGAGCGATAACGCCAAAGAAGATCTTGCACTCTACGTCAAGCAACGAAATCGGGCGAAAGTTGCCAATGCCAACTGAGTTCTTCTCTTTGGGGATTTGGATGCCATTCGCGAGGCTGATAACAGTCTTGAGGTATCAGGTCCTCTTTTTAGGCCCGTTGCAGGAGGACCGTGAGCTGGCCAAGCACAAGCGGACAGTTCTTATACAGCTTATAATAGGATAAGCCATTCATGCCAGGAGCACTCTTTTACGGGCCTTACGCACGAACTCACGAACCTCTTTCACTTTGAGGTTGGCGTCCGTCCTTTTCAGGCAAAGTCTGCCCTATTCGTCCCATGACGCAGCCTTTCCAAAGAGGAGAGTCAGAGTCAGAGAGGAACGAACATGTCTTCAACGCTTCCACCGATATCACTCAAACCGACCGGGGAGCAGATCAGGTCCGCGAAGAAGTAGAAATGATTTGTGCGAAGGACTATATGTCATGATAAAACTGTCAATGTCTCCTATTAACGATTGACTCCACCTTGCAAGATAAAGTGTTCAACATCTACGGTCTATTCCTTGAGGATGACATTCAGCACCCTCCTTATCTCCTTACTCTTCTGATCCGCCTTCACAATTTTTTCGCTCTTTATCAAGACCCGTCTTCGATTAAAAAACAAATTCCAATTTATCCTTCTCACAGAAAATATCTTGTCATACGCACTCACTCAATCTTTCCTCCAAAAAATGCGTGACGACCCAAAAGAATGGCTACTCTTTGCCCCCCTCCCAGTAAGTTACAATGCATACTGTAAAATCCCGCTAATAAGCCTCCCATCCACAGGCCTATCTAACTTCTTTAGACAAAACATAGGCATGCTAAGCTCAGATTTTTTTTCAATTTATGGGGTGCCGTCGTGCTTATAACAAAACACTAAATGACTTATCCCTCGGATTAGTCCTTCGCCTCGGGAAACATTGAGATTCTCGTCGCAAAACCCGTCTCGAATAATGACAATTCCAATTTATCCTTCTCATAAAATATCTTATCAAATCACTCGTAGTTCGTCCTTATGATTTCTCCTGTTATCGGCTTGTTTTATTTTATATATCTTGCTAATCACACTGATTCAAACATTCCCAACTAAATAAAAATGTTTGAGTTACAGTCGGTCTCCCCAGTAACAAATGACAGCTTCATCTTTGAAAATAATCATTTTCATTTACTTGAAACATTTTTAGTTGTCGCCGTATATTTAAGTTGGGTTGCAACTTTTTACAACGAATAGAACTCCCACTTAATTACAATTTATCTTATCTAACATCGGTAACTCATGAATTTATGTTTAATTAATATATTCTTATCTGCACTATTTAAAATTCAAAATGATAGCGTGGATAAATACTGAGCTGTTTCAACAAAGGTTGTCCAAAAAAGCGAAAAGCTGGCTACTCCAGTCAAATGCAAAAATCATCATGTGTGTCATGCTAGACAACAAATCATGCTTTTACTGGCAAAGCTACAAGACCTACAATACTCTGTGTCTGGTATGTAGTGTCGACCTGAACATTTTAAAGGTTGAATTGACTTCATCGAAATTGAATAAAATCAATTAAAATCGAGGCGTTAATAAGCCAGGTATCGCCATCATCAAATGTTTATTAGGATTCTCATCTCACGTTTAGAAAATATAGCAATCCAAACCGTAATAATAATATAATAATAATAATATCTGAAGGTGCTAATGAGCTCTCCAAAGCCTTCGCCGATGACCTATTTTATCTGAATTCAAGAGCGAGAGCGAGTCAGATCATTTGAAGAAGACAGAGTTGACTGCGCACCCAAGGTGTTCTGCTTCCTTTACATTTCATGTTAAAGCACTGGTAAACACTTAATTTTTTAGGCTGAATTTATTTCTTAGATACGCAATTTGATATTGTTGGTGACAAAGTTGTGGAAATGTGTAGCTTATCCGTACTTATCCGCTCCCGCCTGCACTGCCTTTAATTCGGAAAACCTACAAATCTTGTAAAATTGCGTTAATATATCTTTGTTGTGCGAGAAAGAAAACCAAAACGTGTAAATCTATCGCCTTTCTATCTCTGAACAACGTTTTATCGCTTCTTTATCAACACCATAAGTGACATGGTGTTTCGCCAAATGCAAACTAATGCTTTGCGTTCCTGCGTTCGATCGGGTTGTTTTTACTGTAGACAACAGAAAGTGTTAAATCAGTAATTACGATTTGATTTCTTTGACATCGTTAAACAGTTTAGCAGTCAAAACTATGAACATATATTCAGTTGTATATTTCTGTAAAAGTGAAAGACATTTCACGCCTTTACTTCCCCAGACAGCGCAGAGAATGGACAAGAGAGTTGTATTCATTGCTGTTTTACTGGCTTCTTTGGAGTTGTCTCTTGTGATGTCATTTCCTTTTCCTGCAAAGGATTTATCCAAGGTATATATGATATAAAAGAATTCAAACTTTATCTAAGTCGACGTAATTAAGTTAACTTTAAGTTGTTTTCGTGCCTGGTTGAATTTTTAAAAACTCTATGCCACATGCCCTTACTCGAATTTTCAACGAGCAAAGGTACCTGTCATTCAAAGCGAGTGACCCTTGACCCAGGGTGACCCTATCCTCCTCTCCTCACCAACTCCCCAAGGCAACTTCTTGATATATTCTTTTTACAAAAAATGCACTTAAAGCTCTCTCACCCGCAGTATCTTGGTTTGGAGGTTGACCCCCTCTACCAGAGACAATAAATATAAGACTTACCACACTGGAGCAATATTTATTTCCTGTGCAACTCTTGCTGAAAAGAATGTACACTTAATAATATATATATAATTTTACATACGCCAATGAGGTTTGAATAACTTTTGAATTGCCTTATCAGATGCGGCCAAAGCGTGGTGAAGTGTGTTTGTGGCTGGGTGTGGACTGCCAAACTGACTCTGACTGCAGCAGCAAGTGCTTGGAGTCTAATTATGAATGCCACTAGATTGAAAATATCATCACTGGTGGCTATGAGAAGAAATGCACCCGTTCACAAGACGGGGACGAGTATTAGATGTGAAAGTTGCTGAGTTGTTTTTTTTCTCCGATTTAGTTGTTAGGGAGGACGTCGCGACTCTAAATATTGAATAAAACTCATATCTTCTCGTTGATGGCGTTTCCATGGTTATTTTTATTAAATAGAAGACCATAATTAATGAGAAAAGTCTTGAGTCCTTATAAGTGTTGCCTTTTAAATATCACAACCTGCTTAAACTTAAATATCCGATCGAGGAATCTGAAGGTTGCATTCAAATATTTTCTTTCTGAGTATAAGTTCTTTCCACTGCTTCTTTCTTTTCTTTTTCCTTCTAATAAGGGCGTTAGACAAAATGAGGTTCCAATTTTACCGTGTAACCACTTCCAACAGGACACAGACACTTTGTCAACAGTTTGTTCATATCATGTCGAGCGTGGTGAGATAATTGATAAACGAAATACAGCAAGCGCCCCCACGACCCCCCCCCCCCCCCCTCCACTCGTTCCCAGGGCCATTAGGCAAGATGGCGACGGTAGACAGTCCGGCTAAATGAAGTACAGTCTGTAGCCATCACAAGCATGCCGTATGAAAGAATTTTATGCATTGGTCTCGTGGCTCTTGATATTGTTAACACATGTGAACGTTACCCTCAAGAGGACGAAGATTTCAAAGCCAATTCCCAGAGATGGCAAACAGGAGGAAATGCCTGCAACACTTGTACTGTACTGACGGAGCTTGGGGTGGATTGCGAATTGTTCGGTTCAATGTCCTATGGTCTACAAGCAGATTTTATTCGTAAGCATTTGGCTGAGCGAAGAATACGTTACAACAACTGCGTATGTCACACAAACTGTGGAACACCAACATCTTGTGTTGTTTTGAGTCTTCTCACCGGAAGTAGAACCATAGTACACTCGAGAAATAACCTCCCTGAGCTAACAGTTACAGAATTCGAAAAACTAAATCTGTCAGACTACAGATGGATACATTTTGAAGGCAGAAGAAATGAGAAAGCAATTGTGGAAATGATTGAAATTATTGAGAAATTTAATACAACGACAGCAATGAAGTCATGCTATGAAAAAGTCAAAGTTTCAGTAGAGCTGGAAAGGCCAAGAGAGTCTCTTATGCTGTTGCTAAATAAGGCCGACGTCGTGTTTATCAGCAAAGATTTCGCTCGCTTTCGTGGTTTCTCTTCATCTGCACTAACTGTGAAATCACTTCACCCTCACCTCAAGTCGGGTGCCGTGGCAATTTGTGCTTGGGGAGAGGAGGGTGCGGATGGAGTTGGTCCTGATGGTGAAGTTAAACACAGCGATGCCTACCCCCCAGAGAAAGTAATTGACACTCTTGGAGCAGGGGACACTTTTAATGCTGGTGTTATTTATAGCCTGTGTAAAGGGTTATCATTACAAGACACACTGAATTTTGCTTGTTTTTTGGCTGGTGTTAAATGTGGTATGCAAGGATATGATGGTTTAGGTAAAGCAGCTGCATGTAATAAATGGGATAGTTTAGTGAAGGGGTTAAGGGTCAACCATGAAACCTGAAAATATTTAAATCAGCATTCTTTGGTTTCCTTAGTAGCTGCAGGTTATTGAAGATTATATTTTAATAATAGTTCTAGATGTAATAATTTGAAAGCAATTGTGCCAGAGTTTATTGGTTGGCTGGGTTAAATCTGAGCCCAACTCAAGTTGGACTCATATGTCTGAGTCACCCACCCCCTCCCCCTTTCTCCCCCAGGGTTTCTCTTGAAACATGATCGCAAAGTTTTTAATTTCATGATCCGTGATTATAAAATATTGTCCGTGAACTGTGAATGACATGTTTGTTGTGACACATGAAAGCAAAAAATAATCTTTTGATAATGTGTAGTTCCATAAAATATCGATACCTCTCCCACAGAAGGGATTTTTTAAAAGAACACCCCACCCCTCTGGAAATTCCAGTTAAATTTCTTACATTTCTTTAAAATTTTTGGTCTTTGAGACCCCCCCCCCCCCAGGAAATTTCCAATCCCTTCTGATCTGTGGGGGGAGTATGGATATTTACTGGAACTGCACAATCTTAAAACCTGACTAAAATTCTGCACCTTTTCATGAAAATTGCTGTGCAAGGAAGATTCCTTTTGGACACAATTTGTGCAAAGGCTAAATATTTAACTGAGAACAGTTTGTCAGTCATTTTTGCAAAGTGGCCTTTGCAATACCTAAAAACACTAAAGACCTCTTTGTCTATGATGTTATTTTCCGTGAAACATGTTAGCTGCTGCCCGAGAAGGTTCCAAAAGGCTTTGTAGAATTCTGTGGTAAGACCATCCTTACCAGGTACCTTGCCGTTAGGAAACTTGAGCAAGGCATTTGTAACATTCTTGAATTGACAGTTCCCCTTCACAAAGCAATTTTGTACCCTGCACGGCCACTTTAGGCAAGTTTATGTTATCCAAAAATTTCTGCGTTTATATCAACACTGTTCTGAGAGTCTTGATTAAGTTCACCCAATATAATTATAAGCTGTCATGAGAGCTAATTATTGGTTGGCCATCGCTGTTATACAGACGACGAACGCAAGTTTTTTCACTCCTGTTACTTTCAAGATTAAGAAAAAATTTAAAATTTTTTCTCACCTTTTTGTTCCTCCAGGAAATTAGTTTTCCTTAATTTCAGAGATAGGGTTAGTTCTAGAGCATTAGGGTAAGAGTTAATATAGTTTTTGGTTAGGGTAAGGGACTGCAGTCTGAATTATGATATACCGATAATGTGATAATTATTTTATGCAAGGGGACATAATATATCAAACAAGAGAGATAATCTGAGTTGAAAATATGATGCGCAGCGGAGTATTTTGGACGAAATTAGAGGTGTTTGGATAGCTTATAGAACACTGTCTCAAATGTTTGATATACAGCTATTTCAATTAACGTTGTCGGGTTAAAGCTAAAAGGCAAGACCGCATGGCGTTCCGGGTATTCACTACAAATTTGCATATAAGCTTCATTAAATATACAAATTTGTATTTTGCACGTGAAGAATTCACGAGTTTGTTTTTCCTCTCAGGAGGCCTTTCTGAAGCTTTCAATGTCGCTTGAAAATTCGTCTAAAATTCAGTGTGGCTAAAAGCACCCTGTTTCACATGTCTGAAGAAAGAGAAAACGTGCAAATTCGTGTTTGTCACGGTGCAAGCTGTCCATCCAGCCATACAAAGCTCTCTTATTTTAACGATTTTTAAACGAGTTCCATGCCTTTGCGTTTAAACCAATAACTCTCAAATTTGGTTGAGTTACTAATTTTTGGATGCTCTTTCAGATGACAGGCCCAGTTTTTCAGTGCAATCGATATTGAATATTCGTACCCAGTCCCCTGCTCGTTTTGAACATGGCTAATTGCTCTCTTGTTCTACCCATATCATACTGCCTTTCAGTCTTGTCTTTATAGCTTTGATCCGGACAACGTTTACTGAAATAGCTGTATCTTCTCAATTGAAACAAAAACTATCGAGTATATAACAGAGAAATAAAATCGTGAAAATATATGCAAATTAAGATCAGGTATCCAAACCTCCTTCGGGGTTATGATTTTAAAGATTTTGAGAAAGTCAGGTCAAGGCTGACTTGAGAGAAAGAGAGATCTTTGTATATCTTTTGTATTTCCATTGTGCAAATCACTGATGCAAGCTTCTCTGTTTAATAAAATGTCTGCCATCTTATGAATTAAAATAGCTGATCCTCTATTCTCAGACATGCAAAGGCTGCTTTCTTTATCAGATTGAATTTGATTGACTGCCAAATTGCTGGTAAATATACGCGTGTTGTCATGTCTTCTCTATTACATAAGGTGCCATTATGGGTTTTTAGAGAAAATTAAGGATTGTTACACCACGTATTCAACGTGTTTGATGGCTGGGCTTCAGGAACGCGAAAACGGTTCATCGTCGGTTGTTCCAGGGTACTCAGCTTTTCCCTTTGATCCGTGCAGAAGAACATTTTGAGACCCTTTTTCCAGAAGGTTAGTAATGATTACAGAATTTAAATTCTGATATTCAGCTGTTTACCTCCCATTTAGTAAACACGAGCAACAGAGAGATCGGTCGACAAAGACGTTCGCTAAGTGTTGTGCTGTGTCGAAACAGGAATTTTCAACTTGTTATTGAAAGCTTAGCAAAACCTTACCCACAAGGTAGCACTCAAATTTGATGGTGAGGTTCAGGGATGACTGTGGGGGGTTAAATAAAATTAAGATAAATACTTACACACCAAATATATTTGACTTTCTTTGAGCTTTTCGACGTAGGAGTGGGTGGAGGAGGGGGGGGGGGGTAGGCAGGAGGCGGACATAATCAGGGCATCTGTGTGAGAGTCACTTTGGCAGCGTTGGGGCATTTTTAGCCTGAATTTCAGACATCCCTCTGTGCTCTCCTGCTTGCCAGAAGGAACGTCTGAACACATTTGAGCCTAATGCCGTCCGGTGACGTCATTACCCGAAAACCGGGTAGTGATTTTGATTGGTTGATTTTAAAATTATTTGCATAATTATGTGAAATTATGACTGAATTTTACCGCGCGAGGATTGTAATTTGAAAACGTTTGGAAAGAGTTCGAAGGAGTTACCTTCCCAGAAATGAATTTATTAGTCATTTACCTTTAGTTTATTACTTTATTAGTTTACCTACGGATGAAGAACAGTAATGGAAATCGGTAGGTTTTAAGTTGGCGGCATTCGTCGCTTCGACATGCAGTGTTTTGCCAAATTTATATATGTATTCTTGTTTTGTCAACAAAGCCGCTCGACGTTTATGTCCTGCGGCCTCGATGAGCCAGTGATTTCTGAACTCAGTGCCCATAGTCAAGTAGGATATTTTTGTATTGAATTCCGTTTCTTGATGCCTCAGTAACCGTCTAAATTGATTCATTTAAGTACTCACGAGTGTGTTGTATTTGCTCGCTGCGTAACATATTATATTTTGATCGCTAGATAAGCTTCAGTTCAGATTAAATCGGTTCCGTAAAAGAATATAGCCTGCAGTCGATTAAAATCTTATTCATTTGTCTCATAGTTTACTATTAAAACAATTTTATACCCTGTAATCCTTTATTGAAGCGATTTTTCTTTCACAATTTCATGGCCTCGACAGAAACTTTACCGCATGAATTACAACCAGAGTGTAGTGACGTCACCGGACGGCATTAGGCTCAAATGTGTGCAGACGTTCCTTCTGGCAAGCAGGCGAGCACAGAGGGATGTCTGACATTCAGGCTAGGGCATTTGTGGATGGTAAAAAAAATATGGAATAATATTGTAATGTCTATTGCAATGGCAAACACTGTTGGTACTTCTATAATTATGGTGGCAGTTTTCTTTATGCAACAACTTTTCTCTTCTGTCAGAAATGTAGTTTTTGTATGAGCTTGCTGTCCATGTAAGTGGTCAATCAATTTGTGTTTTTTAGCAACATGGAAGCAACTTATAAAAATTTGTGGTGTTTGTGTCAAACACAGATGGTGTTTTTTTAACTTTAGGCAATGGCTTCTGTGCAGCAGGAAGGTCATTTCTCAAACCAAAATGTCCAGTCATTTTCGAGGTCATCGTATGAATTACTTGCAACATACACCACATCACAACATCCTGCACTAAAGAGTGATCAACAAGAAACTTGTCTTCTGGATAAATCTTATGTTGATTCACAACTGGTACCTGAGCAACTTCAAGCTGTTATGAACAGAGAGAGTATACACAAAGGAAAACACTCTGCGACATCACCTGTGGCCAAGAAACAAACTTGTTCTCTTTTAGATTATCTTCTTCAAGTTGCTGAACAAAAGGCTTCTTATCCCATAACTGAAGAAGGGGAGGCAATTAAGAACATGATGGAAAATGCTGCAGAGAATTTCTGTGAATACCTTAGAGCAAACTTTCACCTATTCCATAAGTGCCGACTACTGAGGACAGGTAGCACATATGAGGGAGTTAAAATTGGAAAACCAGATGAATTTGATTTTATGATTGAAGTTCCGTCTCTTGCTTCAAGTGATGCAGTTGTGTTTCATCAAGGCTTATGTAGCAATTCGCTTGGACGAATAGCCTATAAAGTTTGTGATAAGGATCTCTTCTCAGATATTTTTGAGTTTGAAGCAGCCCATTTTACTGTTAAAGGTCCTGTGGAACAGGAGGCCTTTATGAAGGTGATATTTGCAAAACTTCTTCACGCAATTGAGACCAAGTTCATAGAGTTTCTTCCGACTGGTTGGGAATTCATGGGAATCAGTGGCAATGTTACTACAAATGCTGAAATGTTTGAAATGTCTGGCATTAATGCTCCAGCAAGAATGGCTTTTACACCTCGTTTTGTATGGCATGGTAAAACATTTCCAAGCCTGAAAGTAACAGTGGATTTTGCATTTGCTATTCCAATTGTAAAGCCAGCATGTGATTGCTCCTCAGCGCCACTCGAAAAGGATCTTAAAGGTAACAATGGATCATCTGGGCAAACACGCCTGCCAACAGCAGAGCTTGAAAAATGTGACATATCGAGCCACAAGTCAACCTGGGACTCAACAGAAACGGCAGCTACACTTGTTGCACCTGAAGACAGAAATGATGCAAAGCATGATACCAGTGCACTTTATGAGCCTGAAAGCCAACCTGTTCATCTTGCACAAGAGGAAGACCTCATTTCAATACAGTCTTCAGTTCCTGATGTTTTCCATCTCCTGTTAGCTGATTTCATATCAGGCGGTGTGCGCACTGGGATCGCTATGCATTGTGGATGTAAAATTTTCAAGATGGCGGCGAAGCTGGGAAAATTTAGTAAGTTACAAGCTTCGTTTTACTTTATCGATAGAATTATTTCTTTTCTGAGCTCCTTTTCTACAGTTACAAAAACTTATACTCACTAAGATTGCATCTCTGTCAACAAAATAAGCAATGTATATTATTTTCAGCAAAAACGCAGACAACGAAAGGTATATACTTCATGGGTGAATGCCATGAGTGCATTGAATACCCACATTGCATTGTGGGTACATTATGGATACAAGTGCATTATGGTCCAATGCTTAATCTCTTTCTGGCTGACTTGGCTTCCTTCACTTACTTGAGTTACTTAGAAAACTTAGGTCACTTGGTTAACTTGGCTTTCTTCACTTACTTGAAATACTTGGATACTTGGATAACTTGGCTCACTTAGCTTCCTTCACTTACTTGAGTTACTTGGATAACTTCGCTGACTTGGCTCACTTAGCTTCCTTCACTTACTTGAGTTACTTGGATAACTTGGCTTCCTTCACTTACTTGAGTTACTTGGCTCACTTAGCTTCCTTCACTTAGCTTCCTTCACTTACTTGAGTATTTTACTTCATGGGTGAATGCCATGAGTGCATTGAATACCCACATTGCATTGTGGGTACATTATGGATACAAGTGCATTATGGTCCAATGCTTAATCTCTTTCTGGCTGACTTGGCTTCCTTCACTTACTTGAGTTACTTAGAAAACTTAGGTCACTTGGTTAACTTGGCTTTCTTCACTTACTTGAAATACTTGGATACTTGGATAACTTGGCTCACTTAGCTTCCTTCACTTACTTGAGTTACTTGGATAACTTCGCTGACTTGGCTCACTTAGCTTCCTTCACTTACTTGAGTTACTTGGATAACTTGGCTTCCTTCACTTACTTGAGTTACTTGGCTCACTTAGCTTCCTTCACTTAGCTTCCTTCACTTACTTGAGTTATTTGGATAACTTGGCTTCCTTAACTTACTTGAGTTACTTGGATAACTTCGCTGACTTGGCTCACTTAGCTTCCTTCACTTACTTGAGTTACTTGGATAACTTCGCTGACTTGGCTCACTTAGCTTCCTTCACTTACTTGAGTTACTTGGCTCACTTAGCTTCCTTCACTTACTTGAGTTACTTGGCTCACTTAGCTTCCTTCACTTACTTGAGTTACTTGGATAACTTGGCTTCCTTCACTTACTTGAGTTACTTGGATAACTTCGCTAACTTGGCTCACTTAGCTTCCTTCACTTACTTGAGTTACTTGGATAACTTCGCTGACTTGGCTCACTTAGCTTCCTTCACTTACTTGAGTTACTTGGATAACTTGGCTTCCTTCACTTACTTGAGTTACTTGGATAACTTCGCTAACTTGGCTCACTTAGCTTCCTTCACTTACTTGAGTTACTTGGATAACTTCGCTGACTTGGCTCACTTAGCTTCCTTCACCTACTTGAGTTACTTGGCTCACTTAGCTTTCTTCACTTACTTGAGTTACTTGGATAACTTCGCTGACTTGGCTCACTTAGCTTCCTTCACTTACTTGAGTTACTTGAGTTACTTGGATAACTTGGCTTCCTTCACTTACTTGAGTTACTTGGCTCACTTAGCTTCCTTCACTTACTTGAGTTACTTGGCTCACTTAGCTTCCTTCACTTACTTGAGTTACTTGGCTCACTTAGCTTCCTTCACTTACTTGAGTTACTTGGATAACTTTGGTCACTTGGCTAACTTGGCTTCCTTCACTCACTTGGCTAACATGGCTTCTTAACAAAGAAAGAAAATCACTGACAGCTTAAAAAAAATCGCGTTTAATAGCCAGGGATTAGGGATTATTCTAAAAAGGAACTGTCAGCCTCATAAATACCCGATGGCCAAAAAAAGTTGCAGTGGGTGAAAGCCCAAAACTCCCATGCATGCTGCATAAAAAATTAGCCGTTTACCCACACACACACACTACATTCTCAATCTAGTAAGTGTATACAGCATGACTTCACTTTATCCTCGTTTCATTTTCCTCAGTTAGTAAATAAATAATTAAATCAACTTTGTTTTACGAGGGTTGCACCGCTAGTAATGGCGGACAATTAAATCCGAAACATCAAATTCCCTTTGTAACTGACTAAGATGTCTGTGCCATCGAAACATACTTTTTCTAGTAATTGGAAAGTTCTACTTTAATTGTAACTTGTATGCCTTCTGTAAATTTAAATATCACATGGGATTGTTTAATATACATGGTTTCGAAATCAGAAGAAACAGACCATTAACTTTTTTATCCTAGTACAACTATAACCTCTTTAATGAATGGACAACTACTACTTTGAACTGCATAGTGCTACAACAGTTTCCAGCTCTCATACTTGGACCAATCAGTAAAAATGGCATCAAACAAACGTTCACTCATTATTCAAAGAACTGCGAGTGTTGTCTTGACGCTACTGGTGTAAAAATATTTTATGCGTTAAAAAACTTAAACAAATTCGATCCACTTTCAACGCAACAAAATACAGATATAAAACAAAATGTGCCGCGTGACGTAACGTAACCATGGAAATCGTATGAAAATTAATCTTTGGGTTTAAACTTACTGTCCACTAGCCAACTGCCATATAGCTTCCGTGCGTCTGTATTTATAAGTCAGTTTTCCACTTATTTGCGCGAGGGTTTTTCGGCCGTTAAAAATTAACGAGTTACATTTTGCATATCTACTTTCGATTACAAAATTGTACAAAATGCAGATATTTTCTTTAGTGGGTCCTAAACTGGAAGAGCAAATGAAATTTTCCGTCATATCAAGCACACAGTTCTCTATCTGACTCCACCCCGCCGTAATATTATCGCCGTTATTTTCTTTCAAATATTCAGTTCCTCGACGCCTTTTAAGAGAAGGTGGGGAAGAGAGCATCGACTTGCTTCTTTGCTTGCCTTTTCCTTTTGTTGGAGTATTAATGTTGTTTTCTCCAAAGATGTTCCGACAGTTGTAGCACTTGCAGCCTATGCATCCTAAACCAGCTGTAAAACAGGGGCATCTCGTTCTGTTTTGTCCTTTGGCGTCTACGCAAAAAGCTTTTTCTGCATTCTCATTCGTTTTCTTTTCACCGCATCTGCATTGAATCACTGGTTTTTCGTTGCCTTTTTTGTCGACGTTTCCACAGGAGCGGCACTTGCACAGATCGCGGTTACAGGGTTGACCTTTTTTAACACAAGGGCAGCGAGCCGTTCCTCCTTTTTTGGTACACGCGAATTTATCTCGTGACTTTATATTGCTGCCACACTTACACCCGACATTTTCTTTAGTGGTTTGGCTTTTGGGTTCTTGCCTCTCGTCCGACTTACCCCTGTCTTGCACACCTAGACGCCGAAAAAAGTTCAATGATATTAATCAGCAACTTACATGTAAATCTTTTAGTTATTTTGCGTTTTGTTGATATCCTAAAAAACTGCACATATGTTCTGAAGATCATACAGTGCTACAGTTACCGGGGTCACCCAGACAAAGTTAACCAATCACAAAGCAGAACAGAAACAATAAATTTCAGCATTTTTTCTTTCAGTGAATGGTCTGAATTGAATGTCGATTTCAAGAACACACATCAATACTTAATTTTTGGCTGCATACCACTGGCATTTCAACTAGTTTTTTCACGATTGCGTCCCTTTTGTAATTGAGTAGTTGTGACAGCACAAATTGCAAAGTCACAACTGATTGTTTAAAAACAATAAGTTTTCATATGTGATGAAAGGTTGTCTTTGACACTGCATGAAAACATTTTTGATTCAGTGAAGAAGCACATTTCCGTGTACTTCTTATAATTTAAACTGCTATTTTTGTGCATTGTAATTAATAATTATTTCATCTTACCTAATGGTGTCGTGGCATCGTAGTGACCTGCTCCATAATAATGGTAGGCTACGAAAATAGGTTTGCTGGTTAGTGGGTTGCTGGGAAGGAAAGGTACACATGGCAGAGAGTTAAGAGATGTCACCACCATGATAGGCACTCGTAGCAACTGGGCACATACTCTCATGACAACGTCCCCGATTGCTGTGTCAAATGTCCCCTGCCTTCTGAACTCGAGTGCCTTGGTTTCCAATGCCTCCCTGCTTTGGTCGGTGAAAAAGGCTAAAATGTCTTCGTCAAATTTCAGCAATTCATCGACGAACAAATTCCGCATGGTGACTGTGTCTTTATTTTCAGATTGACAAAGACCGATTGATGTCAGGTGATTGAGTACCTCGAGTTGCTCTTGATTATTGCAGATAGATCGTAACATTCGAGCTATACTGCGGAAAGCACAGTCTCCGTCCTTTGGTACCACATCGGTTGTTAGATTAAATCCTCCGAGATTTCTAGACAGGGTTTCAGTATGTTCAGCAACAGTTGGGTCACAAAGATCTTCTTCATTCTCGATGTCTTGTGTATGGCACATTGTTAGGCCGGCTGGGATATTAGTTAATAGCAGAAGGTCATCGGCATTAATTGATCTGTTGCAGTTGTATTCTGAAAATTTCTTTATAATTTCATAATTACCCAGGGCCGCTTTAAGGATACTTTCCGCCACGTTTTCTGAACAAACATCGTCAATTGTGTGTGTTACGACAATGCTTTCACTATTCACTTGTTGTGATTCTTGGCGGTCATATGAAAACATAGACTCAGTTAAACGTTCTTCTGCCTCTTGCTTTTTGAAAGGTGTCCATTTGGTCGCCTCCACGACAATAATTTTTGGAATGTTCCAATATCTTAAAAAGAAATGTTAAAAAGAAAAAGAAACTACAGTAATTGTTTGAATGTTCCATTTTTATTTGCGTGGGCAAAAGATGCGATTTAGAACAAAGAAAGCGCGATTAGCAAATAAATCCACACTGATGAGAGCCAATCATATGAAGTTTCGGATTTAATTGTCCGCCATTACTAGCGGTGCAACCCTCGTCAAACAAAGTTGATTTAATTATTTATTTACTAACTAAGGAAATGAAACGAGGATAAAGTGAAGTCATGCTGTATACACTTACTAGATTGAGAATGTAGTGTGTGTGTGTGGGTACACGGCTAATTTTTTATGCAACATGCATGGGAGTTTTGGGCTTTCACCCACTGCAACTTTTTTTGGCCATCGGGTATTTATGAGGCTGACAGTTCCTTTTTAGAATAATCCCTAATCCCTGGCTATTAAACGCGATTTTTTTTAAGCTGTCAGTGATTTTCTTTTTTTTGTTAAGAAGCCATGTTAGCCAAGTGAGTGAAGGAAGCCAAGTTAGCCAAGTGACCAAAGTTATCCAAGTAACTCAAGTAAGTGAAGGAAGCTAAGTGAGCCAAGTTAGCCAAGTTATCCAAGTAACTCAAGTAAGTGAAGTTAGCCAAGTGACCTAAGTTAGCGAAGTCATCCAAGTAACTCAAGTAAGTGAAGGAAGCCAAGTTAACCAAGTGCCCTAAGTTATCCAAGTAACTCAAGTAACTCAAGTAAGTGAAGGAAGCCAAGTTAACCAAGTGCCCTAAGTTATCCAAGTAACTCAAGTAAGTGAAGGAAGCCAAGTTAGCCAAGTGCCCTAAGTTATCCAAGTAACTCAAGTAAGTGAAGGAAGCCAAGTTAACCAAGTGACCTAAGTTATCCAAGTAACTCAAGTAACTCAAGTAAGTGAAGGAAGCCAAGTGACCTAAGTTAGCGAAGTCATCCAAGTAACTCAAGTAAGTGAAGTAAGCCAAGTTAACCAAGTGCCCTAAGTTATCTAAGTAACACAAGTAAGTGAAGGAATCCAAGTTAACCAAGTGCCCAAAGTTATCTAAGTGACTCAAGTAACTCAAGTAAGTGAAGGAAGCAAAATTAGCAAATTGCCATAAGTTATCTAAGTAACTCAAGTAAGTGAAGGAAGCCAAGTTAGCCAAGTGACCTAAGTTATCCAAGTAACTCAAGTAAGTGAAGGAAGCCAAGTTAGCCAAGTGACCAAAGTTATCCAAGTAACTCAAGTAAGTGAAGGAAGCTAAGAGAGCCAAGTTAGCCAAGTTATCCAAGTAACTCAAGTAAGTGAAGTTAGGCAAGTGACCTAAGTTAGCGAAGTCATCCAAGTAACTCAAGTAAGTGAAGGAAGCCAAGTTAACCAAGTGCCCTAAGTTATCTAAGTGACTCAAGTAACTCAAGTAAGTGAAGGAAGCAAAATTAGCAAATTGCCATAAGTTATCTAAGTAACTCAAGTAAGTGAAGGAAGCCAAGTTAGCCAAGTGACCTAAGTTATCCAAGTAACTCAAGTAAGTGAAGGAAGCCAAGTTAGCCAAGTGATCTAAGTTAGCGAAGTAACTCAAGTAAGTGAAGGAAGCCAAGTCAACCAAGTGATCTAAGTTTTCTAAGTAACTCAAGTAAGTGAAGGAAGCCAAGTCAGCCAGAAAGAGATTAGGCATTGGACCATAATGCACTTGTATCCATAATGTACCCACAATGCAATGTGGGTATTCAATGCACTCATGGCATTCACCCATGAAGTATATACCCAACGAAAATTCGTCCCGTATGAGGGCCATTCCAAAAAAAATTCACACCCCCCCGTTGACGAATTTTTCTTTAGAGGTCTAAAATATGTCGGCACGTTTGATTCTTTCTGAGGGGGTAAGTAAAAAATGAGCAAAAAGTGGTCTTTTTTCTGATGGGGTTAAGAAAAAATCGGGTTTTTCTGAGGGGGGCATCATGTCGGCACTTTGATCTTTTTTTCTTAGGGGGTAAATCTTGACTTACCTCGTCAACAGGGGGGTGTGGATATAAAATGGAATGGCCCTGAGCATGTAATTTGAATCCGTCTTGTCTTGAGCTATAATTTTTCGTACATTGCACATTGGACGAAGAAATTGGTATAAACTGTTTCTACAATGCTTGTTCTAAGCCAGGGTATAAACGCTCCCAAACGCTCCCCTCGTTGTGTTGTAGATTTTCCGAATTAATACAGACATGTTTTGGTGGCAAATATGGCTTCGAAGAGGTGACAGATACAAGAAGTGATCGCATGGTGTGACTCGTTTAATCATGAGATAGCGACGAACCGTTTCCTCCAACATTGTTTAGATTACCAGCGGTGCTTAAAATGTTTTACATCGGTGCATGGCTGATAGAAATCAACAGGCTAACCCAAACTAAATAAAAAATAATGTAGTTCATTTTAGTCAAAGGGAACGATTTATCGTTATTATAAGTCAAAGATGTGTTTTAAAGCTGAATCAAACTCTGTGGGGAAGTTCATTCAAGGGTATTTTGATGTTGAACACAAATTCCCAGATCATTTTCTTAGCTTCCAGGTGTCTAAAATAAAGATTGAATAAATTGAATAAAAGTCTGTATGCTTGACTTGTGTTCATTGTTTACTTATATAAAATGTGCCCATTGAAGACAGGTAATTGTTAAAAAAGAAAATACACCAATTTGTGAATTTTAAAGGTGACAGCATGATAAAGATCCTTAGATGACAACAGAGATACTCAGGGATTTGCTTATTTTGGTAGGCAGAATGTATACTGAGTGCTAAAATGGTCACCAGGTGAACCAAGGGCAGGGAAAACAGCTATTGCTATAAATAACTGGCATCAAAGCAAGTGCAGTCATTGAGATCAGTGCTAATATGTCAATGATGAGAGAATACATTCAGATGAGAGAAATGACTTGCAAAAATTAGCCTTAGATCACTACATTCCAAGATCCAAGTACTGACACCATTTTATAATTCAATAAATGGGAGAGGAAAGGAGTTAAAAGGCATGAAAGAAGACTTGCATCATAATTTCTGATCTGGTTGCTATTTATTACACCTGCTAATGTAGGCTGATCTAAAGCTGAAAGGTTCATGAGTATGCTATTCACTGTTTTACAATTCGAGCAAGCAATTGCATGCTCATTTATGTGCGAACCTGTTTCAGGAGGTATGTAAACATGGGAATGACTTGTAGGCTTTTTGGGACATGTTTTGATAGCCTAATATTACCACGAGAGAACTAACTGAACATAAACTATGAAATTCTCCCAAACTCTCCTGGTGACTCCATCAGGCTGTATAAGCACAAATGTCATTTGCTGTTTCATGGCTATAACAAAACAGTTAAACTACTTTTCAAAAGAATTGTACCAAAAAACTGGCAATGACAAATAAACATACAGTAAAATGCAGTTTTTCTTTTATTTGATTTAACACTTTCTAACCAAGTATTACTGAAGTGTTCTAGTTTAAAAAAAAACAAGCCCATGGGAAATGTTGCTCAATAATTTTTAAAAAATGTATATGCAGGAGGAAGTCAAACCTCAACCGTAAATAACAAAAAAGAACTGCAACAAGCAGCAAAAAGCCTGGAAAAGCTTAATTTATAAAGGATCTTGTTCATAACATATTGTGCCAACTTTTGATCAGTTTGTATAAACATAAACACAAGAATACATCAGTACAATTCTTATCATGCAGACTCGGTAGCTTATACAACACAAGGCAGCTATTAAATTAAGCCTTTTTAAAGCAATATTTCTACAGTTGAAAGCTCGAAACGATCAAATCGATTTCAATACTCAAGGTGGCACTGAAGTGACTGAACCGGCAGAGAAGTCAAAACATTCGAACAGGCCATCTTACCTTGAGTTTGCTCACGATTGTTTTGGGATCACTTACTTTAACGGAGTCAAAAAAAAGCTGACTGATCGTGAATGATCGAACAAAGTGATATTGTATTGAGTTGTCTTGCAGTAGATGGTAGGCTATCGACCGCTATCGATGCACCGGCAGGGCAGATAATTTATCCTTCGCTCACATGGACCAACATTCGAATGTACGTATAAACAAACGGTATGTATCAAGAAGCGAAGACTGTTTTCGCAACCAAACTCGACCTTGTTTGTACATTAACGTTCTTTTAAAGAAAACATAGCAAATTCGCTGATTTTCGCAGCGTATTTAACGAATACAGCTCGCCTTCGTCGCCTGCCACGAGATGTGCACTTATCCACGACTTGACACAAATGACCAGAATTTTAATTTCGACCATGATGCATAGCGATCCCAGTGCGCACACCGCCTGATTTCATATGGTGCAGGGCATCATTCTCCATCCAGGAACAAAAGATCATGGAGAAATTTAACCCTTCAGATGGCCAGAAAAAATTAAGGATGGGCCGATACTGGTTTTTCAAAACGATACGATATCGATACGATATTTGCCTTTTTTCTCGATATCGATCTCGATATCGATATTATGACGTCATTTCCGTCCTGATGTCATTGGTTTGTCATGTGACCATACAAAGGACAGACCTGGCATTATAAATGTTAGCCAAGAATGCTGATTTTGGTCTTTTTGTTTCACTGTTGCATCAGCAATGTGTGGACATAAAGTCAAGGCAAGAAAAATTCAATTATTGACAAGAACATCAATATTTCTTTGAGAAAAATTGTATTTTTCAACCGCAGGTGCTGACCAGAAGATCGCAGGCTCAGGTCACGTGTGCAGTATCGAAAGCGTATCGAAAGTGCGATATTTTTCGAAAGTATCGATACTTTTCAAAATTGTCAAAATATCGATGTATCGAATATTTGGTATCGAGTATCGGCCCATCCTTAGAAAAAATGTATGAGGCTAGTGAAGTATTTACGGGATGCCTTCATTCCACAGGATTATGACAGCAAGACCTTCGATTTGAAGCCCAGCATCCCCACATACTGGTTAAAGACAATCATGTACTACATGTATGAAAAATACAGAAGTGACGAAATGGCATGGAAAGCAGATCACTTGAATGACCGGGTGTTGGAAGTGTTTGAAACACTGTTAGAGTGTTTACAGCAATCAAGCCTGTATAATTTTTTTGTTCCAAATTATAACTTGCTTTCACTGAAGCAACCTGGTGAGCTGAGTGCACTTGTGGATAGGGTGAAGTCACTTCTTCAACTGTTTTATTCATTTGACAGGGGAGAAGTTTCCCTGGATGATATGGAGGTACATGAATGTAAACAAATCAGAGAAAACGAAAAGGTCCTATATGAAAATAGAAAAAGCACCCTGATGGAGATGCTGTTGACACAGGCCATTTATGGAACAGATGATGATTATGAAGGAGAATTGCAACGTATACAATGCTTCGCAAACCACTACCTTGATGGTGTTGCAGGGCATAAAGTATTAATTACAGAAAGAGGACAAGATATTCTTTTCCTTGAAGATGGTCAGAGTGTTAACATTAATATTGAGGAGACAATTGCTTTTCTTGATGAGAGTCGTCAGGCGTTTGAGATGGAGTATGTAGAAGAAGAGAATGTCAAGGAATAAACCATCAGACATCTCGAGGGCAATCAAGGGAGTCATTAATCAGTTCACTTTGTGAAGTGAAACATTATTTAACATAGTATTTGTGAGGGCCACAAGTTTATGTTTTTTGGTCCGTATATTATTAAGCATTGACTCCTTATACAGCCACAAGCTACATGTAAGTTGGAATGTTTTGTTTTTACCACAGTTGGTAACTTCGTTTCTCTTGGTGGCTCTGTTTAATTCAAGTAGTCAAGATTAGTTGCCATCAAATTGAAATGTATATCGTAACACTATTGACAAGATTGGCTGAAATCAAGGCCATTAATGACAACTCATTCACATCATTTCACAAGCATGCTTTTATTTGCTTCGTATTCTAGTTAACAAGCAGTGACAGTTCTTATTTGCCTTTACAGTACACAAATTTTAAAGCGCAGTATATATGTACATATCAGAATTGCACAGAGCAATATTTTAACTGACACATCTTTGTATATTATTGTTTCTAATAAATTTACATTGAATGATTCATATTAATCCAACTACAGTTTGTAATGACATATCTTTTCTCATTAAGCTGGTAGCTTTGTACAAGTTAACAAAAGTTAAATCCACCAACGGGCAATGGCTGTGGAGTACCAAACTGAAATCCTTCACTTGTGGCTTGGGGAGCAATTTGTTCTGTCTCTCCATCAGACGCCTAAAACAAACAAAAAACACACTGTCCAGCACTCACTTCATGTTATTCCAGCTCAAAAGAAGTGTCATTTTTATATCAATGAATATGAATATTGAATGAAGTTATTTTAAGCAACCAAGAGATGTCCTCTTTAGAAAGGGAGAAAGAAAAACTAACATTTTAAATGTTTAACTGATCTCTTCTGGAAAATCTTTCAACAACTTTCCAGTATTGTACATTTACAACTTTCACAACAAAAACGTTATGTGCCGCATCAAACAGGGTTACAGGTACACCACTGCAAGCTTGGCTTTTGACTTTTTCTAGCAGTTTCATATATTAAATAAAACAACTTCGATTGCTTGAGATTCTTATTTGTGTAAGGAATCCACTCCTATCTCAACATGTATATTGCACAGTCTCAGTTATTCTTGGAGAAGCAGCACTTTTTACCAGTGACAGAGACAAATCCAAGGTCTTTGGATGACTGATGAAACACTGTCTCGAGTGTTTGATATATATAACAAAAACCATGGAGTAAACAGAAATAAAATCATAAAAATCTATGCTAATTAAGACCGGTTATCAAAACCTCCTTCATGGTTATGATTTTCTTTGTTTTAACTTGATGAATTATTAGTCCACGAGTTCAAAAAACGATTGATCTAAATGAAAAAAGTTCATTGAATCAAAATTTTCTAATGACTTTTGTTATGATTAACTGCTAAATGCTATATACTAACAACATAGGTGCTGTAATGTTACCTCAGAGAAAAACTTGTCTATTATTGCCAAAGCAGCTTTATACACCTCAAAGTTCTGATGAGTCTGTAAACTCTCAATTCTTGATATTCCTGGGCAAAGTAACAAACAAACATCAATAGACCAAGAAAACAACAAAACAATATCAATAGGTTTCCAGCTATTATGATCTTTTTGTTTTTGTTCTGTTCCTTTGCGAGGGATTTGATGCCAGGTTTGGTTTAGTGGGCTGTCATGCCTAATGAGCATATCAAATAATTTGCCCCAGTGGAGTAAAGTTTGGGAGGTGATCAAGTGAGTAATTTTGAAAAATTCTAAACTCGGTGGTGCCCAAATCAAATCATTATGGTAAGCTTGACTATGCAATAACTAAATGCAATACCGTATATAACGCATTGCAATAACTAACTAAAATCCATAAGCACAAATTTTACCTTGACACTCGTCCATTGTTGTAGTAATGTTTTCAAAGAGCCTTTCATTCTGTCTAGCAGTCTGGTTATAAAAAAAGACTACCACTGAATAATGCAAATAATAGTAATAATAATGATGATGATGATGATGATGATGATGATGATGATGATGATGATGAAGTAATTATTATATCAACAATGAACTTCAGCGGGCTTAGAAAACACGTTGATGCTTTTACAACTTTCCAGACTTTAGATCCAGATTATGACCTTTCCAGGTCACAGAAAAACTTGTTGGAAGATTTCCATCCTTACTCCAGATTCCAATAAGCCCTTTACTTATCTTTGTGATCATGCAAAAATTCAAAGGAGTGATGTATGCTTGCAAGTATGGAACACCCTTAAAGTACCAGTTATGGAAAAGAAATAAGAAGAGAGCATTGTCGGACAAACAGCTCAACACTGCTGTTGGTAAGACTGAAATCGGTTAGTACCTATTTCAATGTTTTGTCTGCAGTGGTGTGAAATGCAAGAGGAAGATGATTTTCTTAACTATAATGGATACTTTTATATAACTATAAGCAGACACTGGAACCAGAAAATTAAGCACTGATTCAAAGAAAAGGTCCAGTAGTAAAGTAAGCTCATTTAAATTTCACTTTAAAGAGGCTTGAAGTCATCAAAACTGTGGCTAAACTACTGACATTACATGATTGGGACCCACTCGGCTAAAAAATGATGATTTCACTGGGCTACACTGTTGCTGAAAGTCTCAGTTTTCAGTTGGGCAAACAAGACAGAAATGCACCTTCATGTGCAAATCCATGTTTCATTCATTTTGCTTCGATCTGTGGCAAAGGCCACTTTTGTGGCATTTTTTTCCCCAAATGGTCACTGTTGAAGGTTCCACAAATTCCACTGGAAAAAAATAACCTGTTTTTGGTTAACTCCAATGTCAAGATTGATAACGACAATTAAAACAAGTTGAAAACTGCCAAAGCTCTCTCAAAAGCCGCATGTTGTTGCTGAACTTTATGAGCAATTAAATGTAGTAGAACTTTATTTCGCAGCTAGTGTTTCAAGTTATGTTCTTTGAAGACACAGGTATTAACAATAAATTTCCAAAGAGCTTTTATGACTCAAGAATTTTGAATGGATCGACTTTGGTGTTAGCTGGTAATTAATATAATATCATTTTGAATACAATAGACTATACTTACTGAAAGAATGTTCTTAAATCCATCCAAAAGAACAAGAATTGTCTAGGGAAAAATACAATGGCTGTTTTAATTATTTCATAATTAAATTACTAACCACTCCCTCTGAGTGGGTACATGTGTACATGGTGGAGAATAATGTTAAGTGTCTTAAAATAAAATAAAGAGGTCAGGGCTGCAGGGATGGGATGGTAAGTGTTAGTACTGTTAAACAAGGTGGCCTTACAAGCTTTTGAATAGCTGTTATTGCAGCTGAGCCTGTGATAATATATTCTTTTGTTAAGAAGATATGCAAACGAGGTGAATTTAATAGTCAATACCTTTGGATGTCAAACCGCCGAGAACCGCAATAAAAAAATATATCAGCCATTAAAACAAATTGAATTTAACAGATGTCACATTATGCAAACTTATCCTTTTAAAGTTAATTTGATCCTTTACTGGGACATCTGCAAGTAAACTACAAACAAATTATTTACACATCACAAAGTACCTTGGTATCCTTGACTTCCAAGAGATTGCACAATGGCTCTATGACCCCATTTGAAACAAGGAAGTTAATCTGGAAAAACATCCAAACATTGGTGGAATTAACTGCACGATTGTGCATGTTGCAAGAAATCATCTCAGTGACAAACATCAAGAGAATCATATTGCAAAGAAATGAGAGCATACATCCACAGGCCATGTCCAATTGTACACACAGCAAATACAACAAAGGAATGTTCAACAAAAAATCATGTTTTTAAATGCATAGTAGCATATAAAAACAGATGGTGTCCAAATACACTGTACAGTCATTATTTAAATCAGTTACATCACACTTTTTAGCAGCTCAATCTGTGTAACAAATTATGTTAAAAACTAGACCCGTGTAACCCTCTAAGGCGAATGGCCTTTTTTTTTTCGTAAATTTAACGGGAAGAAATATTAAGTGTATATCCATGTATGATACAGCAAAGAAATGGGTTTAAAAAAACGTTAAAAACAAGATTAAAAATGTTTCTCTCCATGTATAGTACACTAATGTAGGTATACCTCTAAATTATATGTTATTGTGCAGGTCTCAGTGAAGTGCAGGGCTGCAAATAATTTTTTTCACTTGAAAGGACATATATGTCCTACTAAGACACCATCTTGGTCAGACAAAACAAAATTGTGGTCAGACATCACCAAAACCAAAAGGTTGAATTTTATTCATTGTTGCCGTAAAGTGATTTACCATCAAAACATTGTCCGGACATCATGTCGGCCAATGTTCCATGAGCGACTGTTATTTGCAGCCCTGGAAGTGGTTAATTTCAGTTATGTTGCATAACTCTAACTAATGCTTACATGTTTCACAACTCTTGGATATGCACATACAATTTAAAAACAGAATAATGACTAATTTCGCAAATCTTACCTGTTCTGGTGTGCTGGCTGATGTAAAGTTTGTGATCGCCCATACAGCTTCCTTTTGGCTTTTGAAGTCTCGAGCTGAATTGTTTCCCTAGAATAAATACATACTGTAAAATGCATCTAAGATACATTCATTTAAAAGAGCTACGTCCCGGGTGACACATCTTGAAAAAATTTTGTCGATTGTAATTGGTCTTAATCTTCGTCAGTCAAAACCATCCTTGGTTGTTTGCCTTTTTATTAATCCTTTGTTGTTTTTCTATGTTAGAAAACTCTTATTTTGAGATTTCCTTTAATTTGAAAGTAATCAGAATAATGTCTAAAAATATTGTGACATTGCTCCTCTAAGTACAAAAGTTGACTTGTCACCATACTTCTTTACATGAGGGTCCACTGATTGTTCTTGATATCACAAAAAGCTTAACTGCATGTTAGTACAGTGTATTGTCACATTTGGAAACAACTCTCTGATAGATGTCTCCTTAACTGGTTATATCACTCTTTAAGGACATACAGTCGAAGCTCTCGTAAGCAGACACCCTGGGGACGCGAAAAAAGTGTCCGTAACTGGAGCTGGCAGCTTACGAAAATGGTTCTTGTATGCGGCCAGTAGAGGTGTAGGGGATAGATGGCCGCTTAAGGGAGCTTGCCCAGCTAAAAATAACCGGACGGACGTGGATGACGAAAAAACAAGCACTGAAATATGGTACTGTAATTATTGTTAAATCATTGTGACGAACGGCAATGAGAAGTTGATTGATAAAAACAAAAAACAGAGGTTTTTGTAGGATTTTCTTCGGGGTGTCCACTTATGGGGGCTTAAAAACAAAGAAAAAGTCTGAGTCGTAATCTGTGAAAGTGTCCGCGGCCGCTTACAGGAATGTCCGCTTACGAGAATGTAAAAATACAGAGTTTGTATGGGAGTTAAGGGTTTCAAACAAGACGGCCGTAAGTAGAGCTGTCCGCTTACGAGAGTGTCCATTAAGAGAGCTTTGACTGTAGTCCTGAATAATTCAAACTCAAACAGCAAAGGAATACAAGACCAGTAAGGTTAGCAAATTTTGATAATGAATGAATATTCAAATATCGTATGCCACAGACCTTTAACACATCTATAATCAAAGGCACCAAGCCAGCATTAATAACAGCCTGAAACATTCAAATACAAAAAGCAAAATTACTAAATTATGCACTGCATTATAAGGTAATAAGTGGAGAAGTGGTAGCAAGTCAAATACTCGGAAAAAAAGATTTTCCAAGTTCCCCAACGGGAGTCGAACCCATGACCTTCCCAGAATACCGGTTGGATGCTCTAACCACTGAGCTATGGGGGACTCATGGTGAGCAAGGTCATATACTGGGTTCTTATGTGTGACACATGTTCTGCCAACTGCAGGCTGTTTCAGGTACCCTGCGGTGAGTTCGTTAAATACCTGAATTTGTTCCTTAGGACCAGCTGTAATATTGGATATCGCCCAGGCTGCCTCCTATAAAATTACAAAAACAAAGGATTGAAGTTGAATATACAAATAATTGCAGACAGTTCTGATGCTATGCATTAAATAATATATAAAAAAGGTAATATTTAATAATATAGTGTTACTTATTATTAATTCTGACCTTGACAATACTGGCTTTACTGTGTTTCAAAAGATCTTGGAAGTGGAACAATGCATTGTGTTCTATCACCAACTGTAATAAATGGAAGTAGAATTAGGAAATTTAAATTAACCATTTCATTCAGTCTCTTGACAAGTGACCCAGTTCCTGCAGGGTTTAAAATTACATTTGTATCTAGTTGCCGTCCTTCTTTAAAATGAGCCCCCCCTCCCTGCCCCCCCTCCCTGCCCCTCCAAAACAGCCTTTTTTTCAATATGAATTGACAGTCATCACATTCTCCACCATCAGTAATGCTGGCGACAGTTGTTATCTCTTAATGGAGCTTTCATGGTACTTACTTGTGTCTGTTCATCTGTGCCTGTGACTATATTACCAACAGCTCGAAGTGATGGTGTCTGCAAAGAATAACAATTTATTCTTAACATTTTCAGTTACGGTTCCTGTTATTTGTGAACAATAATTTTACAATAGACAGGGATGTCGCTAAGGGCCAGCTGCCGGCTAATTTCACCGACTAAAAAAGAACTAAAATCCACCTGAAATATCACATGGAAAGACTTGCTTGTCTGTGTAAACTTTTAGAGCTGCCAACAGAAGCTTTAGTCAGCTGGGCTTGTTGATTAGTCAGCTAAGTGATTTCTTAGCTGACATGCCTGAATAGATATTACAATCTATTTTTTTTGTTACAGTCAAGCTGGATGTGAGGCCTTATGCGTCCAATGGCGCGAAAAGGATAGATGAAGCTGGATGTACTTTTGGTGGAAACTCTGCAATGTTGTGGCATAATGTTTCAATATTGATTGACAGTTTGCTCGAGGCAACTTGCAACCTAACTTTCCTTGAATGACATCTGGTTTGACTCTAAGTGTCAACTGGGTCCAGCACAGTGTACCCCTGTTAGTGACTTGTCCACCATGTTATTTGTTATTATTTTCGTTATGTTTTTGCAAATAAATCACTTACCTTAACATTGACTTCAGGGTGGCTCAATAAATTGATCAGCGAAGGAAGAATTCCTGAGTTAATAACAAGCTGAAACATGAAAAAAAAAAAAAACAGTTACCAGCATCAATTCAACGAGGGAAACCCTCAATAGGACAAGATTTGTTTGCTTTAAAATACTAATAATAACGTACAATAGTACGTTACCAATTGTAAGAGCAAGAAATAAAAAATATCTCTGACCAGATTTATTAAAACCAGGTCACTGACATTGGATTAGAAATACAATTGTTATTACTACAAACTGACTCACACCATACATCTTTCCATGGTATTTTTTCACTGGTTTTCTTTCTTTCTTGGAAGCAAAGTGGCCTAATGCCAGTTTAGCGTGCTGGACTCCTGATCGAGCAGCCCGAGTTCAGTTTCGAGACCTGGCTGGGGCCACTGTTTTGTGCTCTTGGGCAATACACTTTACTGTCATAGTGCCTCCCTCTACCCAGGTATATAAATGGCTACTGGTGAAAAAATGCTGGAAGGGTACCCTGCATTTCAGGATTAGCATCCCATTCAGAAGAGAGTAGAAATATTCCTAGCTGCTTAATGCTACAGAAGACGCAATAAGCTCCAGCAACTTCTTCAAGTCAGTTTACTTGTGGAAGTTTACATTCCAGTAAGAAACACAAAATGTGCCTAGAGCTCTGTTGCGAAGGAAATGGACTGGTCCCATATGGTTTTGGTGTGATTAGACCTGACCAGACCAGGTCTTGCAATTGTTTACAAGAATGTTACTTTTTATGAGCACCTGCTCGTAAAAGATCAATCTGGCACCAGTCTCCCCCAGATTAACATGTCTGAGCAGATAAGCTGAAGGACTGAACATTACTGACGACATTGGAAAAGGAACTACTTACTTGTATTCTGTCATTTGGTCCATCTGTCAAATATGACAAACCCCAACATGTATCAGAGAGAACCTAAAACAAATTAAAAACAGACAAACTCATCACGTGGTTGCCACAGACATGATTTTTCCCTGATAAAAATAAAATGTTCTTGAGCTGCAAATAAATACAAAACATGACATGAAGTAGTGGCCTCCAGGCTTCCCATCCAAAAAAATTAAACATCGCGGAGATCACAGTGACTTCAATGGTATTAAATCATTAGGTGTTACACTTTCAAATTTCCCCAACTTTTGTTAAAATGTCAATTTCTCCTGACTCGAGATAAAATTCCCTGTATTTTCTGTGACCTTGAAGAATTTTACTTTTCTCTGACCTCCTGTTAGGGCAACCCTGATTGTAGCCTGATTGATCATGAGTACCTTGCTTCTTTAGTATTCCTTCTTTAGAATGCTTGGAGAAACATTTCAATTTTTGGTGGTAACTACCAAAGAAAAGGAACTTCTGGAAAGAAATGATGTTACATAAACACGATACATATTATTCAGTTACCGTAGTGATGAAAGCTACTGATGGGAAGAGTAACCTATGACCCATAACTGTTAGCTTAGTTAAGCAATCAAGGGTTCCATTCTTGTTGAGCAAACTTCAGAAAGTTTGTGTCACTGACTGAATAACATCTTTGGCAATAAATTACATCTAGTCATGTTGGAAAGGCGCCATGACCCATTCTCAAATACATATTAGTTACTCCATGTTATGTAGTTCTTGTCCCCGGCGGCGGCCCTTAATTGTATATCCATCATGAACCAGTATTGGTTTGTAACATAATTATTTACCTCATTATCTGTACAATTGATCAAATGTGCCAGTGCAGGCAGGATCTAAAAAATAAAAGTATTATGGTATATGACTGTGGTTTAGGTTCATGAGTGCCATCCTCAGGGGAACGTTATTTTAGAAGTGCATATTAAACGTTTTAGAACCAAGAATAACAAGGAAGGTTCTCAACTGGTGAAAATTTGACATGTAAACTATAATGTACCATTACCTTAAAACCCTTAGAACAAGATCACATCTCAACTCTTAAGTGAAGCAGCCAAATATATTGGACCAAAACTGAGAATTCAGTTGAATTTACATATAATTATGAGCAATTAAAACTTGATATCAAAAGCTGCTCCCAAATCAGTTTTCCATGCGTCTTGCCAAACAATCAATAAAATAGCTGAGTTGTTACAAATGTCAGTGGTTAGACAGTCAAGTGAGACAGAAACTTAAGGTAGCTTCATATAAAAGGAGCTATGTCACTGTATTTTAAGTCATTTCCTGATTACTCTCAAATTGAAGAAACCTCAAAAATAATAGTTTTCTAATGCAACACCAATGGAGTAATAAACAAGGATGGTTTCAACTGATTAAGACAGATCACAGATGACAAAGTTGTATTGACCCTCTGTAGCTTCATTTGTATGCTGTAATATTTAGCAGAAATGAATGTTTTGTTCTACGCACTTGTTCTACTGCTGCTATCTCAGGAGCTGGGTTCTTATTACGGACCAGGTTTGACAGTGTCCATGTCACGTTACGAAGAAATTGAACCTGCAACACAATAAGAATATACATTTGAACCAATATTTTGGAAGCCAGTATTTCCCATCCAAAGACCCTTTCCTGTGAAGAAAGTAGTATGGCATTACAATTAAATAGCAAAAACAGCCTGCTGGAGCAAAGGAGGGATGTTAATCAAGATTCACATAAAGATAACTTTTAATATTTCCTTACATTGATGCCTGGCTGAATTATTTCAAGTAGAGGTCCCAAAGCACCATGGGCTAAGACAAAATTTCTTAGATGTGCTCCATCACCTACAACATGCAATTTTAATAACATTACAGTTATACAAACAGCACACTCAGGCAGTAGATAACAACATTGACACACAGCTGCCGATTTATTTCATAGTATGAGTATGACTGTATAATTAATTAAAGTGCCTATGAAGTAAAAAACTTTTTTGCTTTTTTTGGTAGCTTATTATGTGTACTTTCCGAAAAGCTAAAAAAAGAATAATGTCAAAGAGAGAGAAATCGGACTTTTTGCCGTCTAAAGTGCCCTCGGTAAGACAAAACAGTGGGTCCGGAGACTGGACACGAATTTGGCTCGAATGACGTAGTTAGTGGTTCCACGGATCAGTTTACACTTAGATTTTATTGATACACAGTGAAGTTCACTACTTCAGCTGAGATTGTTACTGCTTTTTCGTTGATAAATCGAAATCTTGTCCGAAAAGAACGATATGTTGCCATCTGCGGACTTGGCTGAGTGAGTTTCTAGCAGAAAAGAATCGCACAACGAAATATCGTGACACTAAATGGACTGAAGTAGTTAGTTGGACCTGTCCAACCGCCGCAAGCCGAATAAGCGCTCTTTCACACAAGCGCTGGTTGACGAGGATGATCGAAGTTTGGCAAAGCAGATTCAAATGAGAAATTCCCTATAAAAAATGAATAACTAGAATTGTTATTGTTTCCAAAAGCACATACATCGACGGGCTTTGATTTTGTGACTGGTTTCGCAGTGTCGCAATGGGCTTCGGAATTGACACGAGCGCTGCTTGCCGCGCCGGGGTTGCTTGCTTGTCGAATGTGTAAATTCAGGTTACGGTACGCCTATCCCGGTGGTTATTCGGTATTATATCACGATTTAGTGATTTTAATACAAGTAGCGATCAGTTGCTCGCTTTCATTTTGATTGTGTTCTTGTGTGGGAAAGTACAGTGGACTGACATAATTCTCCGAAGCATGAGAGTGACATAATTAAACTTGACAACACGGCAAGATAACACTTCTTCAAACTCAAGGTTAGCACTTTTTGACTTGAACGAAACCAAAAATTTCCTCTTCAAGAATAAACAGAACTGCAGTTGTTGCTCTTTATGGTTCGTTAGCTCTACGGTATATTTTCAACCGTCTTTATTTGGATACGATAAATCCTGATTACAGTGCGTGTTTATCGGCAAATATAAATTCCGGTGAAGGCAGCCGTAAAATTTGTCCTAGATTTTGCAAGATCTCAGTGTATTGTTTAAAAGTGCATTCGCCATAGAATACCGGAAATGCAGACGTGAATGACAAAATTCGAAGCGCGCTACTTGAAAACAAACAAGCATTTCTAACTCACTCAAGTCGAATTTTATACATTCCATACTTTTGCTTCTTTCACAGATGCATTCGTTTGCGTCTGGCGATCGATCGTTTCAAGTGTTTGGGAAAGGAAACGACTGCTACCTTATGAATGATAAAACGATCTACTAACCATACAAATTACATTTTGAGGAACGAAGTCTCATAATAAAAGAATAACACGTATACTGTACCCAGCTGTGTAACATATAGACTTTCAATAAAGTCCTTCGTCTTGTTTATTATGGCGCGCCGGGAAACTCCGGGCGCGACTGCTAAATCTTTCTTTCGGCTAGTCAGGGCAGAATGAGAAAGAGACCGCCATATCCTTTAGAGAGGTAACTCTTTTAATAAATTTCCTCCTCGCTTCATGACTTTATTGTTTCATTTGTGGCAAGGAAGAGCTTGTGCTGAGAACATCGATCCTTGAACTGCCGACGGAACAGAATTCGTTTCTTCTTGCGTTTTCATCAGAAGTGAACGAATAGCTTTACGATACACATGGAAATCTGCTTCCATTTACTCTGCGAAGCTTCACCAAAGGAAATAAGTGTATTTGTTGCAGTTTCGTTTGCGCAATTGCCTTAGTTTGACTCAAAAGCCGAAATATAGCTTTCGCCAGCCCTCTTTGCTCTCTTTACGCCATAATCCTGGTGTCTTTAGAACCACTAAGTACGTCATTTCCGGTGAAACCGGAGCGTTTGGCCGCGCGCGAGAAGGACCCACTTCAAATTGCGAAATCCAAACTTCGAGGCTAAAAAAATACTAGAAAAAAGCGCTTTTGATCTCTTAAACACGCATATTCGTGCTAACTAAGACATAAACAAGCAAATTGAGCAAAATTATTTTTTACTTCATAGGCACTTTAAATTATAATCAGATAAATTCTTTGCTGTAATTATTTTTAACCATGCAGGTTATAATAATTATGGTTCATGTTAAGCACAGACTTTTGAATTCTTGTTGGAAATTTAGCTGAGACCTAAGCTTGGTCAATCTCTGAAAAAAGTAAGGTAGTTAAGGCAAGAGTAAGTTTGTTGTAAATGGGGTAAGTTGGTGGTAAGGGGGTAGGAGTTAATGTCAGAGCTTCTGGAGTTTGTATGGCAATCTGAATACGTAAAAACTTTTCATTCCCTTTATATATTGAGTTGTTTCATTGATAAGGAAATTCTTATTCAGCTATATCCTGCTGTCATTGAAACAGTTCACAAATCACAGATGATTCTGTGACTTGATTGCATAAGACTATTAAACAAGAAAATGGTTAATTTAAGCCATTGTGTGAAGAACTGTCATTTCTATCCTGTTACACGCCGGTCACAATACCTGCTATGTTTCCTAGAGCCCACACAGCTTGTTCTTGCACTTGAGCCTGTGATGATGACAGTAGCTTCACAAATCTAGGTACAGCACCTTGAATGTAATAAGGTTGAAGGAATAAACTAAAGGAAAACTCAAAAGAAAATGATTTGAGACACTTAAATTTGGTTTAATCAAGCTTTTCACCGGTTTCAGTGAAATGCAAACTCTGAAATACAAAATCCAACTTTGTCTAACGATTACGTTTGTCACTGCCATCAATCATAATTATGGCAAAAACCAACGAACCATGAAAAACAGAAACATGGCGATGCAGACAAAATGGATCGAAATCTACCAATCACAACTGACAGTGTTGACCTTGGTTGAAGTGAACTTCTGTTTCCCAAGAGGTCTGCTAAGATGATTGAGGGCAGCAAAAACCGTAAAGTGTTGGTTAAGGATTGAATTTTAGAGTTCGCCTATAACTGAAAACTGCAAAAACAAACAAGGTTTGACTGATCTTTAGCTGTCATACTCTGCTAAGTGAACACTGATTGCAGTCAATTTCACATTACTTCACTGCACCATGTTGAATGTTTGCTGGAATTTTAAGTAACATATCTCACCTGCTTCTACAACCACCTTTGTCTCATCAGATGAGCCTGATGCAATATTGGTCAATACCCAAGCAGCTTCAAACTGTAATGAAGGACTAGAGAGAGATGAAAGCACACCAGTATATAGTGTATTAAAAGGTTTGCACAATACTCCTTCTGATCTAATATTGGAGCAAAACTAAGAGTAACATGCAGGTTTGAACCTGGCCAGTGCACTAATGCAATCATTTTACCCATAGCTGGTGAAAAGATGTCTCTCTAGAGCTACTACTGATTTCTTCCACTGCTCAAGAGGTCGAAGACTCTACCCAAAATTATTATTTTCATATTGATGATGGAGCACTGATTGGTGGTGTTTTTGTTAAGTTTTAGGGGTTGCGTGATTGAGCAAAGAGGACAAAAGTCTACTGTCAGGCTATCTTTTTGTTTTGCGCTGACAAAGGGCTTAAGATTAAAATGTCTGGTTTTTCACTTGACTGTACCGGTAGTTTATAATCAACAAGGTGTTTCATTTCCCCACTGATGCATTACTGATAACAGTAACTATATAGTTTCTTTAAAAACTAATTACTTTTTGTTTTATCTTGAACTGTGTAACTTAATACACAAGAGCAGTTAGTGGAATATAAGGACTTACTTGTCAAATCTCTCTAAGATGGCAACAAACTTTGGTACAAGACCAGAGCTGAAAAAAAATAATATCAATATTGTTAATGGATTTAAGACATCGTGTTTTGTGTAGAGTTTACAATTATCAGGAGCAGATCCAGGATTTTTCAGAGGGGGGTGGCTGTTTACAAATGTTTTGTTTACTATTTTATTCAAGCCCCAGGTTTTTTAAGGAGGGGGGCGGATTCGTTTCCATTAAGTACCATATTTGGAAAATCATGAGAATAAATAAAAAAAATTGAATAATATTTGGATTAAGTTCTCCTGTTTTATCCTTGTTAAGTAGTCTGGAGAACTTCTCTTGGATACAATTAAAAAACTTCTTTTAATTAGTTTCTTTAAGGTCTTTAAGAAATTTACAATGCTTCAGTTGGAATTCAAGTAACTCGCTAAATAACCAAAAATGTTGTTGCGTGTGCCATTACGTCCAAATATAATACTTGGCAAAATTGAATACCGTAAAGTTCCGGTTATAAGCCCCCCCCGCTTATAAGCCCATCATCCTGGAAACAAAAAAATACATCCGATTATAAGCCGACAGTACTGAATAGGGCTAAATGTTGCTTTGTTATGCGTTTTTGACTAAAAAACATATTTCCATCAACACTCCCGTGGCTCGTTTCGAGACGTTTTTTTCATTCCGCTTATAAGCCCTCCCAGATATTGGCCCCTCCGCTTTTTAGCCCACCCAAAACCCCTTACGAAGTTGTATAAGCCCAGGGCTTATAACCGGAATTCTACGGTATTCAAATGCTGTGAACACCTGTAACATGTTTCAACACCTTATGAGTTTCTGGTCAGACACAAAGCTGCCATATTTACATGACCGGTTCAGTCAAGTGGAAAGTATTGTAAGTTCCTTTCGACAAATGAAAATTTTAGAAATTCAAAGCTAAATTTTTTGTGAGTGAACCGTACCCAAGGAACAAGTAATATTTTTTTTTATTTTACAGGTTCAATTGTACTGTACATTTACTGGAAGGTTTGGGTTTTTTCATTTATACATAACCATGTTTATTAGTCTGTCAGAGGCAAGCATATTCATATGTAAACATTCATTTAATAAAAGCTCACCTGATAAAGTCTTTAATTGGAGGGTTTTTCTGCTTTGAAAGCATCTTCCTAAGAATAAATATTGATATTGATTTTTAATAAAATATATATGAAGTACAGGTAGATACAGGTGTAATCAAACATCCAGTGTATATAATTATAATATCAACAAGGATGATCACCTGGAAACTTGAACAGCTTCAAACATCACCTTATCATCATTTGACTTGAGATACTAAAGAGAAAATAACAATATACAGTTGAACCCCGATAACTCGAACCCTCAGTAACTCGAACTCCCGCTAACTCGAACATTTTTCGATTCCCCTTCAAGCCATTTTCTTACTAATTTTACCCTCGATAACTCGAACTCCCGATATCTCGAACCTTTTTCGATTTCCCTTGAAGGTTCGAGTTATCGGGATTCGACTGTAACACCAACTGAAAAAAGTGAACTACTCTATACACTGATTCAGGCTATTACCCGAAATTACATGAAAGCAAAGCCTCAGCTAGGACTCCACCAGCTCAAAGTCCCAGAAAATTTTATAACAGTGTGAGAGGCATTTTGTGCAGAAAAAACTTATTTTCTTCCTAAATGAACCACTTAATTCAAAATACTAATCTAATAGAAGAGAGGTTAAATCTGAAAGGCGTACAGTTGGATTTGTTCTTAGTTGACAGCTCTGCTTGGATATAATTATTTTGCTGTTGAGTATTACTCAAACATATTAATTTTACCAGTTTTTGCTGTGTGGGCATTAAATTATTGTTTAGAAAAACCAAAGGTCAAGACGGAGCCCATAGTATGCCAATGAAAGCACAAGAGCTGACGATTGCTTTCGTCATCTGCTGCCATTTGTGTGTGTGTGCAGATTTTGGATCATTTAAGATCTTATTTTTTTACCAACCAAGAAGAACTTTCACAGTTAAATTCATACATCTCTACCCTAAAGCAGGGTTGGAAATAATGGCCGGTGATTGGTAATTACCGATCAAATTTACCAAGCCTCCCCCTTATAAATCAGCATTGCGTTGTCTACAAATTCTCATGTAATCTGCGTGATGCAGATTATGTTGGGTTCACACCCCGACATCTTTTTCAACACATCGCCGAACATAAATATTCTGCGATTGGCAAACACTTAAAAGAAGACCACAAGCTGCAAGTCTACAATGTACAAGACCAGTTTTCTGTTTTAAAGAAATGCCGCACAAAGTTGGACTGCTTAATTTACGAAATGCTCTTTATTAGAAACAGTCAATAGCGGAAACTTAATAACAGGCAATCAGATTCTGTGCGTGCTAAACTGTTTATTTTAAACTGAATATGCTAATAGATTATCACACCCTAGATCACTATTATATAAGCTTGAACTCTGTATTATAATTTTAACTTGATAATGATGACATGGCGTCATCGAAATGTCGTTCTATTTTCTTAAATCGCTAATTTTTCTTCTCAAAAAATTAAATAACATTTAATAACTTGACTTAACTTTAAAATATTGCATATTTAAGTGGTCAAAAAATAATCTTTATCATTTGCACTTTCACAAACAAATCACCTATCAATCTGTGTTTCCTTATTTCTTACCCTGCCATAAAGTCACTAATAAGACCTCAAGCGGTGCTTGATGTGTTTTTACTCAAGAAATTCAGACGTTCTTTGAAGGTAAGAAATTAAAACAAACACCTTGTTCATGGTGTCGTGTGTGCTGCATTGCACCATTCCATCCCATGTAAAAGCAGAAAAGCAGATGGTCTGATAATATAGCGGGTTGAAATTATCTGGGATTTCACTCATGCTTTCTAAGCTGTAATTATAATTTATAAAGAACCCTTTATGTCACTACACTGGCCATACCTGTTCAATAGTTGGAAGTGGCAGTTGACTCACAGTCTGTTGAGGTAATAATATAACTAATCATTTCCAATAAATATTTAATTAACATTAATGAGAGCATGCTTCTGTTCATACGGTAAACATCAGGGCTCTCATGCCAGACCACAACCCGTAACACCTGTTACAGCTGAGCTCCCTCAATGTTACAAGTGGAAATGTTGATTGGTGTTATGTTACACTTGCATACAGAACAAAATGCTATGGGTAATGAAATAAAACATGCAGCTGCTTAAAAACTTAATGACAGCCCTGATTACATTAAGTAAAATTATCCTTGCGGACACCCCGCTATTGCGCACACTCGCTATTAAGGACAAAATCCAGATCCCCGGCGAAATTTTGGAACCCCGCCCCCCCCGCGGGGGCCCCCAAATTACATGTAGCTTAAAGTAGGTAGTTATAAAAAACCCTTGAGGGTTAAGTAGATAATTACCCAGTTATAACAAGTCAGTGAGTCTAACATGACAGGTTCACATTCTTCACCTTGAAGGCAAGGAAGATTAAAGCAGAGCAACAAAATAACGTAAGATTATTTATTATCATGCCTTCTTAAGCTTACTGGTTAGAGCCATGGGTGCATATTTATTAACGTTACCCTTGTAGCTTTTATGATACTAGATACGTATGACACAGAAATTACCAAAACAATACCTGTTGTTGAGAATTGTTCTCTTTTAATGGACTGACAGATTCACTATCAGTGATGTTGCGTCTTTTAAGAATCTGGTCATCTCTTTTACCCTGAATAAAGAAATTAATCTAAGTAAACAAACTGCAAGATCCCTTATTAGTTAGTTACCAATCAGTTTACAAGTAACAGTTTTGGTTCAACTTTGCTATTTTAACCTTTTGAGGGTTGGTAATTCGTACCTGCCTTCTTTCCCAGATGACCGTCATGGTGTCAGAAAAATGTTCTAAAAGTCCACTGTGCTTCCATTGGGTTTAAGCATTTTGAATGACATTTTGCACTCTACCAATTACTGAATTACATAATGTAGTCTGTCAACATACTACAAATTGCTCAGCCAGCTGCCTAACCAATGAAAAATTTACTAGTGGCAACAGTGCCGTGCTGTTAAAATATGTTAACAGCTATTAGGGATTTTACAAATCTGTCTTCAGGCAGTCTAGAGACAAGCACTCTTAAAGTGACAATTTATCTTCATCTGTATTGATCACTGGTTGCCTCATGTGGAATCAATTCGCATCCAGTTTTCATCTTGTACAGATTTATTACTAATAGTGTTACCACAATCATGTTTAGTACCTTTCGTAGCTCAACCGTCACCTCATTTCTTTTACGCCGTTGCTCCTGCAGAAAAAAAGAAAAACATCAGAAGGATGTAAAAATGTAAAAAGCTGAGCCACAACAGTTTTAACACAAGTTTTACTTGCACAAATCTGTAACGAAATTACAGGTGCCTGAATTTTGTTGCAGTTTTTACAAAACTTGCAGTATTTTGAAGAGTCCAGAGGGCAACTGCATATCAGAAATATTAACACCAAAAAAATAATGTCCTATAAAAGCCAACATTGTTTCCAAAATTTCTACTCTGTGAGATATTTGTACACCTTCAGAGATTCCAACCCTTTTGAAGGAAAAGGGGGTATTTTTAGCGCTGAAGGTGCAAGCCTCTAGGGGGGGTCTGGGGGCATGTTTCCCTGGGAAATTTCTCAAGTGCCTTTTCTGGCATAAAACTGTAGAATAACTCAAAAGAAACTCAGAAAGCCAAAAAGGGGCATGGATTGGCAAAATTCGAGAAGATTAAAACAGATTGCATTCATGTAAACTTAAAAAACATCAATTATCTCAATTTGTATGAAAGTGTCATTTACAATGCTCAAAAAATTATCCTTGTTTGTTATGTGGCTGTGATTTTACTTATAAATAAACTTTTGCTTTGCCAATAGGCCTTTAATTATGCGTGATAAAGCAATTAAATTAATTGTTGCTTGTCAAAGCAATTAAATTTTTTTTTTAACTACTCAGCTCGTTTAGTTTATTTCTACTCTGAGTAGTTTTTTTGCCTATTTTAGTTAATTTATTTTATGCTGTAATTTATCTTCTATTTAATTTGGCAAAATAAAACACAGGGCACAGAGGAGTCAAGTTTGTCCGCAATTCCAAATCTCTACCGTGCAAAACGACCTTCAAAAGCTTTTCAAAGCGATCGTGTGAGCCGTACGTGATACAACGCCGTCATGCGATACTTGTTTGCAGATCGTCTGGTCTGGTGATATCGTATTCTGACAATGGTCGCCTGGGAGAATAAATCGTCGCCCGAAGGGCGACGATTTTTTTTTCGGAAGCGAAGCTTTCCGACGAGGCACGAAGTGTCGAGAAGAAAAAGAGACAAGGGACGAAACATTATACCACGTGATCGGCTCGATGTCACCCGAAGCATACTGGTGGCGGAAACGGAAGTCGGTGTAGATCCATGCTGTGTCGTGTGTAGATCCATGCTGTGACCCAGACAGGTCTAATGCTTAAAATGAATCAGTTATGCAATAAATACAACTCGAGCTCTTTAATATTAAATGAAAACAACGGAAAACTCTTTACTTCTTACATTAAGCAAAACATTAGCAAAGCGTTAATAGCTCATCAACTAAAACTAATTAGCACAAACAGAAAATTACAATTTTATCATTCATTTAAAAAAGATACCAAAAAATCTAGTTTTCTGGACGCAATCAACCCGGCATAGCTAATCGAACGTTCGAAAATCGAACTCAATCGAACTCAATCGAACCCAATCCATGGATTGAGTTCGATTGAGTTCGGCAATCGAACGAAATCGAACATCGGACTTTCAGTGAGTTCGATTTCCGAACAAATCGAACTCAATCGAACCCAATCAATCCGATTGGGTTCGATTGAGTTCGGTAACCGAACTAATTCGAACACAATTAAATGGATTGCGTTCGATTGGCTCTAGGATACCTATACATACAAAGCAATCCCGTCGAAATAGGTTTTTCTTGCGCTTTTTTTACAGTTTATTCAATAACAGCTAATAACAGAAACCCCTGCCCGCAGTTAAGAGAACAGAACAGAACAAAACAAAAATATCGTTATTCCAGCGTACGTATTCAAGAATTATTGCACCATTTCCTTTTTAAGCTAACTTACAATTGCAAATTGACAACTCCGAGTGTTACTTACCACAGGAAAGAAACTAGTTTACGTAGAAGGTGACCTAATTGTCCGCGCTCGTTTGCAATTCGGAATGCACGGCCTTTCTCGCCGATTTTTCAAAATAGATCACGAAGGCTCGTGGGTTCAAATCCCATCTGGAACCCGGATTTTTTTTTTCGTGTTTTTCAGTCAATGCAAAATTTATCATGCGATTTTTTTAAAACATTGAAATCTTCGCCATCCTTGACGCCAAGCTTACAACCCACGTGCTAAACTCCGGGCTGAAGTAGCTCGATCTTCTAAGATCTGGTTATAGATTTTCAATGCCGGTTTTACAAAAATCAAGAGTTCGAAAATCGAACGTTCGATTGAGTTCGATTGAATTTTTTCCTTTTCGGTGAGTTCGATTTGGTTCGATTGCCGAACCCAATCGAACTCAATCCATGAATTGAGTTCGATTGGGTTCGATTGAGTTCGATTGAAATTAAGTTCAATTGGGTTCGATTTGCTATGTCGGGAATCAACAATCCTCACCACAGAACTGCCATTAGCAAATTTCGACTTGGGAATCACAAATTACGTATCGAAACTGGTAGACACACAATACCCAAGACTCCTATTAATTTGAGAATCTGTTCTTTCTGCCATTCGGATGAAATTGAAAACGAAATGCATTTCTTATTTTCATGCAAGCTATACGAAAACATACGTTTAAAGTTCTTTAATGAAATAACCGCCAAATATAGTATTTTTAACGAGTTTGATATTAATGCAAAATCTTTATTTCTTTGTAACAGCATTGATCCTGCTGTTTGTCGATCAACTGCTGCTTTTGTTTTTCAAGCTATGTCTCTTAGACATGAAACTTTATTTTCCAAATGATAAAATCGCATTTTTGTTTTATTTCTGATACTACTTGTAATTTCTCAAGTGTAAGTAGGTAATGCCATGTATTTTTATGGAAATACCTCAATAAATTGTTGTTGTTGTTGAAATCAACCGTTACTAATCCGAAATTCAAAACAACAACTCATCTTTCGACCGGCGGTAAGATTCAAAATATGAATAGTGCTCTCCAGGAAAAGCGAAATTTACCATACGAGGAACAACGCAATCCGAAGAAATTGAATGTGGAAAACAATGTTTTCTCTTCAACGCGGTAAGTTAATTGTGAAACACATTACGGTATTGCAACATCACATGTCTCGTGACGCATTTCCGCCACCAGTATCCTCTGGTCCACATTGTACGAAAACGAATTTTTAACTGCCTAAAACTCGTCCCTCGAAATACAGCTTAAACGACTTGTTTGAAGATTTTCTTACAGCGCATGGGAAGACAATCCTAGTCTTAAACCACATGTTAAAAATGAGATCGATTCGTTTGATTTTTAGCGAGTAACGAGGGATCGGAATTTCGCCTCAAATCGCTTTCGTCCCTTGCTCTTTTTCTTACTGCTGGTCTCTCTGGTAACGCCCACAAACATTGATGTCTGCGGATGTCGCATGAGGATATGAATACGATATCACCAGACCAGACAATCTGTAAACAAGTATCGCATGACGGCGTTGTATCACGTACGGCTCACACGATCGCTTTGAAAAGCTTTTGAAGGTCGTTTTGCACGGTAGAGATTTGGAATTGCGGACAAACTTGACTCCTCTGTGCCCTGTGAATAAAATGGTTGTTGTTGTTGTTGTTGTTGTTGTTGATAACGGCATATGCTCAAAATTCACCACCAAGCCTCGTTTGCGCAAATTATCTCTACCCTCAGTTTTCATGAGGGTAAAATTAGTCTGTGCTGCTTTGTTTGCACTTCAGAAGCCAGGCTTGGTGGTCAAAAAAGCCAGTCTGACGTAAACATGCATGAGTGCTATACCTAAAATACCGTGACCTAGCCCCTTTAAGAGTGCAGTAGTAGATTTCTATAACCTCAAAAGCATCTCATGTGGCGTACAGAATTGTTAGCCAGGCTACATATGCCTTTACTCCATGCACTCCACTACATCATAACATTTATGTCTGAACACTGGCGATGAATACCGAAGTATCCGAAATTAAGAAGTTTGTGCTTTTGTGTTCGATGCGCAATACATTTTTACCGGTAGGTAAAATTAAAACGAAACGAAACCCTTTTTTGGATAGTGCATGACTGTATAGTTCGTGTTTGCTTGAGCTTTTTTATCAAAGCGCTAACGGTTGGCGTGGTTCACAAAGGTCTACGGGTTATTCATTCTTCGACTTCTTCGAATAACAAATAACGAAGTCATTCGTCAATCGAGGTTTCCTTGTCCAGTGAACAAGATCACAATTTTGATCGACAAATATAACGTTAAATGAGAACAAGATAAAAATAACAATTGGCTTACGGTTTATATTTTAATGATGCGAACAAACAACTATAAAACTTCTAGTTCAGTTCGATATTCGAAGAATGAGCACGCATCAACTCCATTCTCCTTGCTCACAGCTGCGAACAAAACAAACGTTTCAGCTACAACTCTATCTACAAACTTACGGTCGAGTCCTTTCCTTTGTTCTTGAAACTTCGAATGCGATGGTTCTCTGACATGATTTCTCTTGTGGTTTGTAGCAGTTTAGAATTTTACGAAAGTCAACAATGTTCCAAACTCGCCAGCCTCCTGCACGCTTTGGACCAAGGTACTTTGTAGTTTTAAAATTTGTACTTTACTGTGAATTCTGCTTGTGATTGGCTGAATTCTTCATATCCAATGAAATTTATTCGCACTCAACGAATCTCAGTGATGATTGGTTAAAAGCAGTGGGTTAATGATCAAGCACGCGAACTCCGGAGGCTTGGCACTAATAAGGGGAGGCCACTCGGCCAACTCGTTCCCAGATCAGTTCGAGTGTATTTATAGGCACGCAACGCGTGTGCAACGGAGAAAGCCCGCCTTCGCAAAGCCTTCGCACACGTTACACGAGGCGAGCACACACAATGAAGGATGGTAATCGGAAAATAGTAAAGAAACGCATTACTGTCCAGCCTTCCTCATCCAACATTTAGTGCCTACAGATCGTTAAGGAAGACTACGTGATCTCCTTGTCTATTCCGAGCCACCACACAACATATCCACAACAAGCCCTTCAATCAGCAATAAGTGTTCAATAAGTGTTCTTGGAGTGCAAAATAGTTTTTTAAATCAGCAACCCGACGGAATTTCTAAATTCAACCACCCACGATTTCTTTTCTCCAGGAAGGCCAAACGAACTATACATTATTTTATAACGAAGCTCGTAAATTACTGACAACATATCTTGACATTCCAAATTATGTTATGTTGGTTAAAAAAATATTGCAAATACCAATATTTCAGCATTCAATACTGAAAAAATTCTTACTCAGAAGAAATTGCCCAGCGCCCAGCCCCCCAATCAAAACTTAAATGATCCGTCCCTAATACGCAGAAGAAGTCGGTGACCCAGTCAGAAAGACCAGAAAGGCTCGTCCATTTAATCAACAAGGCTACAACATAACATCCTCTTGGTATAAAAAGACGTGACGGGGCACACCAATGAAACTTGCTACTTATTAGTCTTAAACAACCAGTGATTGTCCTGCATTTTATTTCAACCTTTTTGTAAACTCTTTTTATGTTCCTCGTATTTCTTTTCCGCGCAGCCCCAGAGGCTCAGCCCAAGGAAGGGGTGTGCTGCAATCCGAAATATCGGGCAAATGTGTTTTATACATGAAGGCTCCGCTCTGCTGTCGGCCAAAAGCTTCCATTTTTCTCAGTATGGGTAATAAACCTTCGATACAAAATGAGATCCTTTTCACATTCCTACAGGATGGGTACTGAAACTTTTTCTGAAAAATCCGGCTTTGATAAATCGACTGTTCAGTGTGTCTGTTGAGATGTTTTGGAAGGCTTTTTTAAATATCTTGAAAAGTAAATAACAGTTTTCCGACCTTTTATATACTCCAGCCCTTTCCTTTTTACACACCTAGAGCCTGAAAAAGGTACCACTTTCAGGGGGGCCTCCTCGTGTAGTCCACAATAGGGGATTCCACCCCTCGGGTTGTTTTCTTAGAGGTATTTAGCTTTCATGTTCTTCGATATAAGATGAGATACCTTCTGGAGGCAGCTTTTATTTAACTTGGAGCTGACTTGGAGTCATAAAAATTGACAAATGTCCTTGAGTGACCTACAGAATTTTATAAATGGCCCAGTTAAAAACTAAGAAAACAACAAATAAGCATGCTTTTTCTAGCAACCTTTCAAGTATTTATTAGCCTTTATCTATCGATTAGAAATACTGCAGCACTACGCAAAACGCCTACAGTCTGTTTAGCCCAAACTACATTTAAAAAAGAAACTAACAGCTGACTTTTTACTTGTCTGATTTCCAATGTATATCTTCTCTCACCAATCTACCTGTCAGAAGGGCCAGACTGGCCAAATCTTAGATGAAGCAATCAAAGAGTTTGGCTGATTGTTAGTAACTTATCAAATACCTACAAGTTTTCACACAAGCACACTATAAGAACTTCAGTCACTATTAACCCTATCCAGACCGGGGGGGGGGGGGGGGGGGGGCGGAAAGTGCCCGCGCCGACTTTGAACGCTTATAACTTTTTTAATATTCAACCAAACGCTGCCAAACTTTGAGACTTCATCTAAAATTTATCTGGGAATAATTTGGTAGGGTAGGTTGTTGTGTCAGGAACTTGACGTTACCATGGCAACGGCATTTTGACAGGCATGTTTTCCCAAATTTGTAATTTTCCTGTTTCTATTAATGAAAAATAACTTTAAAGCAATTATTTTCATCTGTTTACGGGTTTTAAGCACATTTTTATTGGTTTTGAGTATTTTCCAGTAATTTTGGGCGGTTTTCTGACGTTTTGAAAAAATTCGAAATCCAAGATGGCAGATCCAAGATGGCGGCTGTTTTGACATTATGATGTCATTGTCACGTGATGTGACGTCATCATCCCACGTGACATATAGCAAAAGATAGATTTTGGGACATACTATATATCCTGTAAGTTTCATTGTGATTGCTTAAATATTCTGGAAGTTACGGAGGGGGGCGGAATCCGCCCCCCCCCCGGTCTGAAAAGACCAAAAAAAGCCCGGTCTGAATAGGGTTAAATAGATTTAGCCAAGCCTAAAAGCGGAGCTCCCCGATAATTTACTTTGCCCTTTATTTAAATATCTGAATTTACTGACCACGGACATTAAAAAATGGTCTTGAGCCCGTGATCCAATAGAAAAACCATTTTCCGGTCAGTGATCAACTTAACAAAACCTCGTCTCCTCGATTAGTTACACCTGAGCCCACGATACTGGTCAGCGGACACCTTATGTTCACTGCTGTCAATTGACCATAACGTGGATGCCCAGTATCAAAGATGTTAGCGCTATTCTATTTCTGAAGTGGGGGACGTACGTACGGACGCGCCCGAGAGCTATGCCGCTAGCCATGATGACCATGTAAACTCAAGTTCATGGTTTTCCTATTTCTGTCGATTTTCTATGGGTATGGGGCTCCGCTCTGTGGCCCTTCGGGCCGCTGTGGAGCTCCGCTAAAACGCCATCAATTCTCCAAGACTTGTAGGATTTAGCCTCGACATGAAATAATGTTCCCTTGTCTGTGTATGGTAAATTAGTGGCGGTGCAGGTATATTAGCCTGGTCATGCAGCTAAATTGTTTTTCTTTATATTATTTCTTAGTTTTTATATATTATTGTATTTTTTTATTTCCCTGTGCTGATGATAAAACAACAACAACTATATTTTTTTTAAATACCTTAACACTTGGTGTATAATATGAAATAACTTAAGTAATATAGAGGAATAAATTAATTGGAGAACATGCTAATATATTCCTAATAACAGGAAAGCAAACTAAATAACATTGTTAAACAAAGCCACAGCTTTAATCTGCCTACTGAGTAGTATCCTTCTGCCAGGTATCCTGCCTGCAGGGTGTCTGTACGTTATGTGTAAATTATGCATTTTGTACAGAAGGTCACCTAAAATATTCAAATATAATCCCTCTGCATCTTGTTGAAGATGCAATAAAATCCTCCAAAGAATAACAACAACACCCCAACCCCCTAAATGGTCACAAGGCTGACAGGCTAGCCCTGATAATGTGCCTTATGGTCACAAGGCTGACAGACTAGCCCTGATAATGTGCCTTATTTTTGGCATAAAAGATGTCTGCTTTGTCCAACCTGTTGGCTGGAAATTTCCAGTCAAAAATTATGTTATAACTATGGAAAGGTAATGGCATGTGACAATGTTACATTGTATGATTCTTAAAAATCAGCACCCAGTGCTAGAACCACTTTTCTACTGCTTTAGTCTATGGCAAGACATAACCCCTAAATAAGTTAATACTGTGCAGTTAAACTGCAACTACCGGTATTTACCGGTACAATAAATATTAGACTAATTCCCAAAAGACTAAAATAATATGAACTATTAAATAAATATGTTGCTGTTGTTCTGGTTATTATGTTCGGAAGATATTGCAGATCTTGGCTAAACAGCTATCCTGAAAAAGAAATATGAGAAAGTTATACAAGCCAAATATATCTACTGACATCATCAGCAAAAAATAAAGTATTTAATCTACAGGAATAACTGATGTCTGTACAAGTTTCAACAGAGGAGTGAAAAACAACTACAGTCAAAGCTGATCTTGTACAAACGATCATCTCAGGAGTTTTAGCTGTTTATCTAAACATTGAGCTCTCATACGCGAGCACAGGCATAACAATAAGGGCTGGTCACTTTCCAGAGCTCTAAGCATCAACATTTCCACCTCTGTCTCAGAGTCTGAACACCTTTTCTCCAGCTGAAATCATCTTGAACTTTAAATTCAAGATATTTGTTAACAGTCATTCTTAGGCTTTGTTATTATTACTGTAAGAACAAAGTGTAATGTCTATGTAAACAAGAACAAGTGTCAGTTGTTCAACTGTTAGCCATAAGACCAGTGTCTTCACTCTTTCAAACCTTAATGACTAACCTCCAGGTCATGTGTATCTATGTGGATATAGGTCCTTGAGGGCTTTTTTTGCCTCCTCTACACCTTTATCTGCTGCCATTTTAAGAAGCGGTTCCACTTCACTGAAAATCACAAGAAATGAATACTTCAAATTAATACTGAGATGTTTGCACCAACAAATCCTAATAATCGCACTTTAAAAGTTTGGACATGTCATCAAGAATGATAAAAAAGCAATGATAACAAGTAACAAAACACTTCAGTATTGTCTATCCACGGGGCTGATCTATTCCTGGATCCAGCATTTACAGCGTGAAATTACGCCTTCAGTCTTTCCACTAGCATCACTTTTTACGGCATTTTTGTTTTAGGCATGGGAAGAAATCAAAACTTAAGAATTTTTTCAATTTTTTTTTCGCTATTCCCTCTTCAAATTTTCTTATCTTTTTGCTGAAGTTGTGTCCTCCACTGGGCTTGCTTTCAATTCAAGAATTAGTAGGGTAGAGTAGAGTAGCCAAGGGTGGTAAAGGCAAATTTTTCCTCCAAGATTTTGCTCAAACTTCTGAGCACTTTTCACATGTTTTTCGAGCTTAATTAACCCAATCACTGTGATCTGGGTATTATTGATTGAGTATAAGTGATGCCTTTTTTGGTCAAAGATGTAGACGTCAGAAGTGGAATGAAGGGCAACGTTTGTCTCATGGTCGGTTTTGGCTGGCACAGGCGCCAATGGGTTAATACTAAACTGTGACTTCTCCTAGTCATAATATTTCCAGAAATTTTTATTCATTATAAATTGTGTTTTGCAGGCTATTATACTAAATATGAAATGATTATCTTACTGTTCCTCAACATCTGTTTCATAACCCTGTAAATGTCCAGCAACCAGATTGTAAGCTCCATGTCCATGTCCATTCTTTGTAGCTTCTCTGAAGACAAACATTATAAAGGACAGAAAGACAGATGAAGAAATTGAACTCTGACCTTGCAGGTCCAAAGTTTAATTTGCTTGGAATTCCAGGAGTTAGGCACAAACTTGTCATTTCCACTCCAGGGAAGACCATTAATTCCAAGGGGTTGGGGGCTCAATATCCAAAATTGTTTAAGGAAAGAATGAAGCTAGATACCGGTATTGGAATTTCTAGTTAATTGAAAGTTATTGTCTATGCAAGCATTTCGGCAAAAAAAAAAAAACAAGCAAAAAAAACAAAGAAACACCTTGAAGAGTAGAGAATCAACTGGTTTCAGGCAAAAAAGTAACGTAGGTTTTTTTATCCTCAGATTTGTTGTTCCAGCTAGCAATATCCAAACCATATCCAGGTTTCTTGGTTTGAACCTCTCCTCCAGAAATTCCAGTAAAGTTTCATACTTTAACATTGAATTTCTATTAACCTTAAAGAGTTGTGTAAGGAATATGTTCTATATAAAATTTATATTTTTTTTATATTTTTTTTAACTGCACAATAATAATTTGTAATTACATCAATGCACAGACCACTTGGCACGAATGTGGCTAGGTCCACAACCATGAATTATACCACTTATGAAGGCCGGAAACTGGCGAAACTGGACAGGAAAATAAAAAATTCCCTTCTCAATGGGAACAGGGCCAACCACCCTTTTATAATTGCCCAATGCAGTTCCCCATATGAAAAGATGCAAGTTGTGTCTTTATTTTGGGGGGTGTGCCAGCTACTCAATTTTTCTCCTTCCACTTCACATTTTCTGGAGAACTATGCTAAAACCCACATAAAGCAAAGAAATTTCCATCATTTTCAAATCTTAGCTACATCCCTGCGAACAACGACAAGTTAGGCATTAGCCTGTTATACCACACAATGCTTTTAACACCAAGATGTCTTATACTAACCTAAACCAGTAAAAAGCCATTTTTTCATCCTTGTTTACTCCATGTCCTGAAACATATTAGTAAATATCACATAAAATAATGACTGAATATAAAAAAAGGGCAAATGTATAAAATTTGTCAAAATATCGACAAGAATTAGACAGCATTTACTGTAATTCAGCACCCAGGTGCTTATTTGGCAGCTAAAGGGAGTGGGCTCATTAGCAACACTCATCAGCAGCTGGAGACAAACTTTGCTTGATACAAAAAAATACCTTTGACTTAAAAACATTCAGTTAAGGGCTGGGGAGGGAGCAATAGGAATGAGGGTTCAAGTATCAGAAAAGAAAGTTGACTTTCTTTTGGCAAAAAGCCGCCATCAAGTACCTTTCTAAACTGTGCTGTAATCTCTTTGTGAATTGAGAGAACTTGACACACCCAAGTTTCTTTTGAAATTTGTCAAATAAACCACTGAATTCTGTCAGATGTCTTTCTCTCTCATATCATCTACTGTTCTTCTTTTCCTGCAAGGCCATTTGATAGGGAAAAACTAAGTCCCTAGAAAGTTTTCCGGGAGCTTACAAGCTCCAGTAAATAACCAGGCAAAAATGCTGTGATTTTTCAGGCCCAAAATTCTAGTGACCATTTTGAAAAACACATGAAAGCATTTTCAGGGGCTTAATTTAAGGCCCCGTTTGCACAGCGATTTTTGTTGAGCAACTCTTTGTCGCACCCAAGTTGCATCAAGTTTCGAACATGTTTGAAACTTCTGCAATATCATGGCGATTTTATTGCCGCTAGTTTTCACCTGTGCAAACCCGCCGTGATTTCATGGCAATATTATTGCCGCAATATTGCAGTGACTTAATGCGACTTTGGCACAACAAAAATCGCCTGGATGGATAATGCTTAGCAATGGAAAATTGGCTACCCGGGTTGACAGGGTTGACAGCAAGCTAGGCTATTCTTTGGATAGTGATTGGTTCAATTTTCCCCTTGGTACAATTTGGTATTTTCAATTTAACAAATCAACCACATTTTTCCATGGTCTACTCTCTTATAGACCATAGAAATGACGTCAGAAAATGTTTTGACACAATTCTTAAAGAGTCCTTTCCTTTCAAGTATATCAGTGGCAAAGAAAGGGCTCTGCTCGCAGGGTGGTGTGTGACCTCATTTTATTGGTCTTCACTGTCTTCACTCTCATTAACATATATCACCATACACCATGTCGCGTATCTTGTTTACTATTGTATGTCATAGTCATGTGGTGTCATGCATGAGTGCACCAACCATGCTTTCCGCTTTTCAGTTGTTGAAGACGCCATTAAAGCTGGCTTAACGGATCTAAAGTGTTGTCCTTCGTTTATTTACGTACTCAAGACGTTATACACACCATAACAAAGGAAAATACCAAATTGTACCAAGGGTTAAATTATACCACAATATATCCACCCTTTGGACAACTGGCCGGGGCCAGCTGTAAACAAAGACTGAAAACTTTCTTACCGTTAAGGTATTTGTGCGCAACATGATGCTGCGCATGCGATACTCCGACATTGGCGTAGGCATTTAGGACATGAAAATGAAGATGATCCATGTAATAGTACATGTAAACAAAGAACAGCAACACGCCGACAACCACCGAAACCTACAGAACAAAACACTTCATTAATATTTTGTTTGTCTGCTAAGTCTCCTAACTCACTAGTCCACTTCAATAAAGAAGAAACAGATCCACCACGGCGATGGAAAATTAGACTAATTGAGCTTACATATCAACAATGGCCGCCAAATCAACTTAGTGTTGTGCGCATTACTTGTCTTGCAAAAAAGCTCACTTCAACAATAAGAAAGGAAGTAGATCCGGAGGAAAAGGAAAAACGCCACGTACTTTATGTTCTTAGGGTGAAATAACGACGTGTTCTCGTTGTTAATTAACCATAGCTTTTCTTTTACAAACTACAGAAGGTCGAGCATCATACCTCTATAGCTGTCACCCACCACGGATCGGGTTTCTTTCGTCTTGCGACATAAACTTTAGGTCCATAAGGAAGGTTTGGATCGTAATCTGCTCCTCCTGGCGCCCATGAAGGAGTTTCCTTGTTTCTTTTTCGAACTTCGTCGCCTTTTTTCTCTGCCATTAGGTCAATCACTGTATGCATCTTTCGTTCGGAAGAACTATCGAGAAATTGTTATCCGCAATATATGGACCTTCCTGATTGGCTTACAGGGACAATTAACCAATAGCAATGAAGCTTATATTTAGTAACAAAACAAGCTGGCTCTGGCAGGTGTAATAAACATACGCAAACTGATGAGGATTTTTTATGTACGGAAAAGCTATTAAAAACTCTGCTGCGATTCACATTTAATTCATTACCTACTACAAAATTAAGTAGATCTCAATCGAAAAGTAACTGCGTTAGGATCTTAAAATTGTTCTCCACAGCAGTTTGTTCTTGTTTCTGCATTTCTAGGGACGCTAATAGGATCCAGTTGGAAAATGGCATTGTTAATAATAAATGAGATTTCTTACCCTAGCTACAGTTATCTTGAGAACATTTACCTCTTGGTCAGTTCTTCTCATCCACTGTTCTTCGAATATAAAACAGCCTGGGATAAAATCTGTCGGAAAGTTCAAACAATGTGTTGTTTTTTTTTCAGAGTCTAGAATGAGTGAGTCAAGGAATGGAAGGAAGGCGTTAATTATAGCTGATATCTTAATAAGAAAAGGAAGCAGCTGTCGGTCTTGAGTAATGTGACAATAAATTTATTTACAAGCTGACACAGTTCAGTAGGATAGAAACCTCTGTAGGCCTACCAATGATATGTTTTGTTTACAGTTCTTTACATAACGAACCATTACTGATTAGAACGGCATTTTTTTCCAAGAATCACAAACTATATTCTTTTAAAAGAGTAAATCCTTGAAAGGTATGTTGGTTTGGAGCAAAAATATGAAAGATTTAGCTCTTTAACTAAATATGAATCTTTGATATTTAGCTATTTAGCTCTTGGTCAGTTCTTCTCATCCACCGTGTTCGTCAAACAGGAGCTGGGCTCCTGGTCAAATATAAAACAGCCTGGGCTAAATTCCATCGTTAAGTTCAAACAATGTGGTCAGTTGTTTTTCAACTTCGTTCCCAGAGAACGAGCAACCTCGTTCCAGATTTAGATTCTGGAACCTCGTTCCACGAGATTTAGCTCTTTAGCTTGGCGTAACCCTTGCCGTTATAGTTTACCTTATTTGTTCTTGACCACTGCCAGTGTGACGTCTCCCTCCTGCCACTACTACTTTACATGTGAGTCACCTGCAAGTCATAGATTGCTTTCCTTGCTCTCTACGATAGACTCGACTGCTGAAAATGGCCCGCATATTACAACTCTCAGTGATAAAAATTTGAAACCCTGCGCAGCGTAGGTGCTGAATGTATAAATGAAAAAAAATGTAAATACTACGCTGTAGTCAAAAAACTATTTCCTTTTTTTTCTTTTTTTGTTTTTTTTTTTTGACTACAGCGTAGTATTTACATTTTTTTTCATTTGTATTACAACTCTCAATTTGACCAGATAGTGTTTGTTTTGTCAGTCCGTGACCGTCAATTTTAAGTTCTTATTTTTTACTCGATATGTAATTAATAAAGACAGGGACGGCGGAGCATTTTTCCAAGTGGGGGGGGGGGGGCTGACTAGTGACTTGAAGTGGGGGGGGGAGCTAAAAAGACCCTTCTCTTAGTAAGTCTTTATTTTTTCGGAAATTCTGGGGGGCTAAAGCCCCCCAGCCCCCCCCCCCCGGTTCCGCCGTCCGTGAAAGATGAATTATTCAACAGTGACACGAGCATGGGACAAAGGAAAGTTCTAAGTCCTCGCGTTCTTTTGGCTCAATTTATGCATTTTAGGTCTTCTGTTATTCTGTGAACTCGCCTGAGAGAATAAGTTTTGCTATTTGGCTATTGTCGCTTTTGAAAGGTAAATGCGACACGAATGAACGAATCATTTAAAGCTCATTGCATTAAAAAGGAATAACCAAGTACTACGTGATTCGTGATGTAGTCAATCACCCTGGATACCACCCTGCTACAGTGAATATCCAATTCAAAGAGCAAATGACCAATAACAAATTCGGGAGAACTAAAACAAATGAACACAATACTATTAGACTATATAACCAATGGAAGTCATTGCTCAGAGCTGAGCATGTTATTTCCTAACGGCATGACTAAACATGTTTTGTGTAAGTCCTGTAGATCAGACCCGCGGGCAATAACACCGGTCCAATAATCGCTCGGTTTCTTAGATATAGCGACAGAGAAGCAGTTTTCTCAAAAGGAAAGTCGTTGAAAGATTCCGGGTATAGGATCGCTGCAGACCTGCCAAAAGAAATAGTTAACCGAAGGAAGCTCCAGTCGAAGAAGCTGGTCGATGCAAGAAAAGCGGGTAAGATCGCGTATTTCAGCCGCGCTGAACCTGATAAATTGTATATCGATGGACACTTAAACCCACTTTAATTATTGACGTTTACTTTTTTGTTTGGATTGTTTGATGCCTATATTTAGGCACAGCTTGAACTTATATTGAACGCGAATTTGTAACTAGATAAGCTTGCCTCAGTCGTAAATGGCCTTGCTTTCTCCTTATTATGATTTAATAGACGAAGTTATGGGGAACAAATAACCGTTGTAATCATCATTTCCCCTCTCCGCTTAGTTTTCGTATTTAGTTTGTGTTTATTTTTATGTTGTTTTTTGTTTCAATCAATTTCCTCGAGTCGTTCTACGGTGGCACAACAGTGTTTCTGGTCACCTTTTATGTTCTGTCGTTTTCGTTATTCGTTAGTGTCTTGTAGGGTGTTAATTGCAAATGCAATAAGGGAGAGTGTTAATTTTTTTTTTCCGCAAACAAACGCCTGCTTTACGCAATATTTTTCTTCACAACTTTTGTATGGAAATGAATTCAGGTAACGCTTTTTGTTATTCCATTGACAGCTGCATTGGTGGCCTTTTACAAATTCTAAAAGTTGTGGTAAAATCATGACAGCAAGCAACTTTGCATTTAAACTATTATCCTTAAATGCTCGTGGGATTCGTTCTTTTGAAAAACGGAAAGCAGTATTTGGATGGGTAATGAGACAACAAGTCGACATTTGCTTTATTCAGGAAACCTATAGTACTAAGGAAGTTGAAAATGTTTGGAAAAAGCAGTGGAAGGGTGAGATGTATTTCTCGCATGGTTCTGTACATAGCAGAGGCGTGCTTGTTTTAATTAAAAATAATTTGGAATTCCAAATCAAGTCCATGCGGCAGGACAAAGAGGGTCGTTTTATTTTTCTCGAGGCGCTGGTGCAAGATCAAAAGTTTTTATTAGTAAACATCTATGCTCCAAACAAAACGAGTGAGCAAACTCACTTTTTCGACAAAATCAAGGAGGAATTGGATAACATTGATATAGATGACGACTGTAGAATAATCATTGGGGGAGATTTTAATGTTATTTTAGACCCCAACCTTGATGGTTGTGGGGGCAAACCAAAATTAAAGGAATCAGCTAAGCAGATTGAGAATATTTGCTTACTGTACGATCTAGTAGACATTTGGCGACTTAGGAACCCAGGAATAAGACGTTTTACTTGGACACAGAAAACTCCTGTGATCCAAAGGAGGCTTGATTTTTGGTTAACCGATAATGCCTTGCAGGAGGAGATCGATCAGGTGAGCATTATTCCTTCCATAAAGTCTGATCACTCAGCCATTCTGTTGTCAGTTAATGGAATAGAAGAAAAATCACACGGTCCTTCCTTCTGGAAGTTCAATGCAAGTTTATTAGATGACAATGACTATGTAGCTCTAATAAACGATAGATACCAGGTTTGGGTTGACGAATTTAGGGATATACAAGATCCCAGATTGCTTTGGGATCTCATTAAATTCAAAATTAGACAGGAGACAATTTCATACAGTAAACGCAAAGCGAGGGAAAGGAAGGCGAAATTGACATCTCTAGAGGAAAAATTGACAATCCTTCAAGAGCTTTGTGACCAGGATCCATCTACGGATAATCTGAATAGGCTAGAGATTTTGAAAACCGAGTATGACCTTCAATATGAATACATTGCACAAGGCGCTATAATCCGTTCAAGGGCAAGATGGTACGAGCAAGGAGAGAAAAGCAACAAGTATTTTTTGAACTTGGAGAGCTCTAGGGGTAAAAAGAGCACAATCCGAAAGATTCTTAAGGAGGATCAATCTCTGACAACGAATCCCAAAGAAAAAATGGCCGAACTTAGAAGTTTCTACTCAAATCTTTACCAAGTGAACTCTACTGGAGAAAGTGAAGCCTCATTAGACGCATTTCTTAACAGCGTATCCTTACCCACACTGTCTGAAATACAGAAAGAGAAGTGTGAGGTAGAATTGACTATCGGTGAATGTTTCAACATCTTGAATGGTTTTCAAAAGAACAAAACACCTGGTAACGACGGCCTTACAACGGAATTTTACTTAGCCTTTTGGCCTATTCTTGGAAAACATTTGGTAGCTTGTCTCAATTATGCACATAATCACGGAGAGTTATCTAACTCTCAGAAACAAGCGGTGATCACTTTATTAGAAAAGAAAGGAAAAGATAAAAGGCTGATCAAAAATTGGAGACCGATTTCCTTAATTAATGTGGACACCAAAATAGCCTCCAAAGCGCTAGCTAAACGATTAGAGAATATACTTCCTGACTTGATTCATTACAACCAAAACGCTTATGTGAAAGGAAGATCAATATTTGACGCCGTCAGGACCATTGATGATGTATTAGAATATACAAAATGTAGTGATCAGTCGGGTATCCTTGTAACAATTGATTTTGAGAAAGCGTTCGATTCTTTGGACCATAGATTCTTATTGAAGGTCCTTCGCACATTCAATTTCGGACCATCTTTTATTCAGTGGATTCGCACCTTTTACTCAAACGTGTCTAGTTGCGTAATAAATAATGGATTTGCGACAAGTTACTTTAATGTTGACCGTGGTGTGAGACAAGGGGATCCGTTATCCCCTCTCTTGTTCATTCTTAGTTTAGAAGTTCTAGCTTGCAGTATTCGACAAAATGACAAGATTCAAGGGATCAAAATTGAGGATGAAGTTGTGAAAATCTCTCTTTTCGCGGATGACATGACATGTTTTTTGAGGAATAAGTCTTCGTATGAGAACCTGATTGTTAATTTAGATCTGTTTTCGAGATTCTCAGGTTTAAAATTAAATGAGGAAAAAACAGAATTTTTTTGCTTAGGGGTCCAAAATTTGTCTAAATCACCTTCCTATGAATTTAAACGCTCAATTAAGATTTTAGGCGTACACTTTGATTATGATCAACTTTCTAGGAAAAAGGATAATTTCGAGGCAATTATAAAGTCTATTAAAAAAACATTAGGCATGTGGAAATGGAGGGGACTCACACTTATAGGAAAGATACAAATCGTTAAATCTTTTGCTATTCCGAAATTTATGTCGAAAGCGTCGCTTATTCATGTGTCTAAAGATCTCATACAGGCAGTCAATAAAGAACTTTACAGCTTTATTTGGAAAGGAAAGGATAAGGTTAAACGGTTAGCTTTGATTAATTGCATTGAAAATGGAGGGCTTAAGATGCTGGATATAGAATCTATGGTTCTAGCGCAAAGAATAATGTGCGTGAAGAAGTATATTGAGGACTATGTTAGTCCCTGGAAGATCTTCTTAAACCACTATTTGAAAAAACTAGGCGGAAAGTTCATTTTGCAGTGTCATTTTGATTGCCCAAAATTGCCCATATTTTTACCCGAGTTTTACAAAGATTGTCTTGCTGCGTGGTCAACTCTTTCAAGTAAAGAAGTGGTTTCGTACGGGGATGTTATGAACCAATACTTGTGGAATAATAAAAACATTCTATGTGAAGGTAAATCTTTATATCATGCCTTTTTCCGCATAAACTGTGGGATAAGCAAAATCGGAGATTTAGTCTCTAAAGACAATACGTTTCTGGAAAGTGATAAAGTTCTCAGGTCAAAACTATCACCTAGTCAATTTTTCCTTTTAATGGGAGTAGTCAGTGCCATTCCAAAGGAATGGCGCTCCATTATCAAGGGTGAGAGTATATACCGTGAACCATACTCCTGCCCTGCAAATTCTTTTGAAGTGCCAATAAAGGGGGAAATGTTGGATATTTCTAACATTCCCTCCAAAATAGTTTATGAAGAGTTTCTTTCTCGTAAAGTAATTCCTCCTACTGCCCAAAAGAAATTTAAAAATGACTATCCAAATCTCTCCGTCGATTGGAAGAAAATCTATTCTCTAGCGTTTAGTGTTACTTTGGATACAAAGTTAAGAGCTTTTCAGTACAAATTACTAAACCATATTGTGTATACAAATGACAGACTTTATAAATTTAAGATTGTAGACTCGCCATTATGTGCTTTCTGTTACTCTGAAGATGAATCCCTCGAGCATTTATTGTTTCTTTGTAAAGCAAGCGAGGTATTCTGGAAAGAGGTATTGTCGTGGTTGGCCATCCATAAGAATGAAGTTTTAAATTTTTCTCTCACCGATGTTTTGTTTGGTAAGTTTGATATCGATACAGACTCTATGGTAGTTAACCATATTCTTCTTCTTGGAAAATATTTTATTTATAGGTGTAAGCTTGATAAGATTAAACCCTCTTTACCAGTTTTTAAGGCTAAATTAAGAGCTACTCTTAAATTAGAATTTTACATTGCCAGGAAAAAAGGTACACTTGCTCAACATTACAGAAAATGGAATATCTTTATTCCTGTATTAAGTTAGACTATTTCCTTTTTCCACTCTACCTTTTAAAAAAACTCCACCGAAAATATTTTAGGTCACTCTATTTTTTCGAAACCTGCTTTTTGACCTTTTGTTTAGAAAGCTGGTGTTTGCTTTGCATGTCTCTTTTTTCTTCTGCTCTCCATAGCATAATATACCTTGTTTATTTTTTAACGTGCTTTGTTTGTAGTAAGTAATGTTAAGCTTGTAATAATTTATTGTTGTAGTGTAAGTAAGTATTGTATTAGTGTAAGTAAGTAGCGTTAGGACTGTAAGTAATGTTTAAATTGTAAGTAGTGTTTCTTTTTTCTTTGTAATTTTGTACTGTATGTTTGTATGGCAAGAAATTAAAAATATTAAAAAAAAAAAAAAAAAAAAAAAAAATAACACCGGTCCAATATTCAGTATCCATGAACGTCTGAAACACTCGATGTCGTTTGTCATTTGACTCCTCTGTTAATTTTCACAGCGTTTGTTTCCCGTACAGTGTAAAGACAATTTGTCTTTCAAAGACATCATAACACTTCAAATATCGCCCGAAATATCCCTCGGTCGACTGAGACAGTATCGACTTCATACGATAAAGACGGGCTGTCCTTCAGATGGGGGGACGAATGCTTCGTGAATGTCTATTGCTGTTAGCTGGACTGATTGTTGGTTTCTTTTCTGTGTTGTTCCTGAGGCAGAATCAATGTCATTTAACTTATAAAAGGAATTTTCGACCAAGGACAACGAAAAACGAGTTTCAGTTAAAAAACCGCCAGCTTATCTTTGTTGGTGTGATGACAGCCGAGCGGTTTCTGGAGACTCGTGCTCAAGCAGTGTTTGATACATGGGGCCGGCGCGTTGCCGGAAAATTCACTTTCTTTTCGAGCTCTCATGAGATTCATAAAAAGTTAAAACTGCCAGTGGTCAGTTTACCCGGCGTAGATGACTCATATCCACCGCTGAAAAAGTCGCTAATGATGATTAAATACATGCACGACCATCACATCGACGAATACGAATGGTTCATGCGAGCAGACGATGATCTTTACGTCCGAAATGACAAACTAGTAGGCTTACTACGTTCTTTAAACAGCTCTGATGATATCTACCTGGGACACGCGGGAACAGGTGCAAAGAAAGAAAAGCTTCAACTAGCGCCCGGAGATAACTTCTGTATGGGGGGACCGGGGATGGTATTGAGCCGAAGTGTTTTGAGAAAGGTTGCTCCACATGTTGAGTATTGTATTCAAACAGCACCAAAATCACATATGCATGAAGATGTTGAGCTTGGTCGGTGTATACGACGTTATGTTGGAGTTTCTTGTACTTGGTCTTACGAGGTAAGGTGTTAGTTGTCAGAGGTTGAAGGCAGAGTGAAACTTCGCCTTACGGCTACAATTTTTTGCCTGAAAAAAGTTAATTTAATTTCTTATCTGAGAATTCTTTTAGGAAGAGAACCACCACTTCTAGGAGTTCTTAAGGTTGGTTGTTTGCCCCGAACGTTTCTCAGTATCATGTTGATCGTTTGCAAATAATGAGACGATCGTAGGCAATCGAAGCGATTGGAAGCGATCGGGGGTTCTTATGACCATACGCTCGTCCCGCTTGCTTAGAAGAGCGAAGTCCTTCGAAAAACAGTCATTTAAGCCCTTCGATCCAACACAATGGCAGCCTTCAACGAAAGAGCAAAACTCGTGGCTTCCTATTATTTCAGTTATTGCAATTTTTGGCGAAGAAGGAAATGGGAAGCTATAAGGATAGAACACGGGCGATCCAAGCAATCGCCCCAGACGTTAGCGATCGCCTGTGTAATGTTCTCGTATAATCGCCCCGATCGCAAGAAAACTTTTTGAAGTGAACCAGGCTTTAAAATTTTGAGAACTTTCAAAACATCACGAGTGACCATAAATCACAAAATGCACGGGCGTTTCATACGACTTTTTGCCGGTTTAACGTTTTGCCGCGGCTGTAAAGCTACTCTGCATCCACACGAAACGCTTCACTAGTTTATGTGAATTTTTTTTTTAAATCAAAGGCTCTTCGAGCAACCTCATGGTAATTCGATGAATGAAGTGCCGACCTCCGCATTTTTTCTAAATAAGTGTCCAATAAAGTAAAGATCTGACAATTCTCTACTTTAAAATTTCAAGGACCTTTCGAGACAGTCGATTACGGCAGCGAAATTAGCAAATGAAGCAACAAAATATGCGTTCGACGCTTTGTTTTTGCGACGAAAAAGCACGAAAAAAAATAAGGATATTTCCGACTACTGTCGGAGAAAACATTGTGCATATAATTGCGGCGTAAACAAATCGATACACTCAAGCTGCGTTTTGTCTAGGCTCTGCGAGGGTCGGATATCAAGACAGCTTCTTCGTGGGCTTAAGAAGGATTAAACAAAAGCCATATATACAGTGAATGCTTTCGAATTATATTTGAAGATGAAATACGAAAGAATTTTGCTGTCTTTGACTGAAATTCCACTCGAACTGCGTCGATACGATCGCATGTTGTAAAGCCGATTCATGCAACATTGCTGTCAACGAGAGGTCACGCCCCTAACGACCTACAATCTTTGACAAAAGTACCGTAAACACCCGCGGATAAGCCGCACCCGCAGATAAGCCGCACCCTGAGTTTAACAACTCAAATGTTGGAAAAACAAGTTTTTTGAAAGTAAATCAAAGAAAATCCAAAGTCGAGTCAAAAGTCCAAAGTTGAGCCGGTCTTTAGGAAGTCTTCTTCATCAAACGTAAACTCAATGAACATTGAAACAGAAAAACTTCAGTCTTACCCACAATTTGAGCTCTTTAATATAATGAAAACCAACTTTGACATATGGTTGATCCTTTTCTGATATTTGTTGACAGGTATTTCTTCATTCAACGCAGTTTTTCCATAGTTTTTTTGTGTCACAACAACAAGAACTTGCGTTGCCGAACATTCGTAGCTTAGTAACCAGGCATTTGATCGGACGCGAAATATGGGACTAGGGCGAGAACGTAAAGCAAAACAAGATGGCGATAGAGGCGTTCGGGTTTCGTGGCTATCGTATCGACAAATTAAAGAGATTTGGAGCCATCTATTGGAGATAAACTCGTTGCATGAAGACAGTTTCGTAATCAGTTCGACAAATTTTCCATCAAAGTGCAAAATGAGAAAGAAACAATTGGCCATCTTACTCGTGAATACTCGTGGTATTTTCTCGCTCGTAATGCACCTATCAATGGTTTGCCCCAGGATGGGGGGGCGGGCGACCCCCGGGGAATTTGAAATTTTTTGAAATCCAGAGTCGAATTCCCCACCCCTGGGTACCTAGTGAATGTCAAATTTCCCATATCTCTTCTTACATTTCTAACCCAGCAGACCATTTTAGATGTCAAAATCCCTACCCTGGGAGAGCTTCACGATGTCAAATTCCCGTGGGTTGCCCGCCCCCCCCCCCATCCTGGGGCAAACCATTGATAGGTGCATAAAGTATCAATATTACTGTTAAAGTTATAGGCCATTGTCGACACTGCAAACAGTATAGGAGCTGTCAAACCTGCAAAAGCAATGACCGATACTCTCTTGTAGTTTTATGTTTTATTAATTTACATAATTTTCCATAAATTACCATCAGTTCACGAAAATTTACGGCACCTTTTCCGAATGTTCCCGCAGATAAGCTGCACCCCCCGCTTTCGAGCGAAAATTTTTGGAAAAAAGGTGCGGCTTATCTGCGGGTTTTTACGGTAGTTGACACATTGACTTCGCTCTGCAGTTTTTATGACAAATTTAACACTAGTTCTTAAATTTCATGACTGTCTGCTAAAATACCCCCCTCCCCCCCCCCCATCCAATCCAATGTTGTAAAATGGTAGCAAAGGACTCCTAGAAACAAACTACAACATTGATTGGGGGGAGGGGGGCTGGAAAGGTGGGGCAAAAGGATGGAATTGGTCCATATAACAAAAAATAAGGGCGTAAATTAACAATGGGTCAACACTTTTGTCAATGATTGTAGGCTGATGACGAAATAGAATGGCGCTTGTAGCGACCAAATTTGGCCTAATTTTTAACCGCTCCTAAGATAAAAGAAGCCCCCATCTCTTGCATTTGTTTTAACTTCAAAAATATCTTTGAAAAGAGCGAGTTTTTTTGGTATGGTTTATTTTTGACGTTTGTAATTTTTGAAACGATGTAAGTGCTAGTGATTATTTATTCGTGTTTTAGCGTTAGTTACGCAATCCATTGTTTGTGCGACGCTTTTTAAAGATCGCCTTTCAGACACACGTGCGTTGAGATAAGAAAGCTGACATGTCACTTTTAAAATTGTTATATAACGTTTGTAAATGTGACAAGTCACGTTTTTTCCACGAGATTGCAAGTGATCACCCACAGCTGAAAGTAATCCCTTGAGAAATTAAAACAGTCCCTTGAGAAATTAAAAAATCCCTTGAGAGTTTACAAGAATGTGAACATAACTGTTATTCTCCTACTTTCGCTTGTAAACAAGCAAAAAAGTCGAAAAAACGGATGACGTGACACGAGGTGACGTGACGCGAAACAAAAACGTGCCGTGGATGTTGTGTTGACTAAAACACGTCACAAGGCGAGCGTAATAATTTTTTATAACAGTTTAAGCGTAACTATATGTAGTTCATAGCGCGAATTCCGTATTTTGTCACAAAAATATTTAAGTGTAACCTTTGATCCTTTTTAGCATTAAGTAAATTTGTTTTGTGAATATGTTTACTTTTCTGCCAGCACGTATGGCGTTATTTTTAGCAGCGAATAAAATTTGAGAGAAAGATGCGCGTTTCTGCACGACTCAAAAAGATAAAGAACGGATGACGTGACACGAAGATGATGTGACGCGAAACAAAAACGTGCATGAATGTTGTGTTCACTAAAACGCGTCTTTGAATGTTTTCTTACGTGAATGGGTCATTGATAGCTTATGCTCTGAGGCTTCGTTGAGCGAATTCTATTCTCTTTTATCACCAGAGGATAAGTGTAAGTGATCCTCTTTCGATTTGTTTTGTGAAATTCAATTTAGTTCCCTGAAAGAGAGAGACCCTGGAACGAGGTTGAAGAATAATTTGTTTCTGATTGATATGTTCTGAATGCGTTTAAAGGACCTTTCTGTCAGCACGTTTCTCGTTTAATGATGAATTAATTGCGGTTTGATATCAGAATCCAGTGAGTGAGTGAGTGAGTGTTCGAGTGAGAAAATGCGGCCCATAACATAACCTCATTACCATTCGGTAATAAAAATCACCAGTCGTTCAGAAAATATCTAAGAATTAACTTGAAAACGTATTTCAATGTAATTAAGAAGTGAAAAACTTCTCTTCTTGTTCCATACCGTTAATCACAATCAGTCTCAATAAACGTACTGCTGATTTGAAGACTTCTCTGAATAAGCTGCACTGTCCATGCTGCACCTGTTCTGTGCTGACTGAAGGAAAAAAAAAGGCCGCAATGCGTACATGTGCGGCTTACAAGTTGTATGAGTTATTTTATTGAATTCTGGTTATACTTGTAACAACAGTAATGAGAGAAACCAAGTTATTAGATTCTTATTATTGTGTTCGATGTTAGGAGAACGCAACCCTAATTCTTTTTTCGCTTATGCGCATACGCCAAAGTAAAATATTGTACATTGCTACAAACATTTATCAGTTAATGTTACTAAAATGGGATCAAACAAATGCTCAATCTTCGAGTAACAAAATGTTATTATATTCCTGACGTCACTGGTACCATAGCAACTGTATGAGCTGTAAAAAAACACAACAAAATTTATTAAAGCTTTAAGTGCTTATAACTCAAAAATAAGTCCGGTGACTATTGAATAATGATTGGCATGTTAAGATATAACTTTTTGCAAAGTTCAAAAAATTCTACGGAGCAGCTTCAGCCCCAACTTAAATTTTCGAAACTTAAACGTGGCTCTGAAACCGCTCCGCAGATTTCTTTTTTATTTTGCAAAAAGTTGTATCTTAACATAAAAAATGGGGGTCACCGTACTCGTTTTTGAGTTATAAGCACTTAATTAAAACTTAATTTAAGGGTGTTTTACCATTTTATACCGTTGCTATGGTTACCACTGACTTCAGGAATATAATAACAATTTGCCAGTTAATCAAAGATTGGGTATTTGTTTGATCCCATTTTTGTAATTACAGTAACTGGTAAATGTTTGTAGCAGTGACTCATCAAAGTACAAGAGCTAAAGTGCTGAAAACTGATTTGATTTGAGCCTACTTAAAGGGGATCAAAAGACATTTGACATTTACCTCGATGTTAAGCGCCACATAAAACCATTACAAGTTAAAACACGCTTTTTAACATGTTATATATTACAATGAAATAAAAAAAAAAACGAAAAAAAATCCGAGCAAAATGCTCCTCCGTCTCTGCTTAAAAATTAGAAGACGGACACCAGTTAGTCTCCCTGACAACCTGAAGTGCTCTTGCGTGGGGGTCAACTGTCTGGTGGTGTTTCAAAAAAAAATTTCTTTCTTCACCCTTCTCTCTAAACCTCCTAAAATTTTATTCAAATTCGGGTATACCCCGCCTTAAGGGTTAAGAAACGTGTTTTTTAGTAATTTTAGTAGTCAGCCACGCCTTGTTTTTGTTTACATACGAAAGTTTCGGTATTATATTTTACGTGGAGCGTGTCTAAACGAAAGAGATCTCTGTGAAACTGCTAAGTAAATAAACAGAGTTCCAGTAATACAACTTACAGCAATAAAATGAGATTTCGCTTCACCATACAGTTTTCATAATTTCGATGGCATCGAAAACGGCGGAGGCTGACAAGGGTCATGTAAGATTTAAAAATTAGGTTCTTAGTCGCGGGTTTTACATCATGTTAAATCTGTTCTCGAATCTGTTCCTTAGGAAAACTGGAAGTACCATTAGCCATTAATTAGACCACCACGACTTTCACTAGAGATTAATAAGTTTCTCCTTGCGTAAGAGACTACTATGATCCCTTAATACAAGATCACTCTGTTCTATTTTGAAGACATAAAATCTAAAACATTTTTATGATAAGTTAAACTTAAACAAGTACCTGAGGGCACACCCGCCACATACACAGTTGATGTGGCACGTGATGAAGGTTTTTTTAGCGGACAGCTTATCTAGTTTATAAAGTTATAGTTGCTATTATGTTGCTATTAAATTGATTTTGATTTCATCTTACTTTCAGATGCATAGTCTTTTCTATCACGGCTACTCTGTGAACGGAACAATTTTTTATGGTGACTTGAACACTAAAACTATTTCTGACGCCATTACCCTTCACCCTCTGAAAGAACCAGCCTTCATGTATCGCCTGCACTCGCACTTTATGAATGAACGCATTCGAGATCTTCAACATAAGGCAGTAAAGCTCCAACGGGTTTTACGGACCATGTATCGACTGCTACAAGCAGATGGAAAAAGGCTCTCTCTACAAGAGAAAGTTAACCTTCAGGATGAAAGAGATTTTCATCATCAGATGGCATTAAATAACACTGAAATATGGGACATGTTTACGCCACAAGCGTTTTACCCTGAAACAAGCTTACAATCACCCATGACTGAGATCAATGGTGCATTGAATATTGAAGTAAATAATATACTGAAGATAACAAAGGAATCTATAAATGAAGAGATTAGGAAGAATCGACATCTTGGAAAGCTCAAGGTGCAGAAAGTAAATTATGCCTACAGGCGTGTTCACCCTCTATACGGGACACAACACATCGTACAAGTAACAGTCAAAAGCGCAAAGAAGCACCTCAATAACACAAGTGGTGTAACAAAAACTATTTATACTTCACACGAGAGAAGGCTCTATACCCAACAACCATTTGGAAACTTGATATACAGCACTGAGCCCCTTGACGACGTGCCCCCTTATGTGCACTTTTTTGTCCCCTTGTCAGGGAATCTGGAAACGTTTCGTCGTTTTATGAAGAACTTTGAATTGGTTTGCCTCAAACAACATCAGAGAGTTAGGCTGGTAGTCGCATGTTTTTCCTCTGTGTCTTCTCCTCGTGAACACAAAGTTATAATGAGGGAATATCAAGATAAATACCCCAGAGCGGATCTAATTTGGCTCGATATTGCGGGTAACTTTTCCCGCGGGATGGCCCTTTCTCTCGCAGCCGATAAGTTTGATCAAGCAGCTCTGTTGTTCTTGTGTGATGTTGACTTTATTTTTAACTCTGACTTCATTGATCGCTGCCGAACGAACGCAGCGCCTGGTAAAAGAGCTTACTTTCCGATAATGTTTAGTCAGTTTGATCCTGAACTAACATACAACAACAAAACCAAGCCTGACTCGTATTTTACTCTTAACAAGGACGCAGGAATTTGGAGGCCATACTCGTACGAGCCCGCGTGTATTTATCATCAAGATCTTGACGCTGTTGGCGGGTTTGACACAAGCATTAAGGGCTGGGGGCTGGAAGATGTGGATCTGTTTGAGAAATTTGTAAAGCACACGGAGATTGAAGTGTTTCGCGCAGCGGATCCTGGTCTAATACATGTTTATCATCACGTAAAATGCAGCCCAAACCTTCCTGCTCGACAACAGTCTCTGTGCCAAGGTTCAAAAGCCTCTAGATTTGCCTCTCAAAAGTCATTTGTGAAAGCTATGCTTTCTATTTAAGCATGGTACTAAGGCCTCTTTAACACGCCGTACCTCGCCTTACGCAGCAACTTCCGTCACAGCCACCGGTGCACTTAACAGCAAAGCCACGTGTAAGAGGAAATCTGAATCTAGACATTTTGGTGAAAATTAATGTTTCAGTGACCGTCAATTTAAAGTTCTGAATTTTTACTCGATGTGTTATTATTTGCAACCGTCTTATTTTCAAGCACAAAGGTCATTTTTTTTTAATACTACATTTAAAGGACACTGTAACGATAAGTTTTAGGGCTGTAGAGCGCTTTTGCCAACACTAGCGAGCTTGGCAAATATGGAACCTGGCGGGTTGAACATTTCGCGTGGGCGCAGACGGAACTGTTCAGCAACCAGGGTTTTGCTAAACAGCTACCCACTTTGCAGCCGGCACTCATTACAATATGCCAGAAGTACAGAGTCTAGTTTCTACGTCCCAAGAAGCGAGGAAGCGGCAGCAATCACTGAAACTCTTCTCAAACACAGCAAACTTCTTTATTGCAGAGCAAACTTCTTAACATTGCACAGCTCGTTGTAGACAATCGTAGGTTATCATCAAGGTAATCAAGGTAATCGATTTACAACAGTTTTCGCGTTGCTTATACAGTCAACTCTCTGTTACCGGACACCTCTGTAAGACGGACACCTCCATAAGACGGACACCTGGTGACGGTCCCTGCCGTTTTTCAGTCATTTTACTGTAACCAAACTCCCTATAAGACGGACATCTCTCTAAGACGGACAGCTGCAGCCGGTCTCGAAGGTGTCCGTCTTAGAGAGAGTTGACTGTATACCATCTAAAGTATTAAAACACAGGTGTTTGCTTATACAAAGAAATACAATATGGCTTTAACACTGGCACATGATGACTACAAAACATCCGATTGGCTGATTCTCGATATTTATGATAGTAACAAAGAGTATATCTGTTTAGGTTCTGATAAAGTTTGCTTTGATCTAAGTTGATCCTTTGAAATTGCACGTGTTGTACACTAACGTACATTGTTACAGCAGCTGATCAATTGATGTGATCACCACATCATCGACTGAACAATCGACTTATATGATGTAGCCGTGTGAATGTTTCAGCCGAGTGAATGTTTCTAAGGGCCTGAGTACATGGCGAATTTCAGCGCGGGCTGAAACTGAAAACTAATCAGCGGGGCAGCCATTTTTTTCGTTGAAAACCATCATTGCGCATCTTTAAGCTCACTTTCAGCCCGGGCTGAAATTTGAATGCGATTACATGAGGATTCAAAAATCGGGCCGGAAATTTCAGCCCGATCTGTAATTCGGCGCGGGATGAAACATTCTTCGTCGCAAACGCAGGGCCGTAACTAGCAAGAGGCAAGACGAGGCACTTGCCTCGTCTTTATTTTTACCCAAAATTGAAAAACAAAATATGTTTAGTTGGAAAAATAATCCCCAGTTGAACAAGATTGATTTTTTTCAAAAAATACCTTATGAAAAATGTTTAAGAAAGAGTTTCCGAGCTTTTAGTTTTTAAAATTTTCTGTAGGGCATGCCCTTAGAACCTGCTATCAAGATCTTGCCTCGTCTGTGCCAAAGGTCTGGTTACGACCCTGAAACGTCTTCTTAAGAAAATTTGTTATGGAGGCCGAGCTGAAATCTCAGCCCGGAAAACCGGGTTGAAATTTCAGCCCAGGCTGAAATTCGCCATGTAATCAGGCCCTAAAGCGTCTGCTCCAAGGCAAGGCTGTGGTAATTTGTGAGTAAGTAGAAAACTAGCGATTGTCGCGTGTTGGTTGTGTCTTCGATCTGTTGCCGCATTATTGCACAGTGTTCCTAGATGAGATTCTGTTCTCTCTTGACACCGAAGGCTCATGAATTTCACACCGACTCTTTGACAAATGCCCTCGTAAATGTCAATAATCAAAGACAGTGGCCGCCGGTATCATTTGTCTGGTTGGCCGGTTTCGTTTTAAAACGCGCTTTTGAACAGGAGAACTTCAATGTGGAGGGGGACAGGAGGGCGGGGCCGCGGAAGAAAGGAGGGCGGGCAGCGGGATTTCTAAGGGCCTGTTTACATGGAGGGAGGGTGCCCCGGCTAAAAGGGATGAAACATAGCCCGCCTTTGCATGCAGAATTTACAGCCCTTCTACCCGAGTTGAGACAGCGTCATTGAAGCGTGTCACACTGTGTCACAGCGTGGGAAAACCATGTAGCTCCAAATGATTGAAGAAAAATATAACTTTTTACTAAATAATCAAGGCTAGCCGTCTTCAAACCTATTTTATTTTGATGTGCGAGCTCTTAGAACTTTAGTACGTCCATTTATAGCGGAATTCAATCGAAATTCAACAGTCTTTGCCGCAAATTAAAATTAAATTTTTTTTTTATTTGATAATCACACTAGAAATTCGATTTTAGCTGTTGCTCAAAGAAATATTTCCAGCCTACAGATAAAACTATTTGATTAATTTTGTCAAATAGCATTTTGTCAGAATTTATACATTTTATGCCATTAACTTCAAATTTAATTTAAAAACACGCGCGAAGACTTATCCCGGCAAGACGGGATAGCCCGGGCATAACCGTTTACATGGCAAAAAGCTATCCCGCCTAGAAGGGTGCCCCGGGCAAGCAGACCGAGTGCCCCGGCAAGGCGGGTTTCCCGTCTTGCATGTAAACGCTTCGATGCTTTCTCTAAAGAAACGTTTGAAAAGTTGGCTCGCCCAGGGTAGCTCGGTTAGCCGGGTAACTCGGTTAGCCGGGGCACCCGCCTTCCATGTAAACTGGCCCTAAGGTGGCGAGAACCGAGAGAAAAGAAATTTCGCAACATTTCGGTATATATCGCAATAGATATGGGACAAAGAGGAAGACACCACTACGGAAAGGGGCGGGAAGCGGGAGTAAAATTAAAGGTACGAGAACAGGGGGTAAAAGGAGTGACGGGAGGTTCACACCCACTGTTTCCCCATTTTTAATAGATTTCTTAAAAAAAATCATAATCTAACATTAGAATTAATTTGTTGAAAACTTGATTTATTGTAGTTGTAACTAACCTCGAAGGTTCATCGACTCTATAGCTAAACTGAAGAAATGTTTGGGCACGAATCCGACTCGGTGACGTTAAAAATAGAAAAATTGAGACAATTTTGATACTTACTAAAGAAAGCGAATACAAACAGGCCTACATGAATGACCAACAAAAAGAGCAAATTCGGTGGAACTAAAACAAATGGAAAACAAAACTTTCATGGAGGTCCAAACCAAGGTCAGTAGACAAACCCAAACTTGATGACGTGGAGGTCTGTTTGTTCACAGCTGTCGGACCCTTGTGTCACAAGACTCGCACGGTAGCTACAAATTTATAAACAAGTGATCATGAAATAAAAATAAAATTACTCAATTTTATAATATAAGCTCAAACAGATGTTTGAACGTGTTATTCCCAAAGGGCATGACTAATCGTGTATTGTGTAAGTCCTGTATCAGACCCGCGGGCAATATATCACCGGTCCAATATTCAGTATCCATGATCGTCTGAAACACTCGATGTCGTTTGCATTTGACTCCTCTGTTAATTTTCACAGCGTTTGTTTCCCGTACAGTGTTAAGACAATTTGTCTTTCAAAGACATCATAACACTTCAAATATCGCCCGAAATATCCCTGGGTCGACTGAGACAGTATCGACTGAGTATCGACTTCAGAGCAGCACGCAAGGCACAGACGGCCGCAAACAAACAACAGGAACAGCCCGGCCAAAAAACAAAGCAACGCACGCGGAGGAACACCAGAAAACAAGCTAGATAACGCTACACTACCGACTTCATACGATAAAGACGGCCTGTCCTTCAGATGGGGGGACGAATGCTTCGTGAATGTCTATTGCTGTTAGCTGGACTGATTGTTGGTTTCTTTTCTGTGTTGTTCCTGAGGCAGAATCAATGTCATTTAACTTATAAAAGGAATTTTCGACCAAGGATAACGAAAAACGAGTTTCAGTTTAAAAACCGCCAGCTTATCTTTGTTGGTGTGATGACAGCCGAGCGGTTTCTGGAGACTCGTGCTCAAGCAGTGTTTAATACATGGGGCAAGAACGTTGCCGGAAAATTCACCTTCTTTTCGAGCTCTCATGAGATTCATAAAAAGTTAAAACTACCAGTGGTCAGTTTACCCGGCGTAGATGACTCATATCCACCGCTGAAAAAGTCGTTAATGATGATTAAATACATGCACGACCACCACATCGACGAATACGAATGGTTCATGCGAGCAGACGACGATCTTTACGTCCGAAATGACAAACTATAGGCTTACTACGTTCTTTAAACAGCTCTGATGATATCTACCTGGGACACGCGGGAACAGGTGCAAAGAAAGAAAGAGAAAAGCTTCAACTAGCGCCCGGAGATAACTACTGTATGGGTGGACCGGGGATGCTATTGAGCCGAAGTGTTTTGAGAAAGGTTGCTCCACATGTTGAGTATTGTATTCAAACAGCACCAAAATCACATATGCATGAAGATGTTGAGCTTGGTCGGTGTATACGACGTTATGTTGGAGTTTCTTGTACTTGGTCTTATGAGGTAAGCTACTAGTTGTCAGAGATTGAAGGTCCACTTCGCCTTAGGACTGCACTTTTTAGCCCTAACAAAAGCTAATCTAATTTCTTATCCGAAAATTCTTTTAGGAAGAGAACCACGACTTCTTGGAGTCCGCAACCTTATACATGTACCACGACTCGAATAAGTGACAGTAAAAATAAATGCACGAGTTTTGTTTGTTGCACTGTCGCGACCAGAAGTCGATGGAATTAGGATTTCTTGGCATGACATTATTTATTAAGTATAGGAAATCGTATGAACGCGAATGCATTTCGTGATTAATGTTGAGTATTTTTGAAGTTCTTTGAGACTTTCAAAACACCACAGTGACCACCACGAAATGCACGGGACAACGACATTTATATTTTACTGTGGCTGTAACGCACTTGCATACACACGAAACACTTCACTAGTTTACAAAGTGCTCACATGCTCACTTAACAGGCAAACCAAGCGTGATAAAAAAAAATCACCAGCAGCAGAAAATTTTAAGATCGAAAGCGACAACGCATTAAGAAGGGAAAACTCTTTCTTGATCAGTACCGTTAATCAAAATCAGTCTCAACAAACTTACTGCTGATTTGAAGTCTTCAGTGAGCTACTTACACAGTCCTCTAACTATGACTGTCCCTGAATCACGGTTTTCACGGTAAATGCTAAGCCGCTTACTTATTTTCGCGAGACTTAATTTTCGCAATTTTTGCGATTTTCAAAAAATCGCGAAATTAAAGACCCGCGAAAAAAGGTTCGCGCGAAAAATAACGACGCGAAGTTTAATACCCTTCTATAAAGTTCGTTATGAATATTCATCTTTGACGTCAGTTTACTACTTAATTGCCTTGGTACAGTCGTAAAACTAGCTCTACTTTGTTGCAAAGGAACATGTCAAATTGTTTTTAAAGTTTTGTTTTGTTATATGGTTTTGTTCAGTGTCATTGGAAACTGTTGCAGTGGAAAATTAAAATCAGTTTGACCAATTTTGAAACTTACTGTTTGTTAATGTAGACCAGTATTTTGACAATTTTCGCGAAATTTAGTTCCTGTAATCGTATTTTTTGGGCCAAATCGCGAAAGTTAAGTCCCGCGAAATATGGCGGTTCCATTATCGCGAAAATAAGTAACAATAACCTGGAAGGTATTCTGTGTGCGCAGAAGGGAAAAATAGGACCGCAATGTGTACATGTGCGGCGTACAAGTTGTATGAGTTATTTTATTGAATTCTGGTTATACTTGTAACAACAGTAATGAGAGAAACCAAGTTATTAGATTCTTATTATTGTGTTCGATGTTAGGAGAACGCAACCTTATTTCGTCTTCACTTTTCTTTTTTGGATGGCGGTGTGATGTCTCATTTCTAGCGTTCTCACCCAAAGAAATTATTGTAAACGAAATAAGAGCGGGAACGAGACTTAATTGCTAGTGAAAAAAAAAAAAGAAATTTAGTGCTCTCCATTTCCTGTTGTTGCGGAAACCACATACTTAGACATTATTTATGGTCCTGTATTCCAGTGTTTCCCAGATAGCGAAGATCTGGCACAGAAGTCAAGTAGTTTCCTCACCACGAGCCCTTAACATTTCTGTCCGAAACCTCTCCTCCATTGGTGTCGTTCCAGCGTTCAACTTCTTACTGGTTACTTTCCCTGTCCTTTTGGAGTTTGTCCTCTGGGGAGGGATGATCAATTCCTCTACCAAACTTGACAGGGGAATTTCCTGTCCTAGATATCCTGTTTCAGTTATGGCCTCAGTCCATAAAACAGGTTTTGTAGTTATTTGGTATAAACTGGTTATAAGATCGTAATTAATTATAAAACTGACGCTGATTTCTTCTTACTTTCAGATGAATACTCTTTTCTTACACGACTACACTGCGAACGGGGCAATTTTTTATGGTGACCTGAACACTAAGAACATTAATGATGCCATTACTCTTCACCCAATTAAACAACCTGCCTACATGTACCGCCTGCACTCGCACTTTATGAACGAACGCATTCAAGATCTTCAACATAAAGCAGTTAAGATCCAACGGGTTTTAAGAACCATGAATCGACTGCTACAATCAGATGGAAACAGGCTCTCGCGACAAGAGAAAATAAGCCTTCAGGATGAAAGAGACTTTCATCATCAGTTGGCCATAAATAACACTGAAATATGGGACATGTTTACGCCACAATCGTTTTACCCTGAAACAAGCTTAAAATCACCCATGACTGAGATCAGGGGTGCATTGAATATTGAAGTAAATAATATACTGAAGATAACAAAGGAATCTATAAATGAAGAGATTAGGAAGAATCGACATCTTGGAAAGCTCAAGGGCCAGAAAGTCAATTATGCCTACAGGCGTGTTCACCCTCTATACGGGACACAACACATCGTACAAGTAATAGTCAAAAGCGCAAAGAAGCACCTCAATAACACAAGTGGTGTAGCAAAAACTATTTATACTTCACACGAGAGAAGGCTCTATACCCAACAACCATTTGGAAACTTGATATACAGCACTGAGACCCTTGACGACGTGCCCCCCTTATGTGCACTTTATTGTCCCCTTGTCAGGGCATCTGGAAACGTTTCGCCGCTTCATGAAGAACTTTGAATTGGTTTGCCTCAAACAACATCAGAGAGTTAAGCTGGTAGTCGCATGTTTTTCCTCTGTGTCCTCTCCTCGTGAACACAAAGTCATAATAAAGGAATATCAAGATAAATACCCCAGAGCAGATCTAATTTGGCTCGATATTGCGGGTAACTTTTCCCGCGGGATGGCCCTTTCTCTCGCAGCCGATAAGTTTGATCAAGCAGCTCTGTTGTTCTTGTGTGATGTTGACTTTATTTTTAACTCTGACTTCATTGATCGCTGCCGAACGAACGCAGCGCCTAGTAAACGAGCTTACTTTCCGATAATGTTTAGTCAGTTTGATCCTGAACTAACATACAACAATAAAACCAAGCCTGAATCGTATTTTACTCTTAACAAGGACGCAGGAATTTGGAGGCCATACTCGTACGAGCCCGCGTGTATTTATCATCAAGATCTTGACGCTGTAGGCGGCTTTGACACAAGCATAAAGGGCTGGGGGCTGGAAGATGTGGATCTGTTTGAGAAATTTGTAAAGCACACAGAGATTGAAGTGTTTCGCGCAGCGGATCCTGGTCTAATACATGTTTATCATCACGTAAAATGCAGCCCAAACCTTCCTGCTCGAGAACAGTCTCTGTGCCAAGGTTCAAAAGCCTCTAGATTGGCCTCTCAAAAGTCATTAGTGAAAGCTATGCTTTCTATTTAAGCATGGTACTAAGGCCTCTTCAACACGCCGTACCTCGCCTTACGCAGCAACTTCCGTCACAGCAACCGGTGCACTTGACAGCGAAGCCACATGTATGAGAAGACATGTTTAGTTGTTTACATCACTGGAATCTGAATCTAGAGATTTTGGTGAAACTGATTAATTTAATGCACCGAGACCGTTGTCATGAGTAATGCACACATAAAGTTTAGATATCTTTTTAAATTCTATAACTTTTTAAACTCTGCTTTTGCGTCTTGGAATAAATGGCATGCAATGCATGCAGAAGCGATGAATGTCAGGGAATTTGTCAAAAATGAACGTAAATAAACGTAGGTGACAACTTGTGCGTGAAATTAGTGTCTTTCGCTTATACTTTGTGTTGTTCCTTTCTAAGTACACGGGAGTATTTTATTGTGTTTTGCGCGGCGATGTTTTGTTGAGACAAACTTGATTTCTGTCACATAGCGTTTATTCCTACTCATCGGCCGATCGCCGACAACGGATCAAAATATCACTCGTACTTGACCCATCCTTAAAATTCTTAAACTTTTTTTCTTCTTTAATTTTTTTTTCTTTTTTTGTTATTTTTCGCGGGGCGAGGGAAAAAAAAAAACTTCACAAATCATCATCATAAAATCTTTCTAAGGAAAGAAGCGCTCTAATGGGCTAATTTTAACAAAATTGCGTTGAAAGTTGCGGAAAAAAAATTGCGAACGTGTTACAGCCCTTCTGTAACTTGACAGAAGACGTTATACTTGCATTGCATGTTGCAAAATGGGTTGCCCTGGGTTTTTTTGGTTTGTTAATGTTTTTTACTCGCCATACGCTGGGTCACACGTTTGCACTGAGTTGTCAGGGTATTAATCGTCTAGTTAGATTTGTTGGGAAAGAAGAGAAAGTCGGCGTCCTCGGTAGTTGTAACATATTATTTTTAACTTCTCTTCCTCATGAAATGTCGTGAAAAATTTCAGCTGAGGGATTACGGGGTACACCAAAATTTCACACTACTGTTACCCATTACATCAATTGGTGAACTAACTCCCCGATGGTAGACTACTGTCACGAGTTGAAAGTTCCCTCTACCACCCTTCGTGAGATTTTCAGCAACAATGGAAAACAGACTACCGGAAATTGGTTTGTTAATCTCGTGTAAAGTTTGGCCATTTACAACTGACTCAGAATGGCGAATAACGAACTTTTACTGTACATTTACAAGAAAATAAGATCAACGTTAAAAGTTTGTAATTATTCAATTCTCGCTCGCTTTCTTGCTATGGCGTCTTCCACAGCCTTGAGTTCACGGAGGAGTTCTTCTCTCCTTGAAGACGTGTTTGCAGTATTTGATTTCGCAGAGCTCGCTGGTTCCGCTGGTGAATCCACTGACCGTGTCTCGGGTTTGTTAGTAGTTTGCGGCGTCACGGATGTTGAAACCGCTTCCTTCACGGCCACTGGAGCGTCGGAGACTGGGGACGGATCACGTGGACGCTTTTTTAACGCTGACTGTTTGTCACTGCTGCTGCTGGCTTCAGATCGTGACGGTGGAGAATGCTGGGAAGGTTTAGAGGCGTCTGTATTGTCTGTCCGAGCTACAGACTGCAATGAGAATAAAACAATCAAACACAAAGCTAGCAACACATTCTGATTTATTGGTCATGAGCACTGCCAGAGGAAAAAAACTGGTCATTGCTTTGAGTCTTGGACTGGAATGCATCAAGTCATATTAATCAACTGGGGAACAAGTACCAGTTGATGACAAATTCCGATCTTGCGGTTTTACTGAGCCTGCAGTACTAGTAACGAAGTTACTAAGCAACTGATGGCGCCATGATGGCATGGCCACTTTAAGTACTGTCGCTATTCTTTGAAGTATTAAATAAATTTTTTATAGCGCCATTTCCCACAGGTTCAATGGCGCTTTCAGGGCTGCAAATCATTTTTTTTCGCTTGAAAGGACAAATGGTCTACTAAGACAGAATCTTGGTCGGACAAAACAAAATTGTGGTCGGACAGATTATTATTTATTGTTGCCCTAGATGATTTATGATCAAAAAATTGTCCGGAGATTATGTCCGACCACACTTGGGATTTCGTCGGACATGAGCATGCAGCCCTAGCTTTACAAAAAATAACAAGTAATCACACGAGTTACACTTTACGTGACTAGACTGGTCGGGTCCATTTTTCCTTCTTTAAAACACGAAGACATAACTAACCAGTCAGGCTGCAGTGTGATGAGCAGTTCATACCTTATTCAAGGTGAGTTTAATATCTTTATGCCCAGTATACCGAATGTTCCCACTTGTCAACGGCACATTTTGTGCTTGTTTGAGCTGCTCGGTCTTAGGCGTCGCTCGGCGTGTTTTGGCCGGGTGTTGTTCATGTTCTGACTCGCTTCCACTGTCGCTGCTTGCACTACTGCTTGATGAAGCACTGGATCCACGGCGCAACCCACCTCGCTCCCGTGTTGTACGTGGAGAACTGGGACGAGCTAGTGCATGCTCCATACTGTCAGCGCTTGAAGAACGTTCTCGTCTGAAAGTGAAAAAATAGGCACAAATTGTTGCACTTGCTTACAAGTTCGTTGCAAGCATTGCTACGCCACAAGCAGATTGTAGTTGATCCGATACACTGTAAATGTTGTGCTTAAACACATGTAAATCGTAGTTATGTACGTATGGGGGTCAATTCAATAAAACGTTTAAAAGTGTAGAACCAATAGGTACACTTTTAAGTGTTTTATTGAATTGACCCTTGGTCGTTAAAATATTAATCCAGTTGTACCCTTCGCTAAGAATCACCTCCCGTAGTTAGACACTTAGTCTGGTCCCTGTCACATACAAACACTACATTTGTAACCTTCCATAAGCGAACGCCTCTCCAAAGAAAACACGTTTTCAGGTCTCAAGTGTTTCAGCCTATGGAAGATTCGACTGTTTTGCAACGTCCTGTTTACAGGGAAGCAAAGTTACCCTCCACGCCGAAACAATCCTTTTATATGATATTAAAAAGCTGGTGATAAAAGTGTGAGCAACTTACGTTTTTGATTGGTCGGCTCGTCGTCGATCTTCATTCTGCAAATGAACACAACATTTACACTTAACACAAGCGTTTTGTCTATTTTGGTTTTACATACAGACAGAGGCAGCGTGACCTGGTGGTCAGGGTGCTGCACTCCAGAGGTCCTGGGTTCAAATCCTCCTCCCTGCCACTAGATGGATTTGTTTTTCGGTGGTCACGAACTAAACTGCTCCATGCCTGGTCAGCATTTTTAACAAGTTACTGTTCTATTTACAATATGTTTGTTTATTTTAAGTGTCCTTTATTAGCACAGCAGTGCTAAATCTCAAGTAAATTGTTTGCATTTATAATAACCATTAATTTTATTTTTTAAAAATCAACAATTTTTATTAAACGTAATTTCCAACACTTTCCTTCACATAACAGTACCACAAACAATCGCATTTCATGTCCGCACCACCCTTGACATAACCTGTGATCAGGCTTTCTTTTTTCGCGGCTTCCTTTTTTTTTTTTTCCGCCGCGAGAAAAATAACGCCTGATCGCAGGTTACCCTCAACATGGTACATGGATATGGTACTCACCCTTCCCCGAGGTGATCGAGATCTTCTTCGTCTGTCAGGACTCCTTCCTCTTCGAGAATGATGTCCGCGCTGCCGACTTCATATCAACAACAGAACAACACATCAGTAAGAATGAAACAAGACTACCACATAATAAATGACTTGGGCAAAAAGGTTGTTAATATGCCATCAGAAAACATCAAGATGGATTAGCCAGCATAGCCACACTAGCAATACACCCATAGCTCATTGTCATTAGGGACCTTGCAAAACTACAACGGCAACAGCAATGAGAACGTCGCCAAACAAAAGGTTTAATGAACAATAGCTTAGCACGTGTGTTATCCATCTTGGTACTTGTCGTTGCCGTCCTCTGCAAAACAACGACGTGAAATAACCAAACTCTGCGTCGTCTGGAGAAGGTGGACCACTACGGCAATTTTTTTAAGTTTCTTGTCTTGTTTGAATTTAATCCTGGGCTTATAATTTAGCTAGAGATAACTTTTCACAGCAATGCACGCAGTAAATAAAATAGGATAGTTGCCAGATTCTACTGTAAACTATAAATTCGTTTTTTAAGTCGATGTTGTCGACTTGGTGGCCGTGGTGGTTTCGTAAGGTCCCTATTACCTACTAGCGACAACCCTGCTGACAATCTAGAGATTCCAGGCTACATACATACCTATAGGAGTCGTCCTGTGGCCGCACACCGACTGCTCTACGACTCCAGCCAGACCCATAGGATTTTTCTGCTCGGCCATACTCATTACGATTCCTGTTTTCTTTTATGTTACGATCAGACTCAACTGGTGGAGTTCGAGGCCCTGTATTGTCAGGGGATTGAACTTTTAGCTTAGTAGGGCTTTTCTGTACAGGTGTAGGAGATTGAGGTTTTGATTTATGTGATTCGGATTCGGATTCTGAGGACACGTCGGAAGCTTGTGCGGCACCTCTGTCTTCATCTTGCACAGTCTTCACCTCTTTAGCGGGACTGTTGCTACTTGTCGAGCTTGACCGATCACTCCCTGAAGACCGAGAACCAGATCGGGAACGTGATTTTGACCTGGAACCAGAGCGTGACCGTGATCGTGATCTAGAGGACGTCGGGGAAACTGAGCGAGACCGTGAGCGGGAGGCGGACCGTGACGTGGAACGTGACTCTGATCCCGAGTGTGAGCGTGATCGTGAGGAACGTGATGAATCCGAGGAGGACGATGAAGACCGGCTTCGTGAACTACGTGAAGAAACCGAGTGGCGTTTAGGAGAAGTTGTTCTTTGCCAGGGATCTATCCATTCATCATTTGGAAGACGCGAACTTGAGATTCCTAGTGCTTTTGGCTTAGATTTGTCCTTTTCGTCAACTCCTATTTCCATAGAATCCTCTTTCTTCTCCGCTTCTTTTGCTGTTTTGGTTACAGCACCTTCAGCTATTTCCTGAATTCTTTTCTTCCTTTCTTCGTCTTTGATCTTTTTCTCATCAACTGTGCTTTGGGGTTGTTCCTTTGACGCGGAAATCGTTTGCTCCGTTTGTTCAGCGTGATTCTCTTGTGTAACATCATTTTTCCCATCTCCGAGGACCGGGATTTCTTTATCCTTCTCCTTTCCTTTGTCCTTCTTCTTTTTAACTTTCTCCTCGCCTGTTTTTTCCAACTCTTTCGCAGGTTTTTTCGTCCGTTCTTTTTCTCGCTCTTTAACAGTTTCTTTTGTTTTTTCCTTCTGCTTCTCCTTTTCACCGCCTCGTCGTCTACTTCGTCTGTCCCTAATAAAAATAACCGATGAGTTGGTTACTGAGTTACAATGACATGCCATTACAGCTGTAGCCACCAATACTAATCAAATTCAACGGCGGCTAATGTTCTTTGACCATAGCATCAATAAGAATATGACATGTATAATAATTCTCGTAAGATTTACCAGCTTCACACTGCTCTCATGGCTTCAGAGATCAGTGGTTTTATTACCTTTCTGGTGAAGACGATGGAGTGCGATGAGCTCTCTTTTTTCTCCTTTCACGATCCTAAAACATAAACAAACAGATATAAAGACGGTCAATGAGATAATGTGCTGACCAAGCAGCTAAATGAAAACTTGACTGTTCATGGCCGCTCTATTCTTCTCAACGCATGATAAAGGCGCTTAAAAGAACCCTCACAGTTCTCTACGCTTTTTTCTCTATTTCTTTAAATAAATTGTTAGCAGGAATCTGTTAAGAAAAGGACGGACTGGACAAGTAAAAAACGCGCACTTGTTTGAAGAGAACGGTATGTTTGGTCTTCATCTCCATGCAACCATAGGGTGCATAGAAGTCTTGCTATCCTTGATAGCATAGCAAAACTACACAAGCAATAATCAAACAAGAGTTCCATTAGCAATCAGAGAAAGTAGACAGAGCTCTGTGAGTGGAAGAGAATCTCCATGATTGTAGTTCAAAACAAGTGTTGTACACACCCGGACTGGGGATGAATCTCTCTTGTCCCTCCACCGTGACACAATATCCCCTCCTCTCCGATTCCTGATGTCTTCTTCTTCACCGAACATGGGGTCTTTATCCAACCTGCTACGAATCATCTCTCGCCGTCTCATCAGATTTTCTTTATCATTTTCATCCTCATCCCCCTCAGCTGTGATGCCGAGAATCATACGCTTCTCCTCAAAATCAGCATCTTCTTCCTTTCGCTTCTGGGCAGCTTTTTTTATCTGTATACATTGGAAACTTAAATCATTACAACAGCAGGTAGCCAAAAACAGCTTTTCCACAAACTGAATAGCACAGTTATTTAACAAAACAATAAAAGGTGGATAAAACTTCAGTAATCGGGGTTGAGTTCCTTTGGGAAAAATATAAATAGATCAGTGCATTCAGGATGTTACAAAGAGTTGTATTATTAATGTTTAATAAATGGAGAGTGTTTTTTTTAGGGGGGTTTTTTTTATTTTTTTTTTTTTTTTTTTTTTTTTTTTTTAATATATAATTTTTTTTTTTTTTTTTTTATTTTGTGGATTTTATGAGCAGTCCAAGCCGGCTATGCTATAAACAAGGTCTAAGGAGGGTGTGTCGTGTACACAGTTGTAAATATGTCATTTAATTTGGTGTCAGACATGCAACTTACTTCTTTTGCTAGTTTCAGTCCCCTCTCCCATGCGGTTTCCTTTCTAGGAGGAGCTACTGGCTCTGCGCTGGGTTGTGCTCTGTCAGCCATTTCATCATCCTGCAAGAAAACTAACAAATTACTAAAGCTGCATTTGCAGTAACTGGAGTTAAACACAAAAAGATGCGAGAATCTGCAATTTGCATTTAATTTCATTTTCCTAGGACATTAATGCTATGCCCCAGTATAAGATCAGCTCAAATAACAACTACCGGTAACATAGGCTTCTATTACCTTCCTGGCAAGAATTGAAATTGATCAAAGTTCAAACTGAAACAGAAATCATTATTGATCAGGTTTAAAACTACTGCAACTCTTTCACATGCTGGAGTTTGAATTTGCAGTGCTCATTTGCCACAAATTATTTGAAACACTATTCCTCTCACGGCTTTGAAAGATGAAAGAAAGATGCATTTGCTATTGTTACCAACCATAGCTACTTAAATGGGACTGTTGACTGTGACATAACATACTTGCAGCAATAAATAGATTGTATGGTACACTTACCAGCTGGCCGCCGACATCCTGGTCTGGGAATGACGGCATTATTGCCTCTGGAGGGACAGGAGGGACTACTGCTTGTACTTTGGGGAAGGGGCTGGGGTACTGGCCAGGAACAGGAAGCATTTGATAGGCACCTGTTTATTCACCACATTAATAAAATAAACAAGTTACTGTATGTATTTTGAATGGCTGACTAACAAGTTGACCAACAGGGAAATGTCCCTTGTAATATGGCATACTAGTCAAGTAAATACATTAAGAAACTTGATAAAATAAACTTTTTCTCTCTGTGACAAACGTTTTCCCCACAAAAAAAAATAATATTAGGTTCCCTCAAACTCACTGAGTAGTGCCTGCCTCTTTTCATTTTATGTAGCTATTACCTAAGATTTCTAATAAGGCACATTGTTTAAGTAGACACCAAAATGGGAAACAGTCAGGAACCCACATGTTTTTTTTGGGGGGCAATGTGTGCATGATCTTGTTTATCTGTGAAAAGACAACAATGAGAAAGCTAAACAGATCTACAAATTTCCAACAGAACACACTTAGTGTCTACATGTACTAAAAACTAATAATTAAGTATTAAATTTAAGTTCTCTTTAAAATAACACCACACCTTTGTCATTAAGGCCTGGATGAAGAAATCTACATGACATTCCCCATGTGCAGCCACCTGAGAAAAGAAAGAAAAAGAAAAGAAAAACTTTAGTCAAATACAAACAACACAACTTGAACACACATTTTTTCGTCTTTTTGCTCGTTTACAAGCGAAAGTAGGAGAATAGCAGTTATGTGGGACAAAATTTGGAACCACATTCTTGTTAACTCTCAAGGGACTTTTTTAATTTCTCAAGGGATTACTTTCCGCTGTGGGTGATCACTTGCGATCGCGTGGAAAAAACGTGATGATCTTATCTTTGTTACATGATAACCAGTTGACAAAAATAGAACAGAAAAATTAAGTTGTGAAAACACTTCAAATTACTTAACTCATCAAATAAGTTGTTTATAAAATTAATGTAGTAACAAAAGCAATCCATTTTATTCAAACTGAACATCTGAGCAAGCAAAAGCACTGAGGTTTCCAGCACAAAAATTTGTTAGTCACGGATCAATGCTCGAGAATGCTCCTCATTTAATACAACCGCAAAAACATGAAACAGCTCGTTGAAAATAACAACCTTAGTCAACAAAAAAGCGGCAGCAGATATGAAATGTCCCATGAAAAGAAAGAGGCATACATTTTATGTTCCTACTAGAGTTAAGCGTTCAATGCTTCAAAGATTAAGCTAAAATTACATGTAAAACACGCCACGTAAGTTTGTACACATCACGATATTTGGCGCGTTGTTTTACGTAAGTTTAAGCCTGTCGGAAAGGTTTTTATATCAAGCTTTTGCAGATTAAAATTATTTCAGACCTGATTCATGACTGCAGTAGCAAACAGATTGATTTCACTTTCTTATCCGTAAATATTTCTTCAGATTCACTTTGATTCACTTCGAAACTTCTCCGAAACGTCAACGAAGCAAACGAAACGTAAACCAGAACATAATACCATTATTCCATATTTGGAAGTTAGGCCCAGTCCTAAACACTTGTAAACGAATGGTTTTCGAAGTTGCTGAATTTGGGAAAGACATGTTACGTACTTGATACGCTAAATGCGAACAATTTTAGCGTTTCCGTTTTAAAATGAAGAAGTTTTTGTTTTAAATGGGATTTTTTATGCCAATGAAACAAGGTTACAAGGAAATTGAAGTCAAAGGATGGGAGTGGAAGATCAATGTTTAGGCGCCCATGCGGGCTCCTTGAACAAAAATTTAGTCGCCCGCACTCGTAACTTAGGCGCCTCTGGCAACCGGGCGCCCGTTAGGGGAGCGGTTAAAAATTAGGCCAAATTTGGTCGCTACAAGCGCCATTCTATTTCGTCATCAGCCTAGGTCGTTAGGGACGTGACCTCGCGTTGACAGCAATGTTGCATGAATCGGCTTCAAAACATGCGATCGTATCTACGCAGTTCGAGTGAAATTTCAGCTGTTTCAGTCAAAGACAGCAAAATTCTTTCGTATTTCATCTTCAAATATAATTCGAAAGCATTCACTGTATCTATGGCTTTTGTTTAATTCTTCTTTAGCCCACAAAGAAGCTGTCTTGATATCCGACCCTCGCAGAGCCTAGACAAAATGCAGCTTGAGTGTATCGATTTGTTTACGCCGATTATATGCGCAATGTTTTCTCCAACAGTAGTCAGAAATATCCGTATTTTTTTCGTGCTTTTTCGTGGAGTAATCGTAACGATACGGCCTTGAACACATTGAACATCGGTCTACCTATAACAATTCAAATATGGCGTCGCAAAAACAAAGCGTCGAACGCATATTTTGCTGTTTCATTTGCTAATTTCGCTGCCGTAATCGACTGCCTCGAAAGGTCCTTGAAATTTTAAAGTATAGAATTGTCAGATCTCGGTGAAATTTGCACTGTTCATTTGTGTAATGTTGAGGAATATGTGTATAAATACCCGGCGCGGTTGAGCCATTTTTGACAAAATTATATGGCTGCATTTCCTCCGCGAAGATAGGAAATGTTAAACTAAACTACAAAGCAACTGTAATGATAAGTTCGAAGAACAATGCACAGGATAAACCTTCGACTCATACTTCATGCAAAAAAGTCGGTATCTCGAAGAGACTTTGATTTTCATAGATGTTACCCTTTTTTACAGAAGTTACCTTATTGTTACTTATTTTCGCGGGACTTAATTTTCGCGATTTTCAAAAAATCGCGAAATTAAAGACCTGCGAAAATTTATTTCAGGCGTTTTCTATTGTATTTTTTATGTTAATTATGTATTTTTGGCCAAATCGCGAAAATAAAGTCCCGCGAAATATGGCCGTTCCATTTTCGCGAAATTAAGTTCCCGCGAAAATAAGTAACAATAAGGTACCGGTACATAATTTTCTATATAATTTTCTATTGATCGAGGCTGTTTTTCTTGTGTACAGTCAACTATCTCTATAAGATGGACACCTGGTGTTGGTCTCTTCACTGCCATTATTCAGTCATTTAAATAAAACTAAACCCCCTATAAGATGGACACCTCTCTAAGATGGACAGTTGAAGCCAGACCCAACGGTGTCCATTTTAGAGAACATTGACTGTTAACATCTTCCCGTCTGTTTTTGCTGCATAAATGGAATTGCAAAACCCAAGACAAGCCAAGCTACAAATATAGGATTTGTTTAGCATACAAGTCAGTACATATGGGTTATTGACCAAGCGTGAGGTCAAGATGGCAGGATATTGGCCAAGTTCTTTTTTTGCGTGTTTATGGACCGAGACTTACGCAAAAAAAAGAACGAGGCCAATATCCTGCCTTCTTGACCGAACAAGCTTGGTCAATAAAGAATTTATTATATGACTTTTTTCCAGTACTGAAAAGGAAGCCAGTTGCATGCACGTTCAATGGCGCACGCTAAAATCATTTCATTGGTTTAAAAGTTTAACGTGTGACTGTCAAATTCTTGAATGAATCGAGACGAAATAAAACGACGCTACAACAGCGAAATTTATCTCTTTTTAACCCTCAAAAGGATATTGAAATGGCTAAAATTGCAAATCAACGTTGAGTTTGAAGCCTTAAAACAAGAATGTCCATTCCATCTGGCCGCCAGCTTTTGATTATTGGACGTTTTGCATAGTATTTGCTCGCTTCAGGCGCTTTAGAGGTTTAGTGGTGCAAGCCTGCCGTCACGGTGACACGAGCTGAATATTGAAATTGTGATTGTTGAAAGCGTTTGGGACTTATAAATTCACGGGAAGAGCTTGAACTTTCCTACATCATTGATTTAAATGTTTGACTCGACTTTATTCGACGTAAGCGTTGGAGGCTTTGGTAAAAAGATGTTTTAAAAGCTTACAGTGCCTGGTTCGCCGTGCCGACCGCTTTCTCCATCAAGATGTACACAAACGACAAGTTTGCCGAATTCTTTATTCTTCAGGTATGTCACTGTCAGACTTCTCTCCTTTTTCCGCCGAACAAAACCGATATCATGTCTTCAAGTCGCTTTGCGTTTTAATTTTTGTATTTTTAGCTGGTTGTTGTGGCAAATAAAATTCACGAAATTCGTTAACATTTGTTGTTTTTAAAATTAGTTTGTTCTCGTTCGCTTCAAGACCTATTTCTTTGTAATAGGACTCTCTTTCGCTAGAAACAGGCAGAAAATATTTGTGTTGTTTTGGTAAATGGTTTCATAGCTCAAGTTTACGACGGAAAAGATTTTTGTAGTAGAGTCGACGAACAGAAAAGTTTTTTTGCTTGCGGGAACACAGCGGGCGATCCCGAGCGGTCAAGATGGCTCCATCTTGACCGCTCGGGTAGCCAATCAGAGCATGCGATTCGTTTCATCTTGACCGCTCACGGAGCTAGTCATTTAATAAAAACCCTTATAACGCCTGCTGTCACTGATCTACATCACTTTATCAACTTACCATAAGTAAAATATCTGCAGACCTTTCTCCTTAAATTCAGTGCACCTAACAATTAAATAACAATACCAATATGTCATGTTAGCAAACAAGGTGCAAGTTCTGTGGGGAGAGGGGAGGACATGGGAGGAAAGTACTCTCCTTATACACAAAATAAATAAAGAAATGTAGTTGTAACACCCCAAAAGTATCATGGTGTTTTTTATGCTGTTTTTTCTAAAACAAAGTATAGATTTGCCTTTATGGTCTGAAATTGGGAACGATTTTTAATGACACTAAGGAAAATGTTTATTTCTCTGCAAGGGTTTGGAAATTCATCCTTCAGAAGAAGAAAAACAAATGTGCCACAATAACCCCCAAAATGTTATGTTATTACACTGCACTTCTGTGTATAACACTAACAGGTCTGAAATGTTAGACACAAGATGTGACAATCACAAGGTTTATGAACCCACTTTTTGGTCTGAAATTAGACAAGGTTTTAAAATGGTGGCACAATTTAACAAAAATTCACAGATTGAAGCATCCCACCCATGTTAATGTTTTCGAAAAAAGGTTCTTTGTACAGTCCAACCTTGAGTTTTAAGGCATTATTTTTGATTACCCAGACTTTCATGTGGCTTCTAAATTGGGGTATTGCTATCGAAACTATTTATTATAAGTCACTATGAGTGTCGATAATCAAGGTTTGACTTATGTTCCTGTTTAACATTACTTCCTCATTATATAGTCATGTACCTGTTGAGTCTCCATCCTCAATAACTTCACCTTCTTCTGGGCCATCAGCCTGGGAATTTACAAATATTAAGAACATGGAACATTTCTGCGCTGCATAATTACTATATATGCACAGGCATGCAGAGGCCTTACATGATATGGTTCATCAAAGTTTAACTTCAAGAAACCTCCACTTAGGCCATGATAGCCCTGCACACTGTTGCAGCACATTCCAGTTCCTATAGCAAGAAATGACTAGCAGGAGTATTGCAGCTCCATTGCTTGTTACCCACCCAGCATTCTGCCAGGTTGCCATGACAACATATGCTGCCCACAAACTCAATGACCCCTGCTAGTGACTGAGCCCAGACTGCTCATTTCAAAGCACTGGCCATTAGACTATGGCTAACAATAATATTTTTTTAATTATAGCAATAGGTATTCAACAGTATACATGTAGTCACTTTGCAGTCACAGTTGCAGCAATTTTGATTTGTTATCCTTATTCTTATCTACACTGTACTTTAGAGATCAATCAATAGTCAGTCAGTCAGTCAAGTTTCACAACTCAATTTTACCTCATTTGTTGAATCTTGCTTTTCCTGAGTTTTCTTGTCTGCTTTATCCTTAACACAATTACACATAATTCCATAAAATTAGTAACAACAATAAATAACCAAATATTCAGCCATCAATTGAACAGATTAATTAGACAATGGTTACTTAAACATATTACTGAATTCCCATTTGGGAAAATCATTACTTGTGCAAAAGAGTAGAACAAAGAGTAAGGGAACGTTCAACAAAAGACACAATAACAATCAAAGATAATAGCAGTTCTAAAATAATTGTTAGCAACAGGATAAAAGAAAAAACAGAAATTGTTAATGTTTTGAGTGCTACAAGCTATGAACAGTTGCTTACTCTACACATTTGTGCAACAGAAAATACACAGAAGCAAGTAAAGAGAAAGAGGTTTTGAAAAGAAACTACATGTAGGACTAATTGCTACAATGTATCTCTGTGACTAAATAAAAGCCCGTCTAACCAGATACAATATTTAACAACTGCCCTGCAGAAAGTCACTTACTACCAACAGCAGTTTTTTACTTCACGACAGTGAATTTAGTGTGGAGTTGATACTTCAATTCTAAATAAGGCAATTACATAACACTGCACTGCTTTGTCTGTTGACCATGTGCATCATGACAAAAACCACCTGAGGTAGTTTCAGTGAACATTAACACTTGTTTCCCAAAGATAATAATTTATGTTAGGCAAGCTATTCAAAAGGAGCTTTTCAACTTGCACCTTACTTGGCTATGTACATGTAGATATTACACTCTTCACCATAATAACCAAAATTTTAACAATAATAAGGCCGCCCTCAAGTCTCAAATGCAAAGATGTTTTAACAACCCCCCCCCCCCCACACACACACACACACACACACACACACAAACACCAAATCTGAGAATTGGCAAACATTCGTCGCAAGTGCAGGTTAGGTGTCCTGCCCAGGAAACAAAATCCAACACTAGCACTGTCACAATGTAAGACAACCCATGTGGAATGAGCACAATGTTGTACTAGCGTGAGGCACCATCTAGGAACCCATTTTACCCCATTTTATATTGAAACTAAGAAAAAGTTCTCGTCGAAGAGCTACTTGCTACTTTTGTATTTAACGCCATGCCAGAGACTGTTCATTTCATGGTTGTATAACTTGTTTTATGTTTCACACCAATATGTTTAGAAACCACTTGATAAAGTGGTAGTCTTGAAAAAAATTGTGATGCTAGATTCCTTCTGAGCTAATGATTAGACTTAAAGACAAAATATTGTAAAATGTAAGTACAGGGCTTATTATCCAAATTTTACTTATCCATGGGTGGTACGAGTTTTGCTAATGAAATTTAATGCGGCATTGAGCAATCTTTACCTGAGTATCTTCATCTGACAGGATCTCTCCTTCTTCACCCTCGTCATCTTGTTCGTCTTCCAGCTCTCCTTCCTCCTTGTCATCACCTTCCATGTCATTTTTCACTCCATTTCTATCGTCTTGTGCTATTTCTCCTTCGTCTTCCTCATAATCAAGTTCCCCCTCCTCTCCCTCTTCAAACATTCCAGCCTTGTTCTGAACATTTGTTGTTAAGTGAATGCTTGCAGTGGAAGCTGTCCACTCAGTTTTTCCACTGTCTATTGCTATCTCCTGAACCTTCTCAACCAGTGCACTGTCCTTTCCATCAGAATTAGAAGTAGATCCCTCTGCTGGCACAACACAAGATCTTTCTTCAATGGAGCTTGAAGGCAATACACTTCTGTGAGTGCCATCATCTTTGACTGACACATGACTTGGTTGGGGGTCCATTGGACCTATATCAGAAGCAGGAAAAACATTGAAAGTTATTTTTTAGCCATCAGTTATCACGTCTCGAATCAGTTATGTGCTTTGACTGTAAAAAAACCCATCTGCACCTTGTTATCTTGAACTCCTCAGACAACAACAATTACAACACTTTCAGTTCTAGCATTTGCCAAAACAGCTAATTTTCCTTTTGAAAAAATAAAATTCCAAACAAAGTACAATAGGCATCAACAATAAAAATACACAATTGTAATTATTAAAAAGTGTAAAATTCAATTGAAAAAGATGAAATCTAGATAAAAATATTAATATATAATGTATAAGCTAAAGTTGGTTATTTACTAAAAATCCTTATTTCTAATTTCATAAGAAAAAAATTGTTTGAGAATTCTGGAATCTGAATGATGGGGTTGGAATATTTTTCTTAAATATTGATACAGTACATGATAACAATGGCTAAGAATTGTGTCTTGCCATAATATATGTGAAAGTAAATTACATTTTAATTGGTAAATATGCTGTAGAAAATTACTGTAAAATACAAATGAACCAATTTCATGGTCTCAAATACAGTAGTGGTATTGACATGTAGATTGTGTTTGCTTATGTGGGATTGAAAACTTTACTAAACTAACTAGTTGATAATAGCGCAATAAGTCATTAATAAAATTATTATAAAATTATAAATTAAATAAATTATTAATGAATTCAACAACAGGACTTATAAATCAACTTATCAGAAACGTTTAGATCAGGGTATGAGATCTAGCTCTTGACTAATGCATTTCTATTCAGTAACTGCCTCGTCCCCAGTCGCTCGCGATCGTTGGGAGAAATGTTAGTTAATCATTGAGGAAAGCGAGGGCGAAGGGATATACGGGAAGGAAAGAAAAGGCGAAGCGACTGGCAAATCCTGCATTCAAGATGGCGGATCGATTAATGGCGGATTTTCCCCGATTTTCCTAGACCGGTCCAGGAGGCCTTCAGAGGAAATAAAATCGCCATTCCTGAGAAGAAATGAATTGGGGCAACATTTTCGCTCCATAATTTTCATACAAAAGAAGCAGATGCTAAGGTTTTCGCGAGGGCACGACTCAAGACACAGGATTTTTACGGACAAGAAACCTTACAGTATATTTCTCCCATATAGGCATATACAAAACGCAAAACAATCAACAGACTTGCGCGTAAAATATTTCAAATCTATATTTGAATCATGTTGTGCCAGCGTAACGCAACGAACAAAGGAGAAAATCCTAAGCATCGAAAATCAGAAAATCCTATAAACATCAAGCATAAAATACAGAGCGCTCGATCAAAATAATGCAAAAAGCATAACCTTAACAACACAGAATGTCTCTCTGAAACCAACTTTCAGCTCCTTCATAGTAAAGCTGGAACAGTCTCTGGCGAAGCCTGACCAAAATAAATCCGTGACAACACAATACATTTTGCAACAGTATTTATTAAAATGCTTGCCGGCATAATAAAATGCAAGTAGTTTACATATTCACGGAACATATCACATCTTGTCCGTCCAGGACGAACATTTTGAGAGCTTAAATAGAGCTCAAATAGAATTGAGCCAAAACAAACTGAACTAGCACAACATGTGGCAGAGTACAGATTTAGAGGTGTCATGACATTGAACTCTACAAACGGAAACGACGCAGCGAAGACTAATGACCTCTAGACACTGTACTTCCTAGGCCACAATCTCACGACTCTATTCAATACATAATGCCTCCAAATAAAACAGTGCCCCTCAGAAAGAAATCAGAAGCAAATAAGGCCGAAAGACCGAATTTAACATAGAACAACAAAGGTACAAATATCACGGAAGGCCTGTCACCTATAGTTTATTTACCATACCGTCGATCAATAATTCTCCGATGGAAACTTCTAATTCGTCCACGGTATCATTTAAAAAGTCTCCCAATACTGGTAGAGGCGCTTTATCGTCAGAAAAGTCCGTCATTTTCAGTATTTTAACGATTTGCACATTTTCGATCACATTCGCAGATCTTCGACACAGGATTTAGCAGGCTTTTCCCTTTTTATTTTTCCCCTTCCCATCACCCACCGCTCGCGCTTCGCGCTCGCTCCCAATCTCCCTACTCGCGCTTCGCGCTCGCTCAAAATCCCTGCCTCTCTCCAAGGCCAAAACCCGCGCGGCCTTGCAAAAGCCTGTGGAGGAGGCAGATTCAGTAAGGTTCCCAGAGCCCTCACTCCTCCCTGCCACTAGGTAGGTATGTAATCTTTATTTCTACACGGTCAAATTATCAGCAAAAAGTACTACATTTAATCCTATTTTTACATAAAACTTAAATTCTAACTAGTAATACGTGACTCGCAGGGCCTCGCGAAGCTCTGGGTTATTGTTGCCTAGTAACGGACAAAATACAGCAGACAGAATACAAACAGAAACTGAAGAACAACGAACTGCACGATTACAGAGACTTCGACAAAATATCGCGGACAGAATACAAACAGCAACTGAACAACAACGAACTGCACGATTACAGAGACTTCGACAAAATGCCGCGGATAGAATACAAACATAAGCTGAAGACACAAGCATACAGAGATTACAATTACTGAGACAAAATTATACAGACAGACTTTTAGTAGAATCAACTGATGAACAGCTACAGGATAGATTACAATTAAGAAGGGAAAGTGATGCAGCGCGCTTACAATTAGAATCGGAGGAGGAGAGAAATATTCGATTACAGTCTGCTCGAGAAAATAGTGCCACGCGTAGACAACAACAACAATTACAGCAACAGCAACAGGAACTAAACAGAGATGATTATCTTTCCAATGGATGGAGAAATCCCGATCAGCCTTTACATCAGCAACAATGGGTTCAGAACGAAATGTCAAATTTTCATACAACAATGAACAGTTTTCAACATCAGCAGTTTATAGCCTAAATAGGCGTTGAGGGAGTATTATGTGGAAATCAGTGTTATTTTAATCCGAAAAGAAAAACGATAAAAATGAAAGGCTCAGGATTCGGGTGGTGGACAAAACACTGACCCCCAGTCCATGGACTACCCCCATGGACTACCCCATGGACTACTCAAATGGACTACCTAAAATGGACTACCCCTAAAAAATGGACTACCCCTTAAAGTACTATTCCGAGTGTGTACTACTTACTGAGCTGTTGTTATACGCACATAATTTGCACTTACTTCGATTTAATACTTTCGACAACTCTAGCCGCCATTTTGAATAAATTACACTATACATCTGCTGACCTCAAAAAGCGAAGACTCGTGCCCAGACTCAGCACTATTTTTTCCTCAGGATCTGTCTGCCTACTGGTTCTGTTCTCCTCGCTGCGCTGCCAAAGTTATTCATTCAAAAATTTTCTCTGGCCACCAAATGTTTAAGATGCGTCCCAAGCAACTATCTGATACTATTTATAAAAGTTTGGATCTTCTGTAGTGCAGTGCAGTGCCTGTTTTGTCTGTCTCTATGAGTCCAAAGATTGATTGCTTGATTTGAGTCTTCACCGGATGTTCATTTAGTATAATATATTCAAAATGGCGGCAAGAGGGATACGTACGGCTTGAAAATAAACAAGGTAAGACGTAAGTGCAAATTATGTGCGTAAAACAACAGCTCAGTAAGTGGTACACACTCGGAATAGTACTTTAAGGGTAGTCCATTTTTAAGGGGTAGTCCATTTTAGGTAGTCCATTTGGGTAGTCCATGGGGGTAGTCCATGGACTGGGGGTCAGTGTTTTGTCCACCACCCAGGATTCGCCCCACAAAAAAAAAAAAAGAAAAAAAAAAAAAAACCTAGCCGGATTCGAACCCCCGCCCTCAGTCCCGAAGATCTGATTTCAAGTTTGACGCCTTACCATTAGGCCACCAGCGCGCGGCGGCCGTGTGACGTCATTTCCGCCACACACCAAGCTCACAAATAAATAAATAAATATATATGACCGTAAACTCCACGCGAGATTTCATCCTGCCTGAGCCCTTTGAGGGACAAAATTATACACCCCGCTACGCTCGGCCTTCGGCCTCGCTTCGCGAGGAAAGATAAACTATTATAATGAAAACGCTGCCTTCTGTGTTTAAACTGCTCAAGGCACCTGCTTTTCTTACACTGAAAGGAAGACTGTTACATAAGATTGGGCCGCTATAGGTAAAGCTGTTTTTGTAATAGCTAGTCCCTTAGGTTGTACGCTAACCAGCTGAAAAGAGGACAATTAAAAGCTCAAGCACAAGGTTTTAAAAGTCTTACTTGTACTCAATCTCGTACTCAAAACCGAAAGTCCCTAATCTTTATATTTCACAGTCTGAGATGTTGGTGGTTAAAAAAATAGAGTACAATCAGGTCAAGAGAAGCAGCAAAGCACTTGAGACAGTGGAGAGCTCCAGCTAACCAAATGCAAGATAGCAAGGCTATTTTTTACAGTGAATGACTGAAAATATACAAGTCCAAGTGAAATGACCTTATGTTCGAGATAGCAGGGAGTTTAAGATAACTGAGTTCAGGATAGCCAGGTCCTGTTGTTACTTCCAAGACACTTCCATTGAGCTACAGGAGACTTGTGGGAGACAGGCCATATAACTAGAGTGGATCCCCAATAATCTGGCCACCACCTGACCACAATATTCTGGCCGTATTAACAGGGTGGTCCCAATGTGGTTCTTTATATAAGAAAATGACTGAGTGAGTTTTTGTAAGCACCAAAAAAGGCTGTAATAAGAGATGGCTGTGGCCATAAGGAAGGATTTCATACTAAGTTGGAATGTACCAAACTTTCCACATACTGCATGCCACAGACTAGAATTAGTTTTGTCGATGAGTGAGAACGTGTTGTCACAACCACAACACAAACATACCCTATAAAGCACAAGGAAAACAAAGCTATTCTTCTTGTGCTTATGACTGTGTCATGGTGAATTCTAATGAGGACAACAAAGGAACAATATTGTTATGAGTGTGTTCATTCTGCTTATGTGTTCCTGCCTTTCTCATGCCTAACATGCTAATATACATGTCTGTGCTTGTGTCACAAGCGAAAACAAAGCTTAAGATGGTGAGTTGTTTATGTCATGATCCAAGGTATTCTAGAAATGGGCACTTGTTATGGTCAGACAGATTTATGGTATGATTTACTCTTTAGTGGGACTAAAGTACAGCCAAACGTTGGTACCGTAATCCTTAGAAATCACAAGCGTCTGAAACATCGATGTAGCTAACCTAGCATCACCCACTAAATTAAAGTAAGAATACTCGAGTGTCACCAAAAACAAAGACAAAGATATGAAGAAGAAAAAAACGTCAAATTTTCTAGCTCTGGTTGTTCAGATTGAAATAGAAAATTTGAGCTTCATTTGAGCTCACACGGGCTATAATCAAATTACAACTTACCAAAGTCAACCACAAATGGATCTGCAACAAAACTGATCAACAGCTAGCACCAAGACATACTACGATTTGTTCCCAATACACATAAGCTTAACAGGAAAAGAAATTTTTGCAATCACGAATGTGTAGTTCGAAGCAGTTCGACATTCAATTATGGCGGATGAAGTTGCTGTATTTTCTTCTCTCATTGGTTAGAATAGCATCACGTGATAGTTTTGCATCGTGTCAGCGGTGTCCAATCTGCACGTGTTTACAGACGATCCAGACCCAGAAGAGAACGATGTTGAGGGTTTTGGGAAGAAAACAGCTTTTCCAACAAAGATATTTGCAAACAATCCAATGGATAAAACACTTCAGTGTGATGAAAGCTCCCCAGGATGCATTATACAAAGCTTCACCTGTCTGGCGACCAAGCAATATGCGCTGTCGGTGCATGTGTGTGACAGAAGCTGATCGACCAACTGGCAAGTGGAGAACTGTTTATGAAGGGCCACTTTCTAAATCAGTGAAACTTGTAAAAATGCTTTCTCTTACTACAGCGGCAGCAACATTTGCTGGTTCTCCACTATTGATATTCTTTGGCAAGCAAGCAGCTTCTTTACCTGTAAAGATGATTTTGGTCTCATTATTATGCTCAATTGGAGGAGGTTCAACGCTTCTGCTCCACTTTCTCTCCTTGCCTTATGTGCACAAAATGGATTTTAATCCAGAGGAAAAAGTGTTCGCAATAGAGACTCTGTCTTTATTCGCTTTACGAAGAAGAACCGAGTTCTCGGTAGATGACATTAATGTGTACGTGGAGGAAAGAGCTTTCTCTACTTTTGAAGTTCGTGGAGTGAAGTATTTCATTCACAAGGAGCTTGTAGAGGCTCAACAATTCTTGCACTTTATAGACAAGTGGAAGAAAGGAGAAGCGACAGATTTTAAGAAACCATCTTCATAGGTTTAGGGAAGCACGTAATGGCTTGTTAGTGTGTCCACAATTTTTCTGTAGACCAGCGGAATGAAATTTTAAAATGTTTTAAAATATACAAACTGGCTTGGCCTCCATTTCAAAGGGCCTGATTACATGGCGATTTTCAGCCCGGTTTGCCGGGCTGAGATTTCAGCTCGGCTTCCAAAACAAATGTTCTTAAAAATACGTTTGCGATTACATGGAGAGAGTTTCTGCCCGGCCTGAATTTCACCCCAAGCTAAAATGTCCAGCCTGGTTTTTGAAATCTCGGCCGACGCAAACAGGCTGAAAAACCTCATGTAATCGCATTCAAATTTCAGCCCGGGCTGAAAGTGGGCTTACGGATGCACAGTGATGGTTTTCAGCAAAAGGAAATGGCGGCTATGATTAGTTTTCAGTTTTAAAAATGCTTAGCCCGGGCTGAAATTCGCCATGTAATCACCACGAAACTCCAGCCCGGCAAACTGGGCTGAAATTCGCCATGTAATCAGGCCCTTACTGTCAAAAAGGCTTGGGGCAGCTTTGATTGTAACAAGGGAGAGCGGGTCTGAAAACTTTGCTGAGTTAGGTAGAAAAACACTAAATATGTAATAGGAAACCAAACAGGAACAAGGATGGAGAAAGAAGATAAAGGCAATTGAAAAAATAAAGCTTTTTTTTTTAAATGTACAAACTGTGACATGGCCCCTTTAAATATTTTCAAACCAGTTTAACTTTTATTTGTTTCAGTTTATGATAAGACAATGGAAAATAAAAATCAAACTGGTTTGAAAAAATTTAAACCAAAGAAAAATTATTTATAGGTTTCTTTTAATTCAACGGTGATTTTGCACATCACAAAATTGGCTTCAAACATCATGACACAGCCCCTTTAAACCAAGTAAATTAGAGTATGGTAGGGGGTTGAATTAAGCAGCTGTATCTTCAGGATGCACATGACATTTTACAAAATGGCATAACATTATGTCACATATTTCATACAGTCTTGTATTTTGATCCGAAGTTCCAAGTGTGTTTCTACTGAGACCATAGTAATAATACTTTTATCTTGTCAATATTACAGGATCATAGCCAGGTGGTTACACAGTGGCAAGCTATATTGGGGCTGCATTGAAGTAAATTGTTCTCCATCTTTCTTTTCAGACCTTACTGCATGCATTCTATACTCTCAACACCAAGGGCTAATATTCGCCCAGTACAGCCCTCATGCTAGGTTAAAAGGATACATATGCACACATTGCAGTGACTTATGATAAGGGTTATTCTCTAGATTGAGAGGTCTGGGTTCAACCCTTTCAAGTGTCCTCTTCAACATCTCTCCAACCAAGTGGATGAGCAAATTGCAGGGGCATAACAATATTGCTGGGACTGGGGAGCTTTGCTGTGGCAGATTAACATCATGTCCACGGGTAGGGGCAGATCTAGAAAATTCAGAAAGGGGGGAGGGGGAGGGGTGCATTTCAGCAAGACGGCAATCTCAACCTACAGCAACCTCTCTAAAGACGGTTGCTTACATTTTTTTAAACAAATACAACAAAAGTGGAATGCCACAGGCCCCCCTGCTAAATCTGTCCATGACTTACACTCTCAGGCATTTAATGCTATAAAGCGAGAGTTCAGTGCTGTTGGCTTTTCCATCTGGTATTAATGGATTGTCGGGGTAGGAGGTTTCAGAGGAATTAGATTAGCCAGGTAGATTACCCAAAAGCCCTGCCAAATCGTTATAGGTTTTTTTAATGCCAGTGTTTCATGGAACACTTTTTGTCAACACCTAGCAAAAAAACTATTGTATAAATATTGTTTGCCTCTTGTAGTCCTTGCACAGTATCAGTCAAAAATTGCTGTGTTATTACAAATTACATTGTGCATGCTTATTCTTCTTCTTAATTCTAACTCTTCCCTGGGAGAATAGGGCCATTGATTTGTTTCCTTCATTCCACTCTGTCTCTTGCAATGTTGACTGCTTCTGCCCAGGTGGCAAAACTCATTTTCTGTCTTTCTCCCTCCACTGTTCTCCTCTGTGTCTCTCTAGGTCGCTCTCTGCTCCTCTTTCCCTCTGGTGCCCAGGTTAGAGCAATGTGCAGATTCTGTTGTGGTCCATGTGCAGTACATGCCCTGTCCAATGCCACCTTCGCCTCTTTATCTGTTTACTGATGGTGCAAGTCCTTGCCCATCTCCTAACCTCTTCATTTGACACCCTCATTGCCAATATTTTTTCACCCTTTACCCAACAAGGGAGCCTATTCCAACAGGAAAAATACTGTTGCATGTATAAAAATACCTAAAAAAATATTGCATAGTTGAACCTCCCTAATATGACCACCAAAGGGATGGAAAAAGTGTCCATAATAGAGGTGTCCATATTTATATTGTATTAAATTATCCTTCATCTGGATAATTGACTAACTGCTCATGTTCAGTAAAATAATATTCTGCCACCATCACCTTAATTTTGGAGAAAAATAATAGTAAAAATATCACCCCTCCAAATATAAACAACAACAACAAAATGTTCCTGAACGGTGGTTGCATCAATCTCCAATAAAGAAAACATCTCATTTCACAAAGTAAAAACAACACTTGAATTAGCTAAATAATTTGTCTTAAATAATTCACAGTGGAACAAATCAGCATAACGAGCACTATAAGTGTTTGTTTATTTATTTGTTTAGTTTGTTCAACTTATTAAGGAACAAAGATGTTATACTCAGTCAATCGTACATGTATTTACACATAAAACAATATCCGATGTATTCTTCAATTCGTGCTCCCTTTGTATCTTATCTCTTACAACATCTTTGCCAACAGTAAACAAAGACTGTAATTCCTGCAAATTATATTAAGAACTACAAATAATGGAAGTCTACTTTAAAATTAAAATGTCATTTATTTTTATTGTTTTTCTAGCATAAGACATCGAGCATTTCTGCCTTTTTCACCTATATATTATGGTCTTTCATAAATGAAGATAGAACATTATAAATTGCAGATGCAGTACCTTTTTTCCTACCTATAAATCAGCTGCTCAGAAACCTAAATATGTAACTGTAGCCACTGACGTCCTCCATTAAATCATTAGCTTGCTCATACTTTCCCTGATAAATTTTAAATCACAGCAGACTGCAGTTACTGTAAGTCAGCTTTCTGCTGGGGCTACAGTGTCACTGCCAAAGTAATAGAACCATAAACGTTCAAAATATGTCTGGAATGTTCACTGTGTTGTGTCCAATCATATGTTGAAGAAACGTTGGGGTTGTTTTTTTTTTTTATATCTTAAGACCACTAAAACCACAAGTACCATCCCTCATGGAACAACCTTGGTTCACATTTTGCTTTAAAATATATACTTTCAACCGTGGTCTTAGTAATAATATTTTAATTGCTATTCCTTCGATTTTGGAACCACATGCAATGAAAAATAGGTTAAATGATTCTGTTGAAGAACAAAAGACTAGAGAATGCAATAGTTTGAGCAACATGTATTTCAAAAATTGATCTGACAGATGGTTTGACATCGCTGAAGTAAACTTGTAATAGAAAACTTGCTCTTTCTTTCCGAAAAATAAGTGATTTGATTAAGTTAGTCAAGGACGCTTGAGTTTGGACGCTTGAGTGCCTGGAATGCAGGCCAAAATTCTTAGCTGATATGCCATGCCCCTATTTTCAAAATCCATGAAATTGCACAATTTGTGGCAAAAATTTACAATCCATTAACTTTTTAAGCCAAATTTGTCAATCCACGAAGCTATTCACCCCAACAAACAGGAGGGAGGGAATAGCTGTTATCTTAATTTCTGTAAGATAGGACTGAGAGTAAATTTATAAAAAGACATTGATCAACCAGAGCTGTTTGCAAATGATGGAAAACCATTCTTCGTCTGTGGTTTCTGTTGGTCTCAAGATTTAATGCACAACACAAAGAACATTCCAGACATATTTCAGATGTTCACACTTTTATTACCTCGACAGTAGTTCTCTTCATACAAATACAAATCAGAACAGTGATTTTGTTAAAAATTTCAACTAAAATAGCCTAACTTATGCAATTAGTACTGTTCATGAAATTCCAGTCATCATAATCAATGTCATACACACAGTGATCCTAATTTCCTCATTCTGTATTTACATTAGTTATTTTATCATCAACTTTGTGGCACAAAAATTGAACAGCTCATTATTTTCATGCAAGACAAAACTGTCTGCCTTTTTTGTCCAATTTGTATCAGCATCATTATTAAATTGTTCACAATTCCAAATACGCAATGCATCAATACTTAAATTAAAGTTCAATAATATCTGAGGTGACTTACATGTACCCAGATATCTTACCTCTACAAATCAAGGCAATTAAATTTGCAACTTTCAGTTATCAACTACAAATAATAATCTAACAAATATTTGCAAGTTTGATTTTTAACATTTCCTAAATTCTGCTGGTAATAGTCATATTCAACCACCGATGTAGTATAAAAGTAAGAACCATGGTGTAGCTTTTAGGATGAAGAGTTCCTTGTGTAGCGGTTTGGCTTAGAAAGCATTGCACGGCCTGGAGCCCTAAAAAGAAAAAAAAAAAAAAATGAGCACTGCATCCCAAAAGTAAGTCCCAATTGAACTATTGGGTTTTCTGTAAATGTTTGCTAAATCTTGCTGTTAAACTGTGTTTAAATTTTGTTTTTTAAAATAAACTGGCACAATAAATTGCAACTGTTAGCAGCTAAAGACATAGTGCAGTTTTCTATGAGAGCCTGATTAATGACTCAGCCAACACTTTAATCGAATGACTCTGCTAATTTATCTGTAGCTGTTGACACATGTGCCGGGGGGGGGGGGGGGGCTGCGGATGGTAAGTGGCCGGGATGATCAAAGATTTTTGGGGTTGGATTTTTTTGGGTAGAAAAATTTGGCAAGTATTTTTTTGGGTGACTCGATTTTATAATAAGGTGATTCCACTGAAATAGAAGGAGTATTAAAAAGTTTCTGAAACTTGGTCCAGGTTACAATTATGTTATGAGCATTACAAAAATGAAATAAAAAATGGGGGTCACCGCGCTAGTTTTTGTGTAAAATGGATGGGCATTATAGTTAATATACGCCCCGTGAGGTATATAATTTATTATGAACCCTATTAATCCGAATGGGGAACTATTGTTTCTAAAAAAATCATTATTGCATCAAAGTATTAGTCTAGTTCAACAAAATAGACTTTGATCTTATATTAAAAACTACCTATTCTCAATTTGTACATAAATTAATATAATGAAAGAAGTTAAAGATTTTGCTTTGTGCGCTAAATGACGTGAAAACTTATGCGCAGCAAGGATGCGCAATGCCATTCAGTGGAATCACCTTATTAAATAGGGATTTTTGGGGTATTAACAAACTAAAGTGTCTTACAATGCATATGTGTCAGACATGTGGTATTTTAAAAACTGGTTAGACAATAGTCTGCAAAGTGTCCTGTGGTGGTTTATCGTCACTGGAATTCCTTTTTGTATTGATTTTTTGATCTCTTTCGCTTGTGATTTGTGGGTTTTAAAAGTGACGTTCCTGGGGTAATTAGACAAGGGATTTTTTGGGGTATTGTCGGAAATACTTAGGGATTTTTTTGTGTTCTCATTTTTGCCTTTATTCGATCATCCCTGGCATTTACAATCTGGAGTACCCCCCTGGGCACATGTGCCAGTCAGAATGAAATTTTTATGTTTTTAAGTTACATCCAGACTGTTGTAAAGACCAAGGAGCAACATTTTTTGAAAAAAATATTTAAGTTTATCTGCATTTTTCAAAATACTTGAAACACACACAGGTTATCCCAAAAAACATATTAAAAAAAAAACAAGTGCTAAAGCTGTACTGGTGAGTGTGGTTTTAAATGTTTGAATAAAGGGATGCAGCTTAATATGCACAAATTAAATTGATCAGTGTACGTGTTACTTGGTAGATTTCACATACTTAGCAGCTCTTTCTTTCTGCAGTCTGCGCAAGTCATCTTGCTGCTGTCTAAGCTGTTTGCCAAGACTTTCCATTTGATGCTCATGGTCATCTTGAAACTGTAGTTGTGCTTCCAGTGACACTGGCCCATTCCGTTGGTTCAGTAAATTTGACATGGTTGCACGAGCTCTTAGTTCTTCATTTTCCATGTGAGTAGAGATTTCTTCAACCCGATCACGAAGTACTTGGATTGAGGCATACAGGTTCTCGTCACCACCCTAATTTATAAATGAGATTCTAGTATGTAAATCATTTATGAAAGAAACACAGATACTGTAATACCAAAAATTCTTCATCTGCATCAGTATTGGCCATATTTATAGAGCCATTGCATTATACTCTACAGTGACACTGCTTAATTACTATAGGTTTCTTTTCCTTTGATAGGTGAAACACTGTTCAAACACAGGGTTTCTCACCTTGCCAACTACCATGCAGTCACCTAAAGCTTTCAGTCTATATAATTTGTATTGTAATTAAAAAAAAAGTCATGAAACAAAGTCATACAAGACAAGTTGTGATATAATAAGGGCTGTCCAACTCACCATTGCACTTCTGATGTCAAGGTGAACCAACAAACAGCTCAGTTCATACTCCTCACTATAGGGATTCTTTAATGGCACTGATCTGTATCCTGCGATAAAACACATTTACTTCATTAAAGGTAAAGTTTGTTTCCTCGCCACAGTAGCCCCATGTCATCAGATCTTATTCAAGCTTCTGTAGCATAAAATTCTGGAGTATATATTTGCTTCTTTCCCAGGACTGGATGTTTGACAAAATGCTTGGGATTCCCTGTGATGGGCAGGTTAATTCCTAACTGTTTCCTTTCATGTAAAAAAAAAATTCATATTTAAATTGCTGATAGCAAGATGTAAAGTAAAGAGATGATCCTCACAGTGAAAATGCAATAAAAGAAATTGCAAAAAAGAAGCCTGTAAAAAAATTCAGTGCTTCAACAGGATTTGAACCTGTGACCTCCGCAATACTGTTGTGATTTTCTACCACATGAGCCATGAAGCCACCACACTAGGAGCAAGGTTAATTGTGAGTTCTTAATTCTTAATGACTGTACAAACAATTCAGGCCATTATTTGAAGTAACAAATTTGAATTTAATGCTGTGCTTGGGGAATGGAGTGTAATAACTTTCAGTGCTTCAATCCCAAAGCTTTGTGGAAGAGGGTTTTTAAATACCAGTTTTTAGGTATTTTTTTACCCACCAGTTTTCAAACTGCACATTGGAAATATTGCATGGCCAATGAAGTTAGGTTCACCAAACATGTCTTCATCATTGACAACAAACCGAAGATATGCCAAAGGAGGGCTAATGACATCTACTTCAAATGTAACCCACCATACAGGGTTCAAACCGTTATCAGCTGAAACAACAAAAACACCAAACCCTTGCAGTTAAACTGTTATCTTATGCTGCCCAGGATTAGGTCTGCGATATGGAAAGATTTCTTTTATAACTCATATTCTACTTGGGTCACACTTACATTACAAAAAAAGGATCAATTTAGGTTTCGGAAACGCCACCTACCCCTCCCCAAACCTAACATTAACCCTTACTTATCGCTGGGAAAATGTTAGGTTTGGGGAGGGGTAGGTGAGCAGTTTCCCAGAAACCTAAATGATCCCAAAAAACATGTTTTCACAGGTACTAACATTAACCTAAGGCTGAACCCTAACCCTGAACCCTGATAAGCATGCCAAGTGTCTGTAACCATCAAATATAAACTACCGGTAACAAAAATTCAATTCAGAAAACAAGCATTTGCATCATTTAGTTACTTGATAATTTTGGAAATCACCCATAGATGTACTTCTGGTTTTTTAATAAAACCAATAAACACAAAATTAACTATGGATTTTGAGAACCCAGGCTCACAAACTCTTAACACGGGCCACTTCATGTAATGTTTCATTTTACTGTAAAATGCACCCAGGGGGGGTTTTTGCATTTTATGGGGGGGCAATTTTTTTTTTTAAAATTTTTTTTTTTTTTTTTTTTTTTTTTTTATTTTTTTTAATTGTTTTGAATTTTTGCCCCCCCCCAAAATGCAAAAGAGAAAAATGCCAGCTTACGTTTTGTTTCTGTCTTGAACTTGGTGTTATCATATGGTGCTCCAACTATCTCAACTTCCACAAATGGAGATGCTATTCCACGGCCTGATTTAACAAGATGTCTTGCTGCAATAACCTACAAAATTGCATTTATTTATTGTTCCATCACTTTTTGTAAAACAGGCATTAGGTTAATGAGTCATGAAAGATGTGGAACTTCACAAACAGTTTATGTGACTGTACACATCTCTTGTTACGTAGATGGTCCTAGTAACCTCTCTTTGGTCCCAGTAATAAACTTCGCCTTTGAAGTTGTCTTCAAAAGAAAAATCTCATACATTAAGATTTGGTCTGTTAATTAAAAATAGAAAACCTAACAAATCACAAATCTGAGCTACAATTCTTTTTTAACCATGATGTAAATCTTAGCTTCATGAGGCCTTTCAAATTACCATGCCAATCTTGACATCATAAAAATTATGACATTGGGAACATCTTGCCTAATTGTGAACGAACACTGTATACATTCTAGCTTACACTAAACATTTTCCAGCCTGTTCAATATGCTCTACAGAATGATATGCTGGATGAAGTTACATTAAAAAATGACTTGGGCAACCAAGGGGAGATATTGCATTCAGTGTGTAGATGATACTTTTAAAAACTCACATGATTTTAGTTTTTGTTTACAGATTGCATAATGCAGTTGAGCATTCTAACAGAGTTAGATGTTTACCGTTAAAGTAAGGGTGAGGGGCTCTGCTCCAGAGGCATCCCTGTTGTGAAGTTCAAATGAATCATTTCTGATACACTCTGGCTGTAGAACAAAACCACACCTTGAAAAGAAAAACCCACAGTTAGAATACTACAAATAACACCTTAATAATAATTATTGCTGTCAAGATATATAAGTAAAAATAAATGATAAAAATGAACGACATTTCAGAGTCGTCATGACGCCCTTCTCAAGTTCACAAAAAATGAAAAGAATAAACTGTTTTTCTGACAGTTTATTCTTTTTATTTTTGTGAATTGATAATGGTGTCATGATGACTTCAAAACGTTGTTCGTTTTTATTTTTTATTTTTATTTGCCTTTGTATATCTAAACCTTTGCTCAAGATATGTTTGTATATAAGAACTTATAAGAATCTAGCACTTAAATTATATTAAACATCATTATATCAAACATCATTTTGTTTCACACATTCTTTAACTATATCAACTAATAAAAATAACAGCATATGTGGGGAGTTTGTTTGTTATATGGCTGAGCTCCCACATCTCTCGTAGAGCATTTGACTACCGTGTAGAGATGCCAAATGTTTCACCCCTGTTGGGAGAACTCAGACTAGCTTGTGTCACCTTGTGATAACATTGTCTTTTTTCATACCTTCCATTGTCAAGAAATTTTCCATGGTTTAGCTGCATTGCTCGATCTAAAAGTGAATGTAAAGGATTGACAGACTATGAATATAGAACAATAATACCATGATATTTTTTAACCTAACCTGGCATGAAGCCTCCTTTCCCCTGTTTCTCTACACTTCCCACCCGCTGAATTCACACCCAACTGGTCTCGGACAACAATTCCAAAGATCAACATATTACTTATTTCAATTGTCATTTATTAATTGTTAATTTCCCTTGATTGTACCATGGTAATTCAAGGGATATTTGGGTGAACCTGTGCTTGACTGATTACCTGGTGTTTGATAATTAAGAGCACACAGTTGCACTCCATGGTTCCACATCATAACTGGGTCGTAGTTTGAAGAATCTATTCTGCTCCCCCTTGGATACACTCTACTGAACTGCTTTCTGTGATATCTTCACCGTTGTTAAGGCATTATAATGTAAACCTTTTTTTTTTTCATGAACAGCTCCAAGACAAACATGAGCATACTCAAACTCAACTCTATTTATTTAACATCTAACATTTCCTGTGTGATAGAAGAATATCCAGAAAATCTGACACAGTTTGCAATGTCCTGGCCCATCTAACCCACCCATTTCTTCCAAATACATGTATAACTCACACAATCGATTTTCGCTTTCTAGTTATCAGCAACCTTGTTTTTTTATTATCTTTGGGGGACAATCTTCAAGGTGTTAGTTTATTACCAAATACAAAAGTCACTTGGACCAGTAAATATAAACAAGAAAGGATACTTGATAAATTCTTTGCTCCATTTCTTGCTTATGAATTTTTCAAGTCTAGTTTCAGGGAATGAAGACATCTCATAGTGTTTGCCAGACACATCTACAAGAGGAAAAAAGAAAGGACAGACACAGTTAGTTGTTAAAAAAGAACATTGGCAAAGTATATGTATGAGATCATTTCAATTAGATTCATTAAATTAATTCTTACCCTATTCACAAGCTTTCAGTTCATAAAGCTCAATAAATAATAATAACAAGTTATAAAAAGATAAAAGATAAAAGTCTGCCTAGCTGAAGATCTCGCCTCTTTTAAGAAACTACTGTCCTAATCAAAATTACCTATACAAAAATTGCAGTTGTTCTTACTGTTGACTGTAATTTTTAAAGACCTTTTTAAGTGTATAGATTTTAGATTCATTTTTAATTGAATTATTGTAAATTTTTAAAGAACTTTTTAATTGTAATTTTAGATTTTTTAATTGAAATTGTAATTACCTTTTAACTAGAGTTATATTTATATAGATTTCTACATGTATATATTCATACCATTATCACAATTTTGTACATATACACACTTTTTACCTTTTAACCATCTTTTATTTGTAAATTTTAAACCTTTTTTTTTCACAAGCTACAGCTCCTAAGCTCTTCGTAGATAAAAAAAAAAAGTCAGCAAGCACCTCACATGGGTATCCATGTCTAATTTGTGCTCTCACCTTTGAGAAATACCCTTGCCGTTTTTTTTTTTAAATCTTGTATATATTAAATAATATATTTTTAATTTATATACCAGTATTTATACCATGCCATAAAACACAGCCAACAGAAACAGGAAGCCGTTGTAATTCGACGGTATTCACCCAACCTCCCACGCACTGCGATGTCCGACTTAGTAGCGACAGGGTAAAAAGTTACACCCCGGGGACCCACCCGAACACACCACCTAAAGGCCCGAGAACAGCGACCGTGGGAACCGGCAAGCGTTGCATAACTAGTGTATATTTATGTTTTTTTCCTTTTCTTAGATTACTTATAAATTATTTAAATAAAAATAAAATATTTAAAGTATTTGTTCCTATTATTTGACACTGCAGGTATAATGTAAAATTTTCTTTGGAAAGTGGAAGGTTCTTACCCCATTTTTCTTTTAAGTAAAGCTTAGGATATGCATATTTGGCTATTAGCACTTCTTGATTTCATTTCAGCTGAAGCATACGAGAGAAAATCCATCTAAAGCAGCTAGCTCAACCAATCAATTTTTGGACATAAAAAATCTATTAATTTTTTGGATTATTGTATGGCAAATACTTTGATTTTAAGCTATCCAATGGTAGGTGTTTGTGAGCTCCTACTATACCACCAGTCTTTAGTGGTAAACATCTAAAACATAAGCCAACATGTTTTGTGGGGTACAACATGTGTGGCAACAGGCCAATTCCAATGTATTAAAATTCTAACTTGGCTATAAAGGCCTGGGGGTATAAAACAATAAGAAGCCGAGCCTCTGAGCCAACTTAGAATTTTTTTAAATAATATCAGAATTAATTAACAAATAAAGAAGCTAGTTTTTTTTTTTTATAAAAACGGCGGGCTTTGGGAAGGGGGAGGGGGTTTTTTTTTTTTTTTTTTTTTTTTTTTTTTTTTTTCCCGCTTTTTTTTTTTTTTTTTATTTTTTCGCCCTATTTAAAGAGGTATAAATACTAAAAATAGACAATAGGAATTAATTATTATAAAAGTTGTGAAGTATAAGAAAAAAAATATGGATGCTTCGACGTTGACTAAACGTCATTATCAATTAACGTTATTATTATTAATTCCTTATATCAGAATTGGCCTATTTATATATTTGTGTGCACTATCCATTATTCAGAAAAACAAAAACATACTTTCAATATCAAACTGTACTGGCTGACAGTAAACAACCAAGTCAGAGAGCTCTTGACTCAGGTTAGACTGCCGCACCATTCTTTGTACTCTTGCTTCCCTTTCTTCTGCCATTTGTTGAAGTACTTGTAACCATTCATTTAGATCCTGCAAGATAATAAACTTGTGTTATTGTGTTGTTCCAGAAAATATCCATACGTTCCCCCCACAGAGGGTTTTTTAGTATGAACCCCTCCTCCCTCCCTTTAAACATTATGGCCTATAAGATCCCCCTCCCCTTTGGAAATTCCAATGACCCTCCATAAGTTATTGCATTAAGGCCAGTGACGTCAGAATGTATCTGTGATGGTACTGAACAAAATTAGAAAAAGACATTGAATACAATACCTCTTGTGACTCCGCTGCTGCTTCCAGTAGAACCTGCCCATCCCGTTTGGCAATTTGAACAATAAACTTCTGTCCTGGTTTACTTGATGTTTCTAACCAGCAAAAATGTTAACAATCAGACACATACTCCTCCAATTCCTAATCTTTGCTAGAACTGAATTATGTTTATAATAACCTTGATATTCAACATCAACCATCCAAATCAATCAATAGGTGTACAGTATGTTGTTAAATTGATTCTCATGTCAAATTTCTTTTCAACCTACACACACACATATAGGTTACACTCTTTCTACCTGAAGATAACACTCTTACAAGGACATAAAACAATTTGAGTCATTAAGAATAAATCCCAATTAATAAATAACTGATGACTGCATCTTTTTATCTCCCCAACTCTTTTGGTCTTTTATTGTTTTTGGAAATTTTCTTTTGGAAATTTTAAAAATTCTTTTGGGGGGTTTTTTAACCCGGCCCCCTAAACAAAAAAATTTATTACATAATATATATAATTAATCAATATTTTGAGTGATTTTGACAGTGTTATTTTGTGGTTGAAACAGAGAATAGAATATTTATTTAGCTTATTTTTTGTGAACATTTTGTATAGATTTTTGGATACAGTTTTAACCTGAAAACCCATACAACCTACATAATTCACATAATTATATACCGGTAACTAAAATTTTTATATTCAACCTTTCAGGTAGAAGATGAATTAAATTACCTTGCAGAATGCATTTCAAAATCCTGAAATGTGACAAGGTTCAAGAAGGTTCATATTACAAAGAGATTTGGGGCTTGTTAGAACTCAACATGCATTGAAACACAGGCAGGAACTATACATCACCCAGTAAACTAAGTAGTATCACTAAATAGAGCAGAATGTTCAAAGTATATAGTGATTAGTTAATAAACAATTAACATACCAACTATACATCCCTGGAGATCAATACTTCCTTTCTGAAGATCACCTAATGGGGACACTTCTTGATTCTACAAGTAACATAATGCAAAATAACAATTGAAACTAGTTATTAATAATAGCACTGCTATTACTCATTACTTATAAAATTCAAGCAATTTACTATCTTTTCATTTCGCTAGCTTTTCATTGATAGTTATACCAGACTCTAAGCAGATTTATGATTGAAAAGTTTACATTTAACCTTTTTATAACTGGGTCTAAGTGTCAATTTAAAAAATGTCTTTTACGATCCAGGTATCTTTCTAGTTTCCACAACATTATAAGAAAAAAGAGTCTTAGTTTTACTGAGATTACATTATTCTACACCTTTCCAATTCAAATACTTTTCTGTGCAGTCTGTCAGCAAAATAGTTATTATCAGCGAAATTGGCATGCTCAAAGCTTTGTTTTTATAATTAGTGAAGTCGTGTTAAATCCTCGTTAGCCGTGAATAGACTGAATGCTTTATAAAAGTAACAGTTTACCTCAATTGCTCAATTGATAGTTATTAAATAAAGGGCTGGTTACTATTAATTTTTTTTAAACCAAAGTTAAAAAAGAAGCAAGGTGCATTACATTACCTCAGCATTGTCATCTTCACCATTCATCTCAACTGCTTTGACATCTTGCTCTTCCTCTGCCACATAGTTAATCTCCTCACAGTAATTAGCTGGAAAGAACTTCTGCTTTTGTCCTCCATAGTCACCAATCCACCTTTATTTCCAAACAAAACAAATTCAAAACTGTTGTTAATGCTGTTATGATTAATCCTGCTTTCTAGATTATATTCTTGTGAGAAATAATAATAAAAAAATTGATAAATTTAGTGAAGTTCAGTCAGGTATTTCTAACTCAAAATTTGTTGTTCTTACCAAATAGTTTAATGTACATTAGCTGCTCACTATAAAGGAAGGCTTGTTAATATGATCTTTGTCTCGAGATCATTACCAGTATGTACCAACTATCCCCTTGGAAATTTGTTGGTCAGTTAAATGTGCTGTTAATTTATCCAATTCCTTACCTATTTTAGACCAAAATACAACTACAGAACCCAGTTGTTCTCAGGGTCAGTAATTAATGCTATCCATCAGATAAATTACTATCTATAGTGAATATACGTGCTGTGGTTTAATTTTTGGGGGGTTCAAAATTTTTCAAACCCGTTTGATTTTTAGTTTTCATTGACTGATATTAATTATCATAAGCTGAACCAAAGGAAAATAAAAATCAAACTGGTTTGAAAAATTTTTAACCAAGCAAATGTTTAATCTACAACAGATATTATGTGAACACAAAACCAACATTGCTGTACAATGGATAGTGATTTTTAGGCAGCATTATCCAGCCTATAATCAACTTGCCAAGAACTTGAACAAAAGTGTACTTCCTTGCCAGGAAATGATCTGCAAATTAATTTTTTGCTTCTCTGGAATTTATTCAATACTGAAGGAAATTAAAAAACATACCATCCCCCATCCTCCTTGCTGACGTTTGTGATGAATGCACCACGACAAAATGACATCTCATCTGGATTTTGAGCTTCATAATCCCATAATGCTCTACAAGCAGCCTAGACATTGTTGTGGAAAAATGTATACAGCTATTTCGAGAAACGTTGTCGGAAAAAAGCACAAAACAGCACAAGCCAATCCCTAAAGGTAGTATGGGTAGACGTATTGACCTACTGCACGTGTTGAATACTAATGAGATATAACAACAAAATAAGCGCAATTTTCAGGTTTTCTTTCTTTTCAGACATGTAGAAACAAGGTACGTTTAGACCCTCTGAAGTTCAGAAGAATTTTTCCTCACTCAAAGACATGCGCCAGTAAATGTAAAGCTACAGATATAGGCCTCCTGAGAAGAAAAACAAATTCTCCACGTGCAAAAATACAAACTTGTAAATTTTCTCTAGGTCAATATGCAAAATTCCGGTGAATACCCAGACCACCTTTCGGGCTTGTCGCGTGCACTTTGATGGTTTTTTTTTTCGACAACCTTTCCTCGAAATAGCTGTATACAGAAAAATGTCTAACAAGGAGTTATTAAGAAGGCTCGATGTAGTTTTTTTAGCACTAAGGGTGGTTGTTTTGAAAATGAAAATTATCAAGGAAGCCAATCTTCGATTTTTGCCAAAATCAACCATGATCAAATATGACCATTCTCGACCCCAGAGCTCTTCTCTTTTGCGCATGACTGACGGCGAGAAGAGCTCTGGGCAACCCTGGAACAGAGCCTATTCTCATTTGAAGTTCGTTGAAACAATGAAAACACTTCTGATTGGCCGATCTGTAACGCGCCAAAATTTGAACGTGCGTCGGCTTAGTTGTCCTGGCCCCTGGGGAATTGAATGTCTGTGCTTTATGTAAATCAAAGATTGTGCACGCAATCGTAATATGTGCTGTTTTCGGATGTATTTCTGTTTGGAGACGAAATCAACAGTCTCAGAGCAATTCCTCTTCACTTAAATAACCATGTTTATTTTATAACGACGTTTAACAGCAGAGAATCGTTCAAAAACAGCACTTATTACAATTACGTGACACGACCTGAATTTGCATAAAACCGCAGACATGTCTGAATCGAATGAATGCAACGGTCGAATGACTTTTTTAATTATTCACTTGTTGAACATTTTAAAATAAAGTATTCATTTAGAAAAACTACCTTGCTGATTTTAACTTTACTGGGGCTTTACACGAGCTAAAGCTGTAACATTAATTTTTGCTGAAATTTGCAACAAAATCCTACTGCTTGTAATCGTTGCAAGAGCCGTTTTTTGTCTCTGGAATGTGGAGCGTGCGCAATAGAGTCATCGTAGCCAGATTTTGGCTACGCTTGCGTGGAGTTTCCCAGAGCTTTTGTCGCCGTCAGTCACGTGAAAAAGACAATAGCTCTGGGGTCGAGAATGAAATATGACCAAAGTTTAATTTTTTACTGGTCACTTAGTCACAAAGGTTACCATAGCAACGATTGTCGTTTTCTTTCGTTTTCAAACAAGCCTATTTGATGATAATAATAATAATAATAATAATAATAATAATAATGACTCTTGGTGTTCATTTTTTTGATATGTTAGAGTTAAGTAGATTGACTAACTGTTGACAAAAATTGAAAAAAATTGTAATTGTTGAAAAAAATTGTAAGAGCATTTTCAAGTAAATCATGATGCATATTCTCCCCGAAATTGCACAGTCATGTTCCCCTCACACTTCACTTCATGGTCTTTTAGAATACTGTTTATGATATTAGTTTATGGGGTTTAAGGATCATAAAATCACCTTCAGTTTGCTTACACAGCAGCAAATATTAGTTCATAGGTATTAAGTATGAACAAACTAACCTTTGTGATGAACTGGTTAGGTTCATGATAATGAGTTCCACTCCCATAGATTGCTTCCTCATCTGGGGACTGAATTACCAGTATTATTTTATTATAAATCCATAGCTTACATGTGAAGCTGCAGGTTATCTTAGAAATCAGCTGCATGCATCTCCTTATTTGCTAAATACTGGAAGGCTATGTTAAATTTTTAAATACCGATACAAGTTTATGATCATGTGGAGTGGGTTTGGTATTAAAACAACGAGAGAAAGAAGTGATGTCATTCGCTGTTTTCACCGTTCCCATAAATAAATACACATTGCTTACCCCCCAAAAGTTTTGCATAAGCATTGTTTTCCATTTCTCTCGGGATTTACAGTGATGTACTACAATCATCCTAAGAGAAATTGAAAACAATGCCTATGCAAAAATTTTGGGGGTAAACATGGTGTATTATGGGATTGTGAAAAAGCAAATTGGGAAAAATATATTTGTGGTGGTAATTCAGTTATCAACTCCTAACTGCTACAGCTATAAAACAAATTGTGAAGGCTAATGATTACTGATCAGGATATTCTATGCATTCAGGACTTCTGTAAGCAACAACGTCTTCTTGTAAGTTTTGTGGTCATGCAACATTGTAGATTCTTAACCAAAAAGATGGTTTTCCTATAGCTATGTCCTATAGGAAAATAATGCACTTTTGAGGTCTAAAAAGCAGCTGGATGCCCTAACCTAATGGCTTGTGCATCCGCTGTCAGCTTTTCTAGGCCTCAAGCGTGATTATTTTCTTATATGGAAAACCATCTTTTATTTGGTAATTAAAAAGCCTTGAAGTTTGTTTTTGTTCTACACCATTATAACTAGGCATGCTGAAATATGAATCAGAAAACTTACCTGTCCGACTTTTGACAACACCTAAAGAAATGGGCAGTAAAAATCATTAAAAACAAACAGTAAAAGACAGGTAAACCTAAGACACGTTACAGACAAAACACAATTTACACTAAAATGGTTATTGACAGTTTTTTGCTCTCAAGGCAAACTGTATTGTGCAGTTCCAGAACATATCCATACCCACCCCAAGGAAAGTCATTGCAAATTCTGAGGGGGAGGGGGTTCTCAAAAGCCAACATTTTTAAAGAAAAGTATGGGGCTTAACTGGAATTTTCAGAGGGGCCAGGAATTCAAACCAAAAAACCTTAAGTGGAAGAGGTATGGATATTTTCTGGAACAACACATTCCATTTAATTTCTTACATCTTCATTGATTTGGTACTTGAGTTTCATTCCTTTGTACAGTGGATGCCTCATGTAGAATTCAACCAATTCCACCAAACTTTCAAACTGAGCTGTGCCTATTGTGAAAAGACGCCCTTCACGCTTTATCCGGCAGTGCTTAATCTTGCCTTCCGCTCTGCAATTAAACACAACTGGGCATAATATGACAGAGTCTTGTTTAATTTACAAACTAGTTTACTACTAGTCCAAGGGAGCAGAAGTTTCACATATAACACACCCAGTGCATTCCATGCAAAAGGAACACCTCATTTATAACAGGCAATCAGAAATTACTTAGACCTTGTTAGTGGCGTCATCACATTTGTCTTACAGGTGTATATGGGCTAACGTGAGCACTGATTTGTGCGCAAGATATTTCAAACAGTCATAGTCAGCATGTTATGGCCTTTTAAAAAAACAATTTTGTTCAAAACAGAAAGTTTTAGTGACCCTGATTTTATCAATGAATTTAATCATTACCCTGATAGAAGAAAACTCTCAAAACAGCGACCTTAAACTTTTTGAACTTATTAAGGAGGCACTGAACACATTGCAACAAAACATAATGCCATACCGTACCTAAAGGAGATAGCAAATGACAACTCCTCATTCTGTGATTCTGACTGGTTTTCCATTTCTGAATGCTCAGATGATGGCTGATCAGACTCTTTCTTTCTCACAAGAAAGGCACCATTTTTTCTGACCCTCTTCAACATGTCCTCTGCCTTGTCTCTTTTTAGATTGTCATGGTACCAACTGCAGGGTTCAAAATAAAATCACAGCTTTTAGCCTGAATTTGTAAACTTTTCTGTCAAGGTTCATTTTGTCTTAGCTGTCAAACACATTTTTGTGCAAAAAAAAGTCTTGCTTACATGTGCAGAAACAAAAAGGCGGTAACGCAACAGTTTGTGAAGACAAACTTGCATATTGCAAGCTTAAACAAACATGTACATGTGAAAAAGAATTTGCCTGATGTCAACTTTTGCACATGCTTCAAATTTCCAAACCTTTTTCTACTCTTTCTAATCATTTTAAAACGTTGGCTGCTTTAATATTGTCTGATGTAAAATGTTTACTATAACATTACAGGGACTTTAATTTTAGTTGTCCGATCAAAGCATGACATTTTCTACTTCTTCAAGTGTGGTCAAAGTGCCGGTTGCTATTTTCAACCCTGAACTGCACGTCAAAACGTAAGGCATGCTCAATTCTTCTATTCCATATATTTCATTTTTAAACACATTCAAAAAAACTCTAAACGATAATGAGCTTAAAACTGTAAAAAATCACTAATTTTTTCTGTGTACTCACTCTTTTTCAAGATATGCATTTGGCTGTTGTGCAAGGAATGATGGATTTGTAGGAAAAAAGGAAAAAGTACCAGATTAGTAAGAAACATAGGCAACAGCTTATCTAATAACATAAGATAAAACTCACATGGGCTGCTGCAGACAACAAACTGGAGCAACAATATTTCTGACTAAGTACTCATGTTGAGTTACATGATTTACTGCCTTGTTCCTAATTTATTTTGACAAAAATAAACTGTATTTAATCTCCAATTTAAAACTTAAGAGCAAATTACTAACTGTAGGCTGTAACCCTGACACTCCATCATACTAGTGGCAATGTGCATACATGTAGCAACAGAGCTAAGACGACAAGTATATTTATGGGTTAGAGACTGTTGTAAGTGTTTTGTTGACAAATACACGCACGCGCTTGCCGCACAATGAACGAGAAATTTTCAATACTGCACGAGGCGTAGCCGAGTGCAGTATTGAAAATTTCGAGTTCATTGTGAGGCCAGCAAGTGCGTGTATTTGTCAACAAAACACGAACGGACAGACTCTAACCCTTTTAATATACAATCTGAGTACACTGCAAGCGATCATCGACTTAACGAACTTCAAGCAATAAGCTTAATGTTTAAAAGTAAGATGTGTGGTAGTACATAATTACACGGGATTACATCAATAATATAAAAATCACAAATAAGCTGTACAGAAATAAAGCTTAAAATGGTTCATAAAATCGTTCATCAGCTGCTGTGGTCGTTCATAAATACAGTCAGCGAGAAGCTTGTTCAAAGCAAGTCGATGGCAAGAAACTACAAGCAAGTCAATTGCAAACAAAAATGTATTTATTAAGCTGCAGTTTACCTTTGAACATGAACGCGCTTCAAGTTGTTATCCTCTTCGATTTTGTTTGGTATTGGATCGTTGATAATTTGAGGAATACATTTTTCTTCCACTTCTACAAGCCTTGAAGCTGAAGACATTTTCAATAATGCACAATTTTTGTGCATTATTGTCAATACTGCACTGTCGGAGTTTGCTGACGACAGGTAAAGCAAAATCACGTGATCTATTTTAACCAATTGCGCGCGTGGATTTTGGACAGTGAACGAAGATTGTATATTAAACATAGATTATTACATGTTAAGAGCCTGATATTAAATTGTTCCCATTCACAAGTTGAACAAATATCTTATCGTGAATGAGCAAGTCTTCATGTGCCTGTGCAAGAAATTTGGTGTTAAAAATGAAAGAATAAAAACCAATTATATGCATGTGAAAAAATTGCTACTGTAATTGCTTATCAGAGGTTATTTGTTCACAGTAATTGCAACTAACTGTCCTGTGTGGATGACAAACTAATGTGATACTCAAAATGTTTATTTTTCAATGTCAGTCTCATTAGGATTGGTTCTGTAGATGATCAGAGGCACCCAACGGAATATTTCGTTAAAATATCTGTTCGGAAGACGATTTGAGATCTAGAATTTTCGGAACATTCATTGTAAATTTTTTTGCTTGCCTGCCTTTCCTAGGATTTTCGAATATCTAAAAAATGGTATAATTGTTCATTTTTAACGGATTTTTACTCTAAAAAGGTCACCTAGAATTTTCGGGAGCCCTTCTCTGGCTGGAATTTTTTCGAAAAGGTAAGTTTTGATCCCTATAACTTTCGGATCACTAGACTTTCAGCTAGGAAATCCGAACAGATACAAAAATTTTAGGGGATAAAAATATGCTTATATCTACCGTTTAAATACTAAAATACGTTCAACGGTGCAATCTTTAAGTGGTATTGAACTATATTCTCGATGGGTGCCCCCGGATGATGAACCCAACAAAGTGCTGCAGTGTCAATCCCAATTTAATGGCAATTAAAGACACAAATAATATGCACTATAAAAGCATCTCAAATGCAATCAAACAGGTCAATGAATTATGACCCTAAAGGTATTGCTAAGACAAAAAGATAACCTACACTATGTCTAATTGTATTATAATTTAGTCTCACTATACATTGTAATTAAGTGAATCACCTGAGGGATAGCATCTGTCAGCGTGAGTTCAAAGTTCTGACTTTTGAGTGGATGAGTCTGATAAAAATTAATGAGGCTGTACAAGCTGTCAAAAGTAACTTGATCAACAAGGTAGTACTTGGTCTGTCCATTCTCTTGTTTGGATTTGATTCGACAGTGCTGCACTCTTCCTTTACGCCTGATGTTTTAAAAAACCTCAGGTTAGTGTTACATCCAATGTATTATTGTAAAAATTTCATAGGAACAGTGGTAGTTACTTCCAGATTTAGCTGGCTTTTCAGTCTGCTATAATTCGAGACAAAAAGGATAAAATAGTTGAAAAGAATTTACATCAGAACAGAGTAGAGTGGACTCAGGACTAATTTTTCGAACCCTTGCTTTATCGAACTTCCAGATAACTCAAGCCAATAGTCATTTCCCTTCCCTCAGTCAAACACAGCAATGTAATCCAATTTCTTGAACTCCTTATTTTCTCAAAGCAATTTCCGTTTCCCTTAGAGGTTCAAGAAACTGGGATTCTATTGTACCTTACATAGAATAAGGATTGCAACAAAATGTATCAGGTACTGGATAGTTGATACACATGTGGTATCTCTGAAGTTTTGTCTTTCAAAAAGTTGTCACATTAAGTAAAATTCCTAAGAGGGGAAATAGCATATAGTAACATGATGCCGATTTCTAGAACTTTTTCATTTTAGTAAACACTTCATTTAACAATTAAGGTAGCAAAAAGAAGTAAAAAATTACTAACAAACCTGAGGTCCTCCTAAAGTTTAAAAAACTATTTTTTGGTCATACAGTTAGTCAAACAGTGGTTTAAACTCAGTTAGTGGGTAAAGTACAAATTAAATTTTAACCCATTATCACGTACCAGAAAGACAGTGAAAAGTCTCCCACAAAAGTTGTACTCTCCCGTACAAGAAAAGAGCCATCTCCACGATTGAACTGCTTTAACAACATTTCAGCTGCTTTTCGTCCATCTGGAAGCTTGCCGTGAAACCATCTAAAGTAGAGAAGATAAGAAAGCAGGGTAAAAAGGCTGAGACTGCATACAAGCCTACCCCGGTAGTGGCCCATCAAACCAGGGCTTATCCTGGTTTCTACAGCATGAAGCGACGACTAGAAGTATCTCTATCCTTCCTGGACGGAATACTAGTCCATCGCAGGGTTCCCCCCCCCCCCAGCATTAAATTGGCTTGTACCAATTGCTACACCTGGGTGAAGAGAGGCACTATGAGAGTAAAGTGTCTTGCCCAAGAACACAATGTAGCGCCTGGCCAGCTGGGCTCAAGAGCCCAGACCACTTGATCTAGAGTCCACCCAACTAACCATTAATTAGGTCCACCACGCCTCCCATAAAGATAAGAAAGTATCTCGTATCATTATTTTAATGTATGATTCCAAATAATTATAATAAATACACTGAAAACTGCATAAACATAATCATGTTAATTTTAATATTACTTTACTCACTTTGGTACAGGTCAATCAAAGAAAAATAAATTTGCTATTTATTGATTGGGAGTTTATTTAAAAAAGGGGAAAACCAAGAAAATAGTAGAATAACATAACTTTTAAATTCTTCATGTAAAACCTTTCAAAGCAAATTCAATTGCAGTTGAAAAGGGGATTTTGTGTCAAAGAGCTAAAGAAGGAAAGTAGAAGTAAGTGCACTAACCTCTCACCAAAGTGAAGTTCATCTTTGGATGACTACAAAAAGAAAATCTTTTTTAACATGACATGTTTATTTATTTGTTGTTCGATCACTGCCAGTTTTATTTCATTTTTGAATCAATTGCATTTGATTTACAGCTTTTTACCTCTAAATTTAATAAACTTACACTTATATTGACTTTTGCTAGAAAGAAGACCTTAATTTTGTCTGCAACTGGATGTAAAGTGATCAGAGGTAATATTACTTATTGCACCATTGACTCTAATAAAACCATTGCAAGACTTACAGAAAACATACAAAGTCAACATTGATATGATCTCAGCAATCCCTATCACTTACTAGTTGATACCAGAAGATATCATCCTGTGAATAAACCAAGTGTTTGCTTAAATAATATGCAACCTTACAGCTAAATCCATCAATAATAATTTTTTGATGAAAAATAATGTGTAAATATTAAAAAAAAATCTGCAATAAAACAATTTGCATCGAGGCCAGTTTTTAAAAACTCTGCATGTACAAAAAATTCTTGCAATTAGGAAACAAGACTGTTAATTCATCCACATAAAAATGGTGACAGAAAGATTTTATTTTAACTGAGCATACAAGCAGTTTATTTACCATGATGACTGAAACTGAAACTTTATTTAAAGGAGCTACCTCACAGGGATTTTTGCAGATTTTTGGTCTTAACTGTTCTAAAATTAGTGCTATGCAAATTTGCCCATAAAAAACATTGTTTGAACATCTAAAGGAATATATAACCTTAATTTGACGATAGAAATCAAGCTATGTTCATAAATATCTATTTTTGGGAAGACGTGCAGAACAACTTAAAAAGTGAAGCAAGTTGTCAAAAGTTGCAATCCATTTCCATCCTAGCCATCCGCAGCCAAACCTTTTATTTTTGGGATTCTCGCAACATACACGTAAATATAAATTTTGGCTCTTTGAAAATCTGGTAAAATCTGTGACAAGGCCCTTTAAGCCCAGCTTTTTAAAATGATTTCCAATATTACAACAGCTATCTGGAAAGGTCATATTTGAAATTAATGCTTTGCAGTCCTCATCCTACTTTCTAGTGATCAGTGTAGAATGAATCTGTTGTAAGTGTTATTGTTATCAAAAAAATGTACCTCACAGGAAACCTTAAACTTGCTGTTAGATGAAGGTTAAAGGAGAAATTAAGGCAAATCCTGTTGATTATACAAGTTTGAAAAAATATTCTAAAGAGAAATTTAATTACTTCTCCAATTCCGTTTCCATCAGATCCCTCGTCCTCGTCATCCTCCTCAGCTTTGGTTTGTTCTTCTGTCCAGAACAGCTTGTTCTTTGTCAAGCAAAAGAAATGCTGATTCCAAACCTATCAATCAAATGCATCTCATCAATTAGCAAGAAGGAATGGTGCATTCACCTAACAAAGGTATTCACTGGGCTCTTTTGCAGCTATCTTTCTCCATTCTCTACTTTTGAGATCCCCTCCCCTCTTGGAGTAAAATAAAAATCATTTCAGTAAGGAAATTAGGTTATATACAAACTTTCATTTTCAGCTTTGACTGTCCACATTCAGATTCACATGATGCAAAAAACCTGCTCATTGCAGTAATAGTTAAGCCACTACCTCAAATTTGGCAAAACAGAACGTTCTATAATTCTCCACGGGAGACAATGCGCCCAACACTTGGCGGCAGGTCCTTCACTTACTCTGCACCGGCTTTATGGAACAGTTTGCCGGCCGACCTGCGTATTATTACGACACTTGGTGTTTTTAAAAGTAAACTTAAGACATTTTTATTTAGATCAGCTTTTTAATGTATCTTTTTAAATTTTTACTGTATTTTACCTTTAGGTTTTAGTAGTTTTATGTATATGTATACTTTTTATTGTTTTTAATGAAATTATTGTAAAGCGCTTTTGATCAGCACATGTAAAAAGCGCTATATAAATTATTAAATTATTATTATTAATTATTATTATTATAATAATCAATTTATACAGTGGCATACCCCCATAGCAGCACCCCAAAATAACTGACTCGTAAAAATAGCCAGTTCCACTTAATACTCTGTGACCTCTTTGTGTAGAACATATTAAGTAATTTCCATAATCTGCTTATAGCTGGCATGTATAAAGCTTAATAAAAACTTACATGATCAATTTCATCTTCTAGCAGTAGATACCCATTCTTCAGTGACTGACTAAGATCATCCTCTAAAACTACACAGGACAAAAACAGGACGAACATAATTTCATATCTCCAAGCAACCATGTATTATGCTGTTTAAATATTTATTATATAAACCTACTAATTAGGATGTTTTTGACAACTTTCCGAAGATTTAAAAAACTTTTCGAAGCATTTCCGAAGCTTTGCAAAGATTGTCGAAGAATGCCAAGGAAGATCCGAAGATGTTTCAACTTAAAATCGGTTAACTTTGACTCATTCTATTGAAACAGGGCAAACTTGTCAGAAAAAGTTTGGAAATCGATATCTTCACATGTGAAGATAACATGTTATTCTCACGTGTGAAGATATGATTTTTCTCCTCAAGAGAAATCCTGGTATGTCACTCTAGTTTATATAATAAATACATGTATTACCAGGTCACAGTGCTTGCAAAAATGATCTGCCATAAAAATATTATATAGAATAAGTAAACTTGTAACTATTTTCAAACATCTTACCAACAAGTTAACTATTCATAATTTTATCAATCATAAGGAAACTCACTTGTATCACCAATATTAGTGTCTGTCACCTGGGTAGGGTCTTTGGGAAGTTTTTTATGCTGCAAAAATAAATGTTGACTGTTAAATTTTAACAATACTTTTCTATTTCTTAGTTTAACTTTTAGCTTACAGCTATATTTACTAAGGGAGGGCTATAAATGGGTGCGGTCAGTAGGAAGGGGTGGTAACCTAATGGATAATGAACTAGACTCTTGAACAAGTGGTCCTGGTTCAAAGTGTTCTCGGACAAGGAGCACACTCAAAAAAGGTCATGAATGCATAGCTGACAAATCTAACATGAGTAAAACTTGATAAGCTCTTGAAGAGCTTGATGGAATCAACTGCTTAGATTAAAATCTTGCCAAAAACTTATTGAAAAAAATTATGCAACTATTTTACGTTTAGTGTTACCAAAAGCAAGAAACAGGATGTGCTATCTGTAGCTCACCTTAAGGATGATCTTGTGCTTCAGGGCAGCAGGTGCCGGCATTTCCTTAGAATTAGCATCAATTGGTTGCACAAGAAGACAATCTAGTCACAACAAGAACAACAAAGTGAACACACTGCAAGTAGAATGCTGGACATAAATAGTAATAATCAAATAATTATTGTTGCCAAATACAGCTTGTTAAACCCATGATTAAAAAAGTACTCCCAGATCAAATAAAGTGTTCTAAGGAACCCGCCAACAAAAAAGTTCTTTGTCATTAAAGATGTGAATATTGTTCATCGTGGTGTAAGATAGGTAATGAACGTTTATTTGTTTGTCTCACGATAGAATCGCTTTGAGATGATGATCGTGACGTTTTGACTGCAATACTGCTAGTCTTCATCACGCGACGAGGTCGATTGTTTACGCGTTGCTATTTACGCATGTTGGTTCGCTGTGATTGGTGCATTTCGATCCTCATTATTATTCCGACTAACAGATGATGTTCCCTCAGAGGTCCGCTTTGTAGTTGAACGGCTGTTATGCTTTCTGATCCTAGGTATCCACACTTCAGGAATTTCAATTCATGCATTTTAAATAAGAGACAGGTCTCAGGTTAGAAAACTTGACAATGCCAGCTACCTGACCCACTGAAATTACTGAATTATGCTGAACCTTTTTGTATGGTTGGTTTCAGGACTGATATTACATTAAGTTATTATCAGAAATAAATAAAGGAATTAACAAACCTCCAAACACTTCTCTGAAAGTCTGTGCCATGACCTTCTGTTGCGGTATACTACAGTGGTTCTCCAGTGACAAAATCAATGGATAGCTGAAAATGTAACATATGAAAATTGTGAATATACAGCAGTGAGATTGCACATATAAGAAAATGATATAAGCAGGTTGTGAGTTTAACTGATATTAAGAGCTTATGTTCTTGGGTAACACACTCCACAGATACACAAGGTAGTACAATAAAATATAAGGATAATGACTGGTGAGGGCACAGAAAGGTGCCATTTTTGATGATGATGATGATGATGATGATATCTCAAGTACTGTACATAAAGTATCAATATTGCTACTTCAACCAAATAAAAAATCCAGCCAGTTCTTACTCTGATGCAACAAATGCATTGTCCTTGATTGCACGGACCACTTCCACAAACTTGATTCTTGACACAAGTGTGTGACCGTGGGTAATGATAGGTTGACCATCTGGACCATCCCAGCAATCCACTGAAAATTAAAGAACCATTAACTATGTATAGTGTACAGTGTACCCTGCTTTGCTATGTACATGTTATCTGTGCTTTGTATTTTTTAACAACTATGCACAGTGTATCCTGCTTTAATTTGCAGAAGTCACAGACATTGTACATGTACACACCAACTTTTGTTTTTCTACACAACATGTTATTTACTGCCACTGCCATGTTATTTACTGATCACTGAAAGGCCTGCTCTTTCAAAGTAAAAAAATTGTTGTGCAGAAACTTTAATTAATGAGGTTTCAAGCCCAAAGGCTTATAACTGAACTTTGGTTTTCTTTCTAAACCTTAACAATGATACCAAGTACCTAAATAACACCCCAATGTACTACAAAAGATAGCAATATGACTGTGTTGACATATACATGAACTGAAGCCATGTTTCTGAACCAGTTTTAACATTTAAGGACGTTTGCGCGAAAATCTTCCAACATTGCAATTTTTCTTAAAATTTCACCAGAGCTAGTTTATCAGTTACTTTCATCAGAAATGTAAAAAAAAGTGGGGGTCACCGACTTCGTTCCTGAGATACGATAAGGGAAAGAGGGCGCGTATTTGGATAAATTTCACTTCGTCACTCAATATGACCTCAGCGGCTTCGGGTGACAAAATATTTTAAATGAATTGATGTATGCTAACTTTCTTTGCGTGAATTTATTTCAGTGGGTCTATTGTACAAATATATTTCGCTTTTGAAGTCCCTTAAGGAAAATCTTGCCTTAAAGAATTGGATTTGCGAAAACTCAAGACTGGAAAATGTGACAGATTTGGTCGCGCGCGAGGGGAGAAAATGAAAAAATAACAAACTTCTAACATTAGAATTTCACTCATTTTTTGTCAATCGGTAGAGATTTATCAGTAAAGGTGGTATATCCCGAAAAAAGTGGGGGTCACCAACCGTTTGAGAGAGGAAACTGCAAGCGAAGTTAACGCAACGGCTACCCACCTTATATGTGTTTGGAAAGTTTTCTCAGCGCGCGCGCTCATGCATGACATGGCATGACGTTGCGACATGAATTACGTGCGCAGTAAGGATGCGCATAAACAATTAGCGCGAACGTCCTTAAGTATAACAACCAAATGATGTAAAATGGGAAAACTTACATTCAAGACAGCGGCAGCCCATCCTGAGGGCACGGATATATGCTTCTACAGATGCCTCCCCTTGAAACTGATCCCCTGTCAGATACCTGTCAATCAGATTCAACTTGGACATTCAGAATTAAAACATATCAATACACAGGTTAGGTATATTTAAAGATATGCAATGATGCTGAGAAAGATTTTGAAAAGTTGTAATGATATCCATTTCAGATGACTGTTGTCATAACTTCAAAGAATTTAACAGCCTTGCTGACAATACAAAATAATATTATTGCAGAATAACATGCAGCTAGCTCACTTTAGCCAAAGTTCCAGCAAATACCAGTAGAAACCAGTAAGCAGAAAATAAAAAATTTATATCATTTTGAAGTAGAAAATTATTATTGTTAAGAAGAAAATAATAATAACATATTTTTTTTTTTATTTTACATAATAATTTATAACTTGTTAATTTCTCGAAGAAACTGGCTTATTTTACAGTCCTTTAGAATAAAACATACGTGTTGTGTGAGGAAGCAATCCAGTAGTAAGTGAGTGGTTTGGTCATGTCCTGGTACACCTCACAGTGTGAGGAATTGAATGAACTGTTACCTTTTGACATCAGGTAATCTAAAAACTATCAGACACATATCATTACAATCAAAGATAAACAACTAAAAGTTTTCCCCTGATAAATTTTAATTCTCCTCGCCAGGAAAATGTACCGGGTGGTACAGGAAGGAGACACTAGATGTTTTTATCTTACACAGAATCACAGCAACAACAAATTATTCAAATAAAATTAAACGTTTAGTTTCACATATTAACCACAATGAGCTTTGTTACTTTGTTATACACAATAACTTAATACTAAATCAAAATGGAAATATTCTATACTTTTTTAAAACCAAAAACTCTAATGGTACAAATTGTAGTATAGTATATAACAGGGGAGATAAAAGTTACCTGGCCAGGTATATTACCTCTGAAACAGTGAAATAAGGTTCAGAATAGCTCCGACTTCCATCTGCCAAGTATTCCAACATATAACTTCTTACAGTCTCTATATCCTTAGCTCCAGGCTCCTGTGAATTATAACATATAATTACTATCTCCCCAAAAGCATTCCAAGATAAAAATTATGTTAAACAATTTCAACTGAAAACCACCAAAAAAACAACATTAGCAAAGTTTGATAGCAAAGTAGAAAAGATCTAATTTTTGAATTCTAAAAACCCTTCAAACCACAATATTAGATAGCAAAGTAGAAAAGTTATTTGTACAATACTGATCTCACCTCTTGTTCTTCCAAAAGGAACCTCTGAAAATTGGCAAGCGGGACATAGGTACTGTGGTAACAAACAACAACAAAATAATCATGTCACTGCCCAGAAAGCAAAAGAATATTGAATTCCTTGTAGGAAAAGGGAAGCCTCAAGCCCAAGTGGCCCATACTTGCCGGAGCTTATCACGGTTTCTGTAGTATTAAGCAGCTAGGAATAAATCATTTCTACTCCCCACTGGATGGGATGCTAGCCCATCGCAGGGTACCACCCCCCCCCCCCCCAAGCATTATGTCGCTGGTACATAATGCCAAACAGTACAATATGTATTTGCCAAAATGTTGTTGAGACTTGAGTTGAATCATGGCTCAAATAATAAAAACATGTACATACCCATTTTCTATATAATCACTAAATCTCATGGTAAGCTGCAAAAATAATCAAACAGCATTAATTAGAGAAAAGAAAAGAATCTTTACTTTTTGCTTTCTTTCTTAAATATAAAAATTAATCAGTAATTTCATGCATGTGTAACACGCCAAGCAAAACCTTATTAATCATGAATTCAATGCAATTAATTATTATATAACCTACCTCCTTAACAGTCATGATCTCGTCATATATTTTACGGAATCCCTCAAAATCAACGTGACCTTCACCTCTTCCACAAATCTATGGGTGAAAAAAGGAACTCACAGTACATTACGTAAACATCAATTAGAATAAAATGTTTTCTAAAGTCACCCCGTGCATAGAGCTGCGGCTAGGAAATAAGTGTTGTGTGCAAGAGCTTTATGCGACTTGCAAAACCAGTGCAATTCTTTGCACAAACACTTCGACATTTCAATGCATCGTGAACTAAAAATTAACCTCCCACTTTACACAAGTTGTTAAGGGTTGACATGAAATAACTGACAATAGCTATTGTAAGTTCCTTCATCAGGGAATAAATTGTTTTTCAATATTCTTTTTAAATTTGCATAGTTGAGAAACTCTGACTTTTTTCTCGATATTCTCAACTCAATCCTTGATCTTAGACTCTCTCATCTCTTTGAGTCACTTAAATTCGAAAGGGGAGAATAGAGTTTCAAGAATCAAGTTGGACTATCAACTTACTTTTTAAATAGCAGTACTGTGCAAATACCTGAACTAGTTCCTTTAATCTTGAGTTACTAAGCTTTATATTTGCACGCTGAAAAAAAGCTCTGAGCTCCTTCATACCAATATAAACTGGGTGGTCAGCAGTGCTAGAAGGAAAACAAGAAAGTGCAAAGCATTACATGACTAGATGGAATATACAAGCACCATAAGATATTAGTACCCTCAAAAAGATAGAGCATGTTTACACTAATTCCATTTGACCTGTCTGTTTTTTGCCAAAAGAATATAATTATTATTGACCCCCAAAAGATCAGTCAAGAAAAAAAGTTACATTCTGCTTTGGAATTATTGTGTTCCATAGTGCACAAATGTAGGGTTGGAGACACAATACAATTAAATCATCTGGCAGGGCTTTTGATAAGGACCTGGCCCCCTGCCTGAGCTCTTCATGCAGCTCCTGAGGGGAAAAGCTTTTCTCTTTTTAGATTGCTTCCCCACAGGTGCCACACACAAAGTAGTCACCTAAATCAAATCTTATTAAAAGGGCCTGCATAGCATGCAATATTGCATGTAATTTTTGCACTTTGTGTCTGGGCTTTAAACACCTTATTCAATAAATTAACATAGTATATAATTATGTCACAATGGATATAACTTTTCTGTTGCACATATTTTTTGTCTTCCCTGCTATGAACCTAATAAACCAGCAAATAATAGATTAGTTATCCAACAGCCTAATTGTGCAGAAATTTAGCCCACTAGTACTTTGTTTTACAGTGGGTTGCATTAAGCTGTACTATTAACCTAGACAATAATAAAACCAGTAAATATGCCTTAATACTGGCTCTAAAATTCATCAGATGAATGTAAAATAAAAGTAAGTTTATCATTATTTCTTGTTTTCTTTTACTTGATTGTTATAACATGTAACATGTTTTCTGTAATATGTTTATATCTAAACATGTCTTATGTGTAGGCCTGTATCTCTAATTTTCTCCCGTGTCACTTTAATACCGGTAAACTGTTGCTATTTGTAAGTTGTAAATATTTTGTTTTTAATACGGTACTTGATGTTGTTGTTTTAATAAGTTTCATTGCATGTATGTACAGTCATATATTCCACTGGCAGTAACTGACAGTTAAAATATCAACTTAAAGAAAATATCAACAGTACACAAACTTTCACAATAGAATACAAAAAATAAAAATCTTTGACGAAAGACATTACAGTACCAAGCATGACTCAGGTTTAAGAAGCTCTTCCTGTAAAACATAAAATAACAAACATAGTTGTGGACTCAAAAAGCCTTTTGAAGGATCCAAGGGCTGTGAGTCAGTTCACTGATGCATGTGACGTACATCACACATGATTTAATTCGTTACAAATTATGAAAACATACAAACAAAGTTATTTGTTTCTCAAGAAACTGTTGGGCTGTGTTGGTGAGAAAGTGAAACACTTATTTTTTTTATTATCAACAAAAACATAATAAAGCTAAATTAGCGAATGACTGGCAAAGCTGACATTTTGAGGGTTTGACCTTCGTTGGCTCTGACAAAGGGCTAAATGCTTGAAAACTCAGCTTTTGTTAATTTGCTACAGAAGTGAAGTTGGCTTGTTATTATTATTAACTTCTAGTTGTTAACCAACTGTATAAAAACTAAGAGTCCACTGTTCTCATCATCCACAAAACAAAAATTGATAGGAAACTTATCATACACTGTATTTATTGTACTTAAGTCACTGCTCAAACTCAATACAAGCAATCAAATGAGCTGAGAACACCTCCTTGCTTTTTTTAATATTCGCACTTAACATTCACAGGACAATACAAACACATCTGATTTGTTCAAGATTCTGACTATCTTATGCAAAAATTTAACCAAGGACATCAATTGTGCTTGGCAAAAAGGGGACACCATTTAGTGGTTGGTGTAGCATTGGAAGGCATTTTAAGGCACTACACTGCACTACAAGCACCATTCTACAGTAGCAGCATTATGTTTCCTCAGCAGTGAGCTCTGCCCCTGTATAAACAAGCCTATAGGGCAGGCCAGTTGTGAATAACACAATAAACATGAACTTAGCACAAGGAAATGTATATGTTGCAGTTATTTTTTGATCTTAGTTAATTTTTTTTTTTATTTATTTATTTTTTTTTTTTTTTTTTTTTTTTTTTTTTTTTTTTTTTATATATAAAAAATATAACACCCCCCCCCTTTATATCACACCCCCCCCCCCCCCTTTTTTAACCCCCCCCTCTTTTTTTTTATCTCTCTCTCTCTTTTTTTTTTTTTTTTTTTTTTTTTTCTTTTCCCCCCCCTTCCTGGCTTTTTTTAAAAAACCCCCCCCCCCCCCCATTTTTAATAAATAAAAAAAAAAAAAAAAAAAAAAAAAAAAAAAAAAAAAAAAAAAAAAAAAAAATATATATAACTAAAAGAACTGCCAAAAATGTTCACGAAGTTCTAAAGAGCAGCACTAAATTTGCCTCTGACTTGTTTTATTACAGTGTAAGCTTCAGCATTTAGCATAACAGTGACAAGTGGTACTAACAAGAAGTGGGGGGGGGGGGGAATCAGAACAAAACAAAACAGCTATTGAAATAGTATATCCAGAATAATATTACTTGTCTAACAATATTTACAAGGCAAAGTCAAACTATATTTCAATGATGACCAATGAAAAAACAGCTGTCCAATTTAATGCTTCTTGCCAGCCAATCAAATGCTGACAACCTGTTTTTGCTACACCTGATATAATATTTAAGTTTGCTGGATATAATCAATTGCCTGCTGTTTTTATTATTGGACACAAACAATCATGCAGATAAATAGAAAACAGTACCAAAGAAAAAAATAACTTACACCAGTGCTTCTGGAGTTCTCTGTTCACTAGTAGAGCTAAGATAAGATCCACAAACAAAGCTATTTTGTACATCAAGAAACAAACTACCTACAAGCTGGCAGATAAGCTGTACCCTTTTACTTAAATTTTTATTCCAAATTTGAGGTGCAACCTATCTGCAAGATGAGCTAGAAAATGTTGAGCTGTGGACATTTGTGAGCACATTCTTGTCAAAAGACATGAAAATGCCTGCAAAAAGCACCCTTGTACAAAAATATACAGGTAAAAAATTATATGCTAGAAAGATTATAGAATGTTAGCATGCATGACACACATTTAACGGTGGTGGACAAAACACTGACCCCCAGTCCATGGACTACCCCCCATGGACACCCAAGACACCAAAATGGACACCCCAAAAATGGACACCCAAGACACGAGTGTGACCACACTGAGCTGGAACACACTATGACACGTCACCGACGCCGACGACCCAGCGCCGGAAAAACAATGAACACCGCTGACACGAAGTGAGACCAAACAGAACACTGGACAGAGACAGACAAAACGGACGCACGACAGAAGACAACAGAAGAAGGGAGACGACAGGTGGGAGGAAGAAACGGAGGAGGAGAGAAAGAGGAGGAGAAGAGAGGGGGAGGGGAGAGCGGAGGAGAGAGAAGGAAATGGGGAGAGGGAAGAAGAGAAGTGAAAGCACCACAGAATCCGGGGGGGGGGGGGAGGCGGGCAAAGGCACGGGAGACAACAGAACGACCCCCGTCGGGCAGACTGAGTGCGCCCGGGGGTGGGAATGACGAGGGAGCGCCGGACCAACTCGACGCGACAAGCTCCCGTGACTGGAAACAATGCAGAGGACGACGAGCTCGGCAACGCACACGCCAGAGGAGAGATGGAGAGGAACGAGGAACAGACGTCCGTGACGGAACGAAACGGGGAGACAGAAAAAGGAGAGAAGACGAGGAGACGCCCCTGGGTGGGCCAGGACAGACAAAAACCCACCCCGGGACGACGCAACCGCAAACCCCACCCCGGCCCGCACCCCCCCCCCGCGGGAACGAAGGTGAAGTGCGAAACAACAGCCAGAAGAGACACACTCGGAAAGACAAGGGAGCCAAGGGGAGCCAAGGAGTCCATTGGGTAGTCCAGGGGATAGTCCAGGACGGGGGTCAGTGTTTGTCCACCACCCATTTAAACTACTTCAGATTAGAAATTACAAGTTAGGACCCACTACCCAATGATAATCACATTACTAAAGAATAAAGGGAACAAAAGGTTGTTCAGAGTAGATCCAGGTTGTGTCTAATACTTGCATTTTTTTGTCCAAATGCATCTACTTGACTGTAGTAACTTTGATCCTTTACAGGTATTAAGACTAGAGTATTCTTTGGTTTGAATGTTCAAGAATGTACTGATCACCTTTGATTGGAGCAAAAGTGAGATTCATTCTCTTTTAAAAATTTTGACCTGAATCCTTTCTTCTTTTGTAAGCTTTGAGCTTGTAAACTTGGATTGCAGCTTAACACAGTATTAGCATCCTGTATCTACAGTCATATGCTCTCATTGAATAGTGATCGGTTTGTTTGTAAAATTTGTGCTTTGCTTTCTTTGCTATCTTTGCAATATCATAAAAATGAGAGAATGCGCTACTGAATAGTAGCTGCATTGTCAAAGCTAAAGAAAATCCTGATAGAAAACTTACTACTCAAAAATCAACTAGTGAAATTCAATGACAGGTCCTGTAGCTAGTAATGTATTTGTTGTGCACAGTGATATGTTGAAACAACCAAACAAAGGGAAAAAAACACTGGGAAAAAACCAAAGAAAAATTAAACCACAACATATTCAATGCATTTTTCTTTTCATTAACAGAGAGCCCACCATGTGATCTACAAATAACCGCCTACAAATAATGGTCTGACCATGCACATTGGGCAATTCCAGAACATATCTATACCTATGCCACCATATACCACAGATGGCTTTTTGGAATTCTGAGGGCAAGGGGGGGGGGGGGGGGGGGGGTCTTTGAACTGGAATTCTGAGGGCATGGGGAGATACTTACGAATGGAATTCCGAAGTGGGTGATTTTAGATCTGGGATTTCCAAAGGGGACAGAATGCTAATTTTATGTACTGCTTGGTAGTTTATAAACAAGGCATGAACTGATGACACTGCTGATGACCGTGAAAGTAGGATGCAACACAAGCATTGATTGATCAGGCACATCTTCACGTTCATAAATATTTACAGAAGAAAACCATTAAAATGTGGGTTGTACATCAAGCTCCAGAAGCCTTTAATAACAACGATAATTTCTTGCCAGATTAACAAATGTTTCTTACAGCTTGCACATTCAGTCCATTCAGTGCAAAACCCGGTCTTTTGGCAAAGGACACCATTTTGAAGCACATTGGATTGGGAGCAACTGCTGCCCCTGAAGGCCCAATTTCAAGATGGTGGACACGTCAATGTACTCAATCGTCCTCAATCATAATATCTTCCCAGTGTACACATGTACATCACATGATATTTTTATTTTAATGTTCTGTACCAGTTTGGAACAATGTTAAGTTTTTATTTTTTTAGTTTTTGTCTGTTGAACGAGGATTAGGACTTAACAATTTTAATTATTAAAAAAGAAGACGAAAAAAAAAAGGAACGCACTGAAGGGGGAGAAGAATCGAGGAACGATGGGATCCGTCCCACACATGCTGGAACACAATACAAGGGGAAATCGACAAGATCGAATGGGCACTGAGAAAAGATACAACAACAAGACAGGACACAGTGACGAGGGGGGTGACTTCTAGTGGACTGGGCGGCGCTTATTTTGATCCAGAATTTCACAGGTGTTAGCGATCGCTCACAAAGGTTTTGTCTTTGAGAACGAGATAAAAAATTATCTGGAGTAATAATGAGTATGACTCCCTCTGTAACAGAAATGGAGTTTTTTTGAAATTTTGCAAGCCTTGCCGGTAGTTCCAAAGGGCTTGACGTTAAAAGCAAAAACTCTGAATGGGAGGGGCTGTTAGCGATAATGGAATTCCGAAGGTATGGGGGGAGGGGGTTATGCATTTTGGAATTTCCTAAGACAAGGGGGGAGGGGGGTTAAAATATGGAAGTCGTCTGTGGTTGGGTACTGAATTTTCTGGAATTGTCCATTTTAAGCCTGAGCCTTCGGCTTCTGCAAATAATTGATCTGCTTGCCACTGACAATCCTGACATTTTGCTCAACTTTGTCCAATATAATTGTTAATTATTTTAACAACCTTTCTGCAGAAATAAAACAGGAATATCATTGAATGAGAGTAACTACTGTACTTGGCCAGTTTTTTGCACAGGGCAAGGAAGTGAAAGGAACAAAACAAACTAAGACACACCTGTTTAAATAGCTTTGACAAAAAGTTTAAAACTCAAATGTTAAAACTCAATTGTTTGATTTTGTTAGATTCACAATTTTTTGTGAGTTTGATTTCATATTTTTGACCAACTTAATTGAACCTGACGTGGTTTCGCTATTGGTTGTAATGATTACCAAGCATTCAATTTGACATCCTGTGTTAATGTTGGTAACCACTAAACGAAAGAGAATAATAATTTATCATTACAACTCTTTTCTCTAAATTAGACACCAACCAAATTTCAAATATGAATGGAAAATACAAATATTTTATATGCTCAGAAAGCACCAGATGTGAACAAAGTTTCATTTTTCATTTGTTGACATGGAGCTGTGATGAAAGTCACCAGCAGTTCCTAATTGTTATTTATTCTGCACTGTGGGATAGGTTGAAATTAATTAAACTTTGGATGAAGACACCCATGCATGCAAGTACAGTATAAATATCATTATGTACCTTCTCCTAGGTGTTGATGTTACTGCAGCCATTCCATTCCACTCTCTAAGCAACCACCTTACACAGAAAGAAAATATTGGGGTTTTTTAATATTCAAACAAACTGCTGGGAAATTCTTTACGTTTAAAATAACACAAACGCCTCAAGCAAATACTATTTATTCTGTTTGGATATCCTGTTCATTTATAGAAAACGCTCGCATCCTAATTTAAGTAAGACTTACAGTAAAAACAAGGATAGAGAAGAGAAATTTCCATTTTTGCTCAAAACCAAAGAAAACTGTATAATATATCTACAAAATCGCGTAAATTTCCATCACAACATGCAGCTGACTGCTCCAGATGACAGTTTTATTAATTATTTTTTGTCGGTGAATATTTGCAAGATTATCAGCACGAACTGTCAAACAACTTCGGAGTATTTAAATAGCTAGCTTACCTATGAATGAGAACTTCCTGTGTGGCAATAAGACTTTCGTACATCAAATACACAAGTCCTCGAACCCAGAATTCTCGTTCTTTAAAACTGTGAGCTAGACCAATAAAATACAGCATAATTAAGTACAAAATGAACAACTACAGCAGCAAGCAGGTAGCATATTGTCTCTAAAAATTATTTTTTTTGGAAACGGTATGTTTTAGGCCATCAAAATATTAACTCTGAAAACCTTACCAACAAGGCTCAACGTTTTTAGCTTGAATTCATTTCCATAAAATATGGCAAGACAACAGTTTGGATCAAGTCTGCGGGCTGATTCGGGATTTCTGTCGAAGTCTTTCGATCCTAACCCTCTTCGAACTTCTTTAATCTCCCGAATAAAAACTGCAAACAAGAACAGAATGAATGAACGTAAGATCTTACTGCAGCTTCTAGATACTCAGCTAGTCTTTAATGGCAAATTCAAACAATGTGTTATTACATACGGTTTTGGCATTGGCAATACCTGAACCCTCCAGTCTGCCTCCCTCTTTGCCTGTCCTGCACCACACTACTTGAAACTCTTCCATTTTTAACATGAAAATCCTCAAATCCGGTGTTTTGTTTTTCGAATAGTACCTTGTCATGGCGCTACCCTCCTTCAAAGCGGCGATGATTGGACCCATCTCTTCGCCGAGTGCCGGCGCTGGAGCGTACGCATTTTCCATGGCGGCCATTTTCGTATAAAATGACTATTTTCCCATCAGCATGATTCGAATGAAGCGAGGTTAGCAAAGTGCACTGCTAATAACAGCACAATTCATGGTCCTGTTCTTCCCCGGGTTAACCATATTCTCTGAATTATTTATTCTGATCACGTGACAATGTCAGTGAGCGGTCAGCGGTACGACTTCGGACCAAAACTCTTCCTTGTTTCCAGTCTGCCAACCAACCCCGGACCCCCTCCCCCCCCCCCCTCCCTACTCGGTCGACAAAGATTCACCCGACAAGAGAAAAGCTAGCTTACATGAAGATGAACTCTGATTTTAATTAAAGGGCAGATACGGAAATATTTATGCCGGAAGCATTGGAGGTAACAGTAAAAGCCCTCTAAGAGGGCATGTAGGTTACTGTCTGCAGACTGCAGTAAATAAGAACGACAATGATGAGAGAGGAGTTGGATCTTTAGGTTTATTAGAGAGTACCTTATAGGCCTTATTGGTACTAAATTTCGCAGGGACGGTACTTAATTTGGCGATTTTGACGAGACAGTATTTACCGGTGTTTTATTTTCGCGATTTGGACAAAAAATACATTACAAACATTGAAAAATGTCAAACATTGTCGTTTCGCGGGTCTTCATTTCGGTTAACCTAGAATGCACTCTAGTAAGACTGTCACTTTGTACAGCGCTTTGTCTTTTTTTTGAAAACACATTTTTATTTACAATTTGTGTGCGCTTTATTCAAGTAAACTGGTAGCCTAGTGGTTAGAATGGTTGCACCTGATGCGTTCGACTCCACCACCTGCCGTCTTTTGTTGTTGTTGTTGTTGTTGTTTTCAACATTTTCTTTTCTCTTATTTTCTTTTTCTAATTGTCTAGTGCAATTATTGCATTTCTTTAGAATTGTGTTTTAAACGAAAAAGTGCTCTAGAGAACTCAAGAAATCCTCGTGCCGTTTCAGGTACCCTTTCGTTCTTCCTTCGTGCTTCGGAAAGTCTCATTTCGAAGCAATATCCACGTGTGAAGCATCATGTTCCATCTACGTTCGGCCATATGCACGTGCGATTAGTCCAACTACGTCGGCCAATGCACGTGCGATCATCAGACTCCACTACGTTCGGATATGCACGTGCGAATCATCATTTCCAACTACGTTCGCCAAGCACGTGCGATTCTCCCACGTCGCCAGCACGTGCGAATCATCAACCAACTACGTCGGCAAAATGCACGTGGGAATCATCAATCCCACGTTCCCCAAGCACTGCCAAGCATCATGTTCCAACACGCGGCCAGCGGTTCCGCAGTCGAGTCGACGCAGTTCGAAAGCGCCAAATGATTGTGAAGGTGGCCAACAGAATCCCTATAGCAATTCTAACAATTCATCACCGTAACTCATATATCCTTCTAAAGAATAGTATTGTAATCGAAAAAAGGTAACCAGGAGAACTTGAGAAATCCTCGTGCCGTTTCAGTACGCTCGCATTCTTACTTCGTGCTTCGGAAAGTCTTACTTACTTACCCAGACCGTAGCGTAGAGGTTACCTTGGTAACCACAAAAATAGGTCATGATTTGAACCTACGCCGTTAATAGAGCAAAACCAAAGTATTACTCTGGCCAATCACAAAGGACACAGAAATCCAGTGAACCAATCAAAACTCAAGCAAAAATGAGCGGCACGAAGCGCGGGAAAACGGCGCGAGAAAGTCACGATGGTGGACCGAGGCCGAGAAAGTGGCGCGAAAAACCAACACAAGCGAGGAACGCAAAACCAAAGCAAACGCAAATTACTTTCGACACTCAAGTGAAAACCGCTCTAAAATCTTAAATACGATCACTCAGTTAAGGTTCGTCGCTGGTCTCTGTGGCTTGAACTCTAAAGGTGAAGATAAGGGATCCAGGAAAAGTCTATAAGATGAAGTCTCCGTCTTGTATAACGACGCGTGTTATAAGATTCTAACATAGGCTATTTTTAGGTTGAAAACTTAGAGAAGGATGCGACAGTTCAGAGAAAGAAGAAGCGAGGAATCAATGTCAAATGAGCCTTTCCAGGGTTCGTACTCTTTTGAGCTTTTTGAGCTTTTGAAAATCCATAACCTTTTCCATGACTTTTCAAAATTTTCCATGAACTACATTTGACCAATTTTCTTTGAAATTTTCAAACATTATCTTTATTTCGGGTACGTTTATTTGTTTCCGAGTGGGCCTGACAGCACGGAGAGCAGGGACCACAAAAAATTTTTATTATTTTGTTTTTACCCTTTTCTTCACGAAAAATAGCCTGCTTAATTTATTCTGTACAATCAATACCATTTTCTGCGACTTTCCATGACCCACACTTAAATTCCATGACTTCCCAGGCCTGGAAAATGAAATTCTTAAATTTCATGACTTTCCACGGCGGAGGGGGCCCGAGCGCGGGAGGCCGGGAGAGAGCACGCGGGGGGGAGAGACACGGGCGAGCAGGAGGGAGCAGCCCGGAGGGCGAGGGACGACACCGAACAGGAGCGGGGGCTGGCGGCGGCCCGGGGAGGCCGGCGGAGTGAGTGGGAGAGGAGGCAGGAAGGTGGGGGGCGGGGTGGGGAGGGGAGAGAGAAAAAAAAAAAAAAAAAAAAAAAAAAAGGTTTTCCATGATCTGTACGAACCCTGCTCAGTTTCCTTCTTACAGTCTTTGCACATTTTATTGTACAATTCAATTTTGTCCGAAGTACAGTTTGATAGGGATGGTTTTTTTTTTTTTTTTTTTTTTTTTTTGCGGAGAGATTTTATTGGCATGCAGAGGAATACACTATCGGGTGTGACGTCATAGCTATTGTAAACTGTGATATTATTGAGCTAAAAACTACGTGAAATCTTTCAACCCGGCAAAAAATCAGCAACCTACTTATGAACCTAACTTATACCAGCCATGATTGCCACATGATAAAATATTAATAAAACATGACAATGATATCCCAACACACAACACAGGCTACCCAACCCATCGGTTGATTCAATCCATCGCATTTTATTCATGAGTCAGACAATACCTTGTGACGCCACTCTGCGGGTTAATTAGCCTCTTTCGCAGATGTTCTTTGGGTTGGGGGGTGGGGGGAGGAACGCGTGACGAGCCCAAAGAACTTCTGCGTAGGAGGACTAGACGATAGCCTGTGTCAATAGCATGTGGCCCAATAAACAACTGTATACTTGAGTTATGCATAAAATTATGCCGTAATACTAGAAACAAACAAACAGGTCATTTCTCTATGGTAATGTTTAATCATTTGGCTGATACAGCTTTACAGGAAGGGAACATTTGTTTACTACATCATACCTACCGTTATATTTATGTAATATCTCTTTTGATGTTGTCCCGCGTTATATTCGAAAAACAAAACACGTATACTAGACTAAAATAGACTATAATCGACAGGCAACTGGTCTCTTCAGCAATTCACTCAATGAATTTATATAACACTCTATGTTTTATTCGCATGTTTGAAAAGGGTAATAACTCGGTGATGCTAAAACTTTCTGTAGCTGTTCATTTATCCCTCACGGAAATTTTGGTGTCAACTGTGATTTTTGACATTACCACGGCATCCGCATTTTGACAATTTTGGCTGTTCTACGAGCCTATTCAAGCGCAAGACAAATTCTAGTGTTGACATATTCGCTTTTCATAACATTTTTCGCTGTGCCATAGGCTGGCAGCCTAAAGCTCGAGTTTTTCACTTGTACCATAGCAAGAGACTTTTTTTAGCTTCTTTAATTTTTATTGCTAAAAGAGTGTTAACTTCTGAGGTTTATTAACCACAACTGAAAGACTTTTTTTACCACTGATTATCAAAACGTTTTTAACTTGGTTTAACTAAAACATGTTTAGTTGTTGTTAAAAGTTGCAAGACGCAAAGCGAAAAATTCCTAACAGACAAAACCACTTAAGTTATACATGATTGTCCTCCGGCAAATGTGGACCGAAGAAAAAACCGGAACATTGATAAATTGTTGACTTCTTGAAACCCCAACATTTATGTCAATTTATTCATCATGAGGCAAGTAAAATAAGTTACTTTAGTATTCAGCGCAACTAAAATGTCCAATAATACATCAATTACCAAATCTTATTCGTATAAACAATTTTGTTATAAAATAAAGTATAGGACTATATAGTCCACTGATATATATTCATATTCACAGTATAAGACAATGTTATAAAACAATGACGCATATTTGTTTGAATAATTTGAAATTGCAATAGTCTTAAACATAACTTCATTACGCTATTAGTGTTTCTATTTTTGTACACTTCGATCCATTTTGTGATTGGATTTCACTTAAAACCCTTAACATTTCAAAACAAGACCTTAAAAAATTTTAGTGGAGTGCTCCATTCATAAGGGTGAGTAAAATTCCTCAATTATATTCTAAAATCGAGGAGAATAACTCAATTTGCCAGTTGGATCTTCCATCCTTCTTGGTAAGCTTGTTTTAAACCAGTTCAACAAGAGTAAGCTCGTAAAAGGTAACCAGATTCTGTCAAACACTGATCTTGTCAGACCTGAAAAATATAATAACATCCCAATTTATTTAAGCTAGTATCCTGATCATCTGTTCAGTGCAACATAACAACTCCATTTTAGATTTTCCTACACAGGTAACAAATACGGGAGAAAGAAATACTTGTTTGAGTTAAGTTGTTTTTATTTTTGCATTTGCTGCTGTTGTTGTTGTTGTTACTGTTATCGTTGTTGTTGCCAACAGGGAGCCCCCTCTACATATTTGACAGACAAGAAGAGTGGAACAACTACAAGCAAGCATTGGCAAGCTATTCGGTATTTTTTATTTACCTCTGTTATTTGTCCTTTCCGCGTATTGGGTTTTCCCTCGTCCACATTTTCATTCCCTTTTCCGTTTTTTGCATTCGGCGTTTCCAAGGAGTTTCGTCTTTTAGAAGTATTGTCCATGTGCGATTTAATCGATATTCTTTCGATAAGCGATCGTCTCCGAGGCACAGTGTTATTTATGTCTTTTTCTTTGATACGTCTCCGTCTTGTTACTGGTGATTCACCAACAGTGTCCTCAGTACTCCTGGATCTTTCTCTCTCAGACAATTTGTCGAGAAACGAAAATGGTTTGAAAAAAGCATTTCCCTTTTTGTCCTCGTCAGATGTAACAAATTTATCTTTTCCATTTTTGGAGCCTGGCGTCTCCTCGACACTACTTCTTCTTTCAGAGTCATTTTCGTTGCTACCGGAACTAACTTTCTCAGCAAGTCTTTCTTTACTGTTAGAATGTGCCAATGGTGATTTATCTAAAGAGATTTTGCGCATCTTGTTGCGTTTCACGTTGGATTTGCACAGTTTTTCTTCGAGTGGCGTTGAAACACAGCTTCGCAAGGAAACCTCCTCGTCCGTTGCATGAAGATTAAGATCGTAGACGCCGCTACTGCTTGAAGAGTCAAGACTTGAAGCAGTTTCTGAACTGATGAGTGATAACCGCTTCTTAGTCGAGCGAGGACTGGAGCTGTTGGACGGTGCGGACTGGGTCCTCATTAAAGGGACATTAACAGAGTTCACTATTGGTTGGTATGGTGATGTGTCTCCTGGCTGTGTACTTGGTATTATCAGAGGTGGCTGGCTGCCCACACTGATCCCTGTTGATGCTTCCGTTAAACCATATTCTGTCAATCAAAAAGACAATCAACCATTAAATCAAAAATGCTTATAAGATTTCTGTAACCAACATGCTACAAATAGCGACACACTATAAACAATCGACCTCATACATACATACTTTATTTACATACATACTTTATTTGAAAAAACAAAGGTCTATAATGATGGCAGCCTAGGGCTGATGTGGACCTCTAAAACTAAATTACAGATATAAAATAGAAAATAATCATCGCCTGATAAAGACGCGATCAACACCTCAAAGCGATTGCATCGTGAGACTAACGAATAAACGTTCATCTTTTATTCTTATAAATCACCTAGAATGAGACTATGACAAGATTACAGAAAAATGTTTCTAACGTTATTGTCTAGCTTAGCGGTTCATATGTAAAGAATGAACAAGTACCTCTGCTTCGCATAGCCTGTTTCCATAGCAACCTTGTGATTTCTGTCACCCAAGCCGTCTTCACTTCAAGAGATTGCGCCTGCAGAATCACAAACATCGTGCCATCAGCAACCTTAATAAAGCCTACTTTTTATCACAGCTTTCTTCATGAAATACGCACGGTAACTAAATGAAGTAAGAGCATCCAAACGAAAGGGGAAAACGAAGTTCGTGGATAGTGCTGGGTACCTTGCCCGGGTCAAGACAATGAGTTCGTTCGTGATTGTATATTCTTAGGTACGTTTATTTCATGGATGTAGCAAACTAGCTCCGAGATCAGTTACAAAAGCAAACCGCTGACCTGTAGAACAAAAGTGTCCTCTGGCTTCCTTCTTCTGAACCACAGCTCAAACTTGAGCCCGCTGTCACCGATGTTCTCCGTAAGACCAAGATCGCTTGTCTAAACGAAGGGAAACATAATAACATAACAAAATTAAACGGACTGAAAGAGGAAATCGACGGGAAACTACTCTTTTTAATAGATCTGTATGTGGTGAATTGCGTAGAATTCAATCGGTTTGCCTCGATAAACAACAAACAATGTACAGATTGTGAAGTTCAACAGTGTATGAGCAGCAATCATGAAAGTGCATCAAAGAAGCTTTAGTACACCAGATTTCTGATCTAAAAACATTGCTTTTTTGTGACGATCTAGAAACGCGCTGTTTCAAGCCTTCAAAATGACATGTTTTCTGTCCAAAACAAAGCACTGTGTTATCAAGATTAATGCGCCTGACGAGCACTGTATGCGGTATTTGGTTACCTTGAGTGAGTTCTTGTAGTAATACAAATCCACTCCTCCCGGCTGCTTCCTGACCTTGCTGAATATGACAAGGTCATCTTGTAAGAACACTCGCCGCTGGTGTTTCTTTTTCCCAGTCCATACAATGAAGTTGTCTTGGCGCAAAAGGCGACCCTGTTCTTTGACATTCATCTGCAAACGGCAAATTTACTGCTGATTATTCTAATGCGGCTTTTGAACAAATTTACAAAATGAATGATCACTGATAGCTTGGCTAAATCAGCGTCTTATTAAATATATTCACTCAGCAATAAAAAAGGGAAACAATTTAAGCAATATGAAGCAAAATATACTGTAAAGTCATTTTGGACATTTTGGTTTCCCTGATTGTTTGTTTGCACGTTCGTTTGTTAAGTCCGCTTTTCAGTCCATTCTTTCAATTATGCAATATATTTTTGTAAAAAAATGAAGGATAAATGGCAGCTAAAAGAAAATAAAGAAATCATTCTCTCGACACTTACGTCACAACCTCTGAGTGAATCCCAGGCAAGCAAGTCATTGCCGTGTCTTAGCTGGTACTTAACCATTTCTTCTGCAGCCTGGAAATAAATCCAAGAATTAACAACAAATCTTCGTTATCGTCATTTGCCGTTAAGCAAAAAGTAAATTGAAGCCTCACAAGCAAATGTACCTTGAGCTCGGTGATTTTCGGATGTCCCGTATTCAGAGCTTTGATCATGTCCTGAAAATGAACGCAGATACCGAGGTAGATTAATCAACCGTTATCTGGCACGTCTGTGGTATTAACAGGGTCTTTTTACTCACGCGTAACAGAAGGCTGTATTTCCCCATCCTCTGAACTGGTTTGATAAGAAAACTTCCAAGATCGAGTTTGTCTCCAAGTTCCTTCTGACGCGCCTAGAAAAACAACAGATTCCCTCTACTCATTAGGAACTGATGATCAACACGCACAAATGTTGATTAATTTGAAAGTATTTCACTGAGATCTTTGCTATGTTTTCGCTTTGGAATTGTCTCGACAAATCCTGACCTATAAGCCGAGAGCACAGTGATTTAATTCTAGTAATAATTTAGAGGGGCCTTACGATCTAATTTCTCCTTATGACACCAACACTCAGCAGACAGGGGAAGAGCATAGATCGAATCAATCAAATTAATTTATTAACGTCATGCTTGGGACGAGGCTTCTCATCATAAATGTCCCGAGCCAGGGAGGCGCAAACTCGATATAACACTGCTAAAGCGGCGCCAATCAGAACTTGCCAACACCATTATAAAATATATTCTATGGCCAGGGATTACAGTAACAGTTCACATGGATGGGATGAATATGCAGTTGCTGTCCATTGATCAAAGTGCACTTAGTAGTAGTACAAAATTATTGTAACAACAGTGAGTTAGTTTACCCAAAAGCAAAGCTGAGGAGCTGACTTACCCTGAAGTATACATTGCCATGATCAGAGAGAAGTTGGTCTGACCGCGGCTTGTTCTTGTTGTACAAAGCATACAAGTAGAACTGACGTTCCTGAAATGTGTACAAAGGTCTTCGATCAAAAAGGAACAAAAGCTAGTTTAAAAATCAAATAAAACATTACTAAGTTTTCCCCAACTTTAGACAGGGAACCAACAAGGAAGAAATAAAACTCATTGTGTTGATGCACATTTTATTCAGGGTGCATTCGAGGAAGAAGAATAAATTGACAGAAAGCAGAAGTAGTTTGTTGTAATTAATCACGCTAAAGCTGTTTCTTGTTTTATTTGACACTTACCCATTTCAAAAAACAACTTCCTATGTCAAGGAATCTATCCTTGCATGCTTCTAATTCTTGCAGGAAATACCTGAAAAGCCAAAAGAGGTACTAGTGAGCTGAAATATATCCAATGACGGACGTAGTCGGTCGCACTACAGGTATTTTAACGTACGTGATAAGATTCTGAACACACGACTCTTACCTTTTGTGAAAATCGTGAATTCTCTCAATGTTTCCAAACAGAATGTTCTTCTTGCCTTTCAGTGATGGCAGTAGCCCCGGATTGTCCATCTCTACAATGTAATTCTAAAGTACAAAGAAGAGAAAAATACACAAGGGATAAAATACACGTTAGTGGTAAGAAAACAAACACAAGATTTTAATACACTAATGCCCAATGAAGAAGAAAAGCGTTTACTCACATCCATGATATATTGAAGTGATTTGACATAGTCTCTCTCCGTGTCAATCATCTCTTGAAATATATACATCAGTTTCCTAGTATCGGACAAGAATACCAATTAAAACAGACATCACAAATCAAATGCACACCAAACAATAATGATCAACAAATGACAGGAACCCAGGAGAATGTAAAGATGATAATGACGAGCCTGATGGACAAACTTGAAACGAAAGACTTTCGTGTCCAAGTATGGTTTGTTTGGATCGGGGAGCACAAATACCAACGTTTCTACTTCTTATTCGATCTGGAATCCGAGGGGCATAGGTTTGTGAGTCGAAAGACTGTTATGTGCTACCCTCATTGAACAACGTTCATTTTCTATTACTTTGAACTTTTGCAAATATCTCTTTTGAACACCACTACTTGACTTTCCATGATTCGTCAAGCTAAGAAGGTTGCTTGTATTTAATTTCTGTAACAGTAACTTACTCCTCTATTCGGGGATTTAGCGCTGGAATTTCTTCGACAACTGGCATCTCAGTCTGTAAGAAAAGAAAAGAAAAAAAAAACATTCAACAAAACGATTAAATTTTTGAGAAGTCTTGCAGATAACAAACGTACCTCTTTCCATGAATACAAGGCAGTGGGTGTGGCACATGAGGACGTCCTCCGCCGTGCTAGTGCAACGCCCTCCACGTGCGTTATCGGTTTTTCTATTTCGTCCTCGCTTTCACCCAGCATGTCCCTCTCGTCCTCGCCCTCATCCTCCTCTTGGCCAGGACTGGAAGTGGTGGACTCGTCACTACCACCAGTAGTAGTACTGCTCACCTCGCTTGAAGGGTGACTCTAAATACATCAGGATTGAGAAGAAACAAAAAAGGTCAGCTGCTATTAAATAGAGCTACACTTTCTTGACATTGACCTAAAATCAAACCAGTTTGCCAGACAGGAATTTCAGGTTACACATCGAAATGATCATAACAAGGCTTGTGATCATTACAGCACACAGAAAAATGATTACATGTGCGGCAAAAAACTACCTATTCCAAAACGTACGCTACGTCACATTCATTTCTTGCTTCCAATGACGACAGTCTTACCGAAAGTCTTTCCTGGGCCCTGTGTAGTGTTTCTTGACGCTTTTGTAACATGTCTAAGATCTCCTTGTAGCGTGTTAGTATATTTTCAGCTACTTTCACTAGTTTGGTGCTTGCCAAGTTTGTAGCCAGTTCAGATATCCGGTTGAGCCGGCTCTCACTCCACACTGGAGTCTCTTGGAGATATTTTTCCAATGCACGGGTCAGCGCAGTGACGCCTTCCAAGTGAAGAATCTCCTCCATGTTCATCGTCGCCAACTTCGTCAATGTCGCCATGGACCATTCTGACGCCTGGAACATCAACACAACAAGCGGCACGTTAGCAGTGGGTATGATAAGGTAAAGATTTATTATAACATAGAGACCACTAAATAGCTGCGAAACTGGCTCAGAATAAGGTTTCTGTTGTCAGTTCTTTTTGCGATTACCACAGGACTGGAATACTTGGCTCCCTCTTTATCTCACTACTCGGAAACTGTAGCATTGCGAAGCATGGCAAAATTTTAACATAACGTTTTAGAAATCACCTAATGAGTCGTGTTTTACTCATTTTTACCTGCTCGACAAGTTGGTAAAACTCCAAACAGGAACTAAGCTGCTGTCTTCTGTGTTCAAGTCTTCTACAAAACTTTCTGTAAATCTCCTCCAAAGCTCTTTTTCTCTCTTTGATCCCAATTCCTTCATAGTGGCCTCCTTGGACCATACTACTTCCCTCCTCAAGGAGATTTTCCACTCGGTCACAATAACACTGCAAGCAAAACAAATAAAATGATTCCTTGCATCAAAACTCGTCAAAACTCTTAACAATTCCAATTTGTATACGAACTGTTTAATTTATGGGAAAAAGTCTCTTAAAGGATTCTAATATTACTGCAGCACATTACCTTGGCTTTGTTTTCAAAATTGTCAAAGTCTTCTTGAAGTGTTTTGACGTGACCAATGGAATCTCCAATCTCGGTGTGTTTGTCTAAGAACTGTTCTCCTTTTGTCGATATCCAGCCGACGACCTGTAGATAACATGATATATATTATATAGAGAATACCAACAGTCACGTGTTCTGATAGGTTTGATGGCGTTTGCCTGGGTAAGTTGTACGCCGAGTACACCAAACACTTGTTACATGTACAATAGGAACTGTTGAATATCTCTCGTGATTTTCAAAAAAAATGTAATGATGCCCATACATGCGCAGGAAGTTTTTGTTATCTGTCATCTGCATATGACATTTATCCTGCGATACACGTAGTTTCCCAGCATAACCCAGAGACCGATCTATGCAAAAGTTCAGTGAAAGTGGTTATTTATAGTTTTGGTTTGTGATTTTGACAATTTTACTTGCGCATGTTCCCAGGAGAGGCTGTAGAAAATTAGACCGCAGTTGCGTGGCCAATGAGAAGGTGCGTTTGCCAAATAGTCGATCACTGGGTTATGCTAACAAACAGTTAGCCTACTCAATCTTGCGGACTATCGTCTGGTTTAAGCTAACTCAGCCTACCGCCCCGTCGGCAAAGTCGGCCATCAGGTCATATCACGCAAGATTAAGCAAGATAATTGTTTCGTATTACCCCAATGGTATAATAAAAGGAACAATTAAACTAGTTAAAGCTGAACGCAGTTGCAGTCGGCTTGTCGTCTCCGCGGTTTCTCAAAAGCATGACGCATTCTGCGCCGACAACTCTCGGTATGTTTGTTAGTGCTCATGCAATCTTCCCATTGGCTAGTCGCAATCGGAAACTCTTCGTATTCGGAAACTTTTACGAGGATTTTTAAAAAGAGAAAGTGCTACCCACGAATTACCTCGTCCAAGTCTTTTTCAAACTCTTTCAAGGCAAGGCACTGTTCTAATTTCCTTGTTCTGTTTTCTGTGAGCATCTCCAGTCTACAAAACACTTCATTCATTTGATGGTAAAGTTTTGTCACGCAATTCACAGTCTCTATGTAGTCGGGCACTTTAGGTAACGCCGTCTCATCTTCCTGCAGTCTAATTAATATTTGCTCTCCCTCAACTTGTAAAGCTGATAATCTACTGTCCTCGAACACTTCCTTGATTTTCTGATGATGTTGCTCCATCAGGTTTTTACATTCCTGGATGGTTTCTCCCAGTTTGCTGCTCGTAAACTGTTGCATGACGCCCATGGCGAGTTTGGCGGCGCTCCTACATCCAGTCATGAACGGCTCTAGTTTCTAAAACACAACAACAACTATTATCATCAACGTATATTTGCTAGAGTACAATGGGACCTCCCCTTGCGGTCAGAAAGTGCCGGGCCACTTGTGTCACAGTCCAGGAGAGATTTTTGTTATATTTTAGCCGCTACTGAGCGGCCGGCGGCAGCTGGTTCCCAAGGTGACCGCTGAGTAGTGGTACAACGGCAGCATGTGATGTCACGTACGTATGATAATATTAACAAGTTTGGCTGGGGTTGCAGGAAGTCGGCTCTTTGCAGCTCAGCAAAACACTGCTCTTGCGGTTTGTAGGACTGAGGTACAAGGAATGTGTATTGACTAAAACACAAAGAAATAGTTTTACAGAAATGGCAATACTCATTGCTTAATTATCCTTCAATTAAGTTGCGGTATTCTTTTAATTTACCAAAGGAAATGTAAGTTACCGCTATTACGGGATATTAACACACATTTGCAATTTACAGTCGTAGCAGACAAATCGCATCTTTATATTGATCAGTAGAATGTTTGAAGAAGAAATTGTTTTTTTCTGTTAGTAAATGTCGTTAACGGCATTTCGCTTCACCCGGGACTACAACATTAACAGGGATTAGTTTTCCTACAATCCTACACAAGCCCGTATTCGAATAAACCGATATCAAAGAAAGCGAAAATTAAGTTAACTTAATATCCTTTGTACAAACCTTTTCAACTGATTTTTTTCTGACAAAACAATATTGCTATTTTTATTCTCTCCATTGTTAAACAGACACCACTATAACAATCTTGTTTTACCTACTTACTCTAGTCACTCTACGACCTAACTTTAAACTGAAGAGTTTGCGGCACACTAAGTTTTCATCATATATTCAGATCGCTACTTCACATATAAACACTACAAGAATTTCTTCGTTTATCAAGCTCCCTCCATTTTTCCTCCACTTTTTTCATGTTTTCTGTTTTCATTTCACGGACGTCTTTCTCCTTTAAGTGACAGACCGATTTTGCACGTGAAACGTTAATGACAAAGTATTCACTAATTGAAAAAAATGCAACACTAAAACTTAATGAAGCAAACAAAATTGAATATTTGGCCTTGGAGCAAAGGTCATCATGAATGAGAGCAGATGGAGGAGCCACGCATTTTGAAGTTCTTTGTGGTAAAATAATTTCCCTTCGTCACTCGATAATAAGTGCAGCCAGCAAACTTTTGTTTTCTTGTAAAAAGTCTACAATAACTTGGATGTCGTGCTTCCGCGCAAATCAACCAGTCTAAATAAAGTATGGTCGGGCGAGTTAGTAAAAGATACAGGAAATACAAAAATACACAGACACACACGATGCTTGAAAAGGATGGAATGTTGAATAGAAGAGATATAATTAAACCATATCCACACGAATAGTAGATTATTCTGGAAAGTCATTAGCATAACACAACATATATTGCATTTTTAGCAGCGTTCATAACACTAGATAGATTTAATGTTTTAATTACTCGAGAAGCGTCAATTAACTCAGACGAACAACTAATTGGAAGAAATTAATGTAAAATAAATTGCCATTAAGATGTAATTAGTTTCTGACTTTTCAGTTACAATTAATTTGGTTTTAGGGTAGACTCCGTGGAAATAGTATTTTTGCGTATTCATACTTACTAAAACACACAAATTAGTATTCCTCAAGAAGATTCAATACGACGAAAAGAAGATTTGCATTAAGTTTTGATAATGTTGGAGCGTCTGAGACCAACACGTAAGTAACAGAAACTATAACATGTTTCAGATCATCATAGGCAGTTTAAATTTGAATTTTTCGTAAAGGAATGTTAACAAGGTATGGTTTTCTTTTATCGTTTCGCCCAACCGCCTTTTTCCCACAAGAATAAAGAACAGAATAATTATTGGTCTTGTTTTAATCGATATTGGTTTGACACAACAATACTTGGTAAATAATTTTCACAAGCCTCCAAAGTAAGAACCCTCAGAATAAATTCAACCGGCTTTTTGCTCGTTATTCGTTCTATTTATTATCAAAAACAAGGTGTGCCTGGGTTCTAATCAATGATCTTCAGAATCAAAATTGAGGAGAAGTTTTCTCAGCTTTCTTGACTGATCCGCGGTCGAGGTGTGTGTATAGCTATCATACTAAGTCAAGCTCTTAAAAGAAATTAATGCAACTTCAGCTGCAGAATATACTCCATGTACTTACTATTCTAAATCTGATCCACTCGTCGTGATCATAATTGAAGACTCCACCGAACTCAGGTGTGAGCTGTGAGCGGTCAACGTAAGACTTAAGCTCGTCCACTGTTGTTACCAGCTTGAACTGAAAGGCAATACAGCTATTGTTGATCAGCGATACACTTCATATTATATGGAGTTAATATACTTTCCAAACCTACCAAGCGTGTGTTACCGAACAAAAGAATTCAAAGTAAACAGATTTACACAATTCCCGCCAATTGCAATAAGCTTACTGACAAGTGCAACCTGAAGCGTAAATTGTTCAACAGTTGTGAATCGCTGTTGAACAGTCGGTAAAATTCAGCACGCGACAGAGACGAGTGAAATAAGTCCCGGGAAATAAGTTTGGTGTATTCTTTTTTTATAGAACACCTCTGCGCATTCAAGTTACATAATAGCTACTGCCGAGAGAGAGAGAGAGAGAGAGAGGTGCAGAAAACAATACCCCAGAAACCATGGACAATAGTCTAGAACAAAACATTCATCTATCAAGGTTGATGTGCTTTGTTAAACTTCACTTTAGTTCCCACAGTATGCATCGCATACTTTAAACGCCATTCTCGTCATTAGGCAGTTAGAGTGGGTTCCTGCTACATTAAACACCTGGAATGGATTAATATTACAGTCTCACGATTCCAACAAATTTAAAGGCTGCTGCCAAGTGCACTTATATGTACAGTAGAACCCCGGTAACTCGAACTCTGAAGGGAAACGAAAAACCGTTCGAGTTAGCGGGGTTTCGAGTTATCGGGGTAGATTGAATATTTAATTTGCCAAGTTAATAATTGATGGTTTACTGATTTTACAGCACTTCAGTATACAGTGCAGTGCAAATTGAACTTATCTTGCCAGAAACTCTAACACGATCATAAATTCTTAGGATAAGAGTGGAAAAAGGCTGTCAAATACGTGATCTGTTTTGTTGCTCTAGTAAATGGGCAACCGTGGTGAGTTGCAAGAACTGGGATTCGAGTTATCGTGGTAAATTTGACCCAAATTTTGATCAAGGGAAACGAAATTTAGTTCGAATTAGCGGGGTTTTCGAGTTATACGAGTTCGAGTTAACCGAGTAAAAATGACTGAAAAGTGAGTTCAAATCCAAGGGAAATGGAAGTGTGTTCGAGTTAGCGGGGTTGTTCGAGTTATCCGAGTTCGAGTTACCGGGGTTCTACTGTAGTTGTACATGACAAACAAAAGAATAGCATGGTCCTTTCCCAAAGTATTCCTTAATTGAAAAATATTGTTTAAGTTTTAACTCGGGTGTTTCGTATTGAAAAAGCACTTGACATATCGGCAGGGCTACTACTATTGATATGAAAATGAGTTCAACAATCACATCTCAAATGTTCCACTTTCAAACATGGCGTCGTGTTTATTAGTATGGTACATATTTGAAATGTAGCGTACCGTAAGAAGACATTGGTAGGTCAGCTCACAGTGTTTAGAGAACAAACAAACTGATCCTTTAAAATAGAATTACTGACCGGCAAAAAAAATGGATTGAAGTGACAAAAAAGTCGAAGAGAATTGACTGGTCACATAAGACAAGGGCGATACTAATACTTAGTAACTTGGCATGTTACCATATCATTTCTATGAAAACGGTTTCTTTTTTTCAAAAGTGCTCAGAAAATCGATTATTTTTGTTTGTTGAGCGTCTGATAATTCATCATTGAACGATATTTCTCGTTTAAATGTGGCTCCCAAGTGTTAACGCCTACGCGCTGGTTATCTCCCAGGTTTCTTCCAGTCTTGTCGCTAAGGCTTGATCATGACTCACGGGGAAGGGGTAGGGGGATGCTTATCAAAGAACTCCGGAAATCGACAACGATGGCACGGAAATCAGTCACATTGTTTTATCGAACAAAGCCAAGAATGCACATTTTTTATAGCATTGACATTCGTTTTCGAGCCTTTGTAAATAAACAACAAAAACGTTAACTCGTTTTTTTCAGCAGTTCAAGTGGAAACCGGCTCTTCTGGCACGTTGGACAAGGGCACCGAGTTTGTGTCTCACGATGAAGAATCAATGTACAAAACACAAGGAAATCCACTTTTAAGATTTGAACTGTTTGACTACAACTCATCAGCTACTACGTGCGGCAGCGAATGAGAGGCGGCTGTCTTCGCAGGCTACATATCACCCAACAAACAGCAAGCAACTAAGCTGTAGTCGGAAACCAATGCACATTCCTTTTTGTAACTCCTTTCATTCAATGAGCAACAAATTGCGTATGGGAACACAATTAAGCTTTGCCGTTTCACCAACGGCAAAGGAAACAACAACTGTCTGTGTATGAAGTGTGTACATTGACTCGTCACAGTTCAATAGCGTGATAAAGCAATATACTTACCACGTGTTAAAAAGTCGACAAGCCGAAATCAAACGAGCGTCTTAGCGACACGGCCTAGTAGCGTATTGTTTCCAAAAACGATAATAGCTAGTTACATTGGAGCATTCGTGATCCACTGCTTTTGTCGTGGAATACAGTTCAGTGAGACTACTTTTGATAAAGTTGGACAGGGTCATGGCGAAATATCAACAGCAATCACGGCTGCTAATGGTGCCAACTGATTCCATGCACAACATAAATAGGGAAATAACTCTTATTTGAAAAACATTAAACAATACTGAAAGATCGAACCGCAAACAAGTTTTGTAGATAAGTATTGTAAAATAACCGAGGGACTGACGCGAACTGAGGAGAGTAGAGCGAGTTGTTTACCCAGCTAAACACATATGAATTGCTTTTTTGGATTTCTTTTTGTTTTACGGCCCCACAAACTAATAAGTTATTGTTAGCAGAAATTTACTTGTATACTTATACAAATGCGCTAATATGACAAATTATACTTTACAATGCGAAAATAATTTAAAAAAATAAAGCCGAAATTTAAACCCAGGCGTCATCTGCCTGGGTAAAAATTCAACTAAAACAGATCATTCGCTCTCAATTTCTTCGGCCTCGTCAACTTTCACCTCGTAGAAATCTCGAGCGCATAATCTAGTTGTTAATTATTACAGCTGATCACGCGATGTCCACAATTATCGATCATAAATTCCATGTTGACTTTTCTCAACCTCGTTCCCAGGATTTTTCTCTGGAAGTAATTGGTTTTGCTGGTTCGAGGTGTGGCAAAACACACATGACCCCCCCCCCCCCCCCTCTCGGAGGGTACTCTTCCTATATAAAACCTATATACTATAGGTACGCAATGCGTATTTTTTCTCGACTTGTTTTAGATAACAAAGCTTGACAGTTTCAGATCAAAGACCGTTTAAGCCCTACCCTGGGTGCCAGAGGGGTTTTTTCTTTTTTTGCAGGAAAGACACTATTTGTGAGCGGCGATCACTTCGCCACCCTATCAACGATCGCGGCTTCGCCACTCTTTGTCGCCGCAAAAAAAAACCCTCTGGCACCGCCAAAGATAGCGTATGGAAAATTGTATATTTTAATCTAAAAGAGTGTAACTAAGGAATCCCAGAACCGGATAGGCGCGGAGTGGGTGTGAGGGGCTGGCACATGTCATATAGGCGCATACTCCGAGTGGGTGTGAGGGGCTGGGACATGTCATATAGACAACAAGCAAAATAAGTTTCTGTGTTTCGCTAGAAAAGCCCAAACAGTGCCTTGGTAGGAGGCTAGTTTATTTTTTTTAGGGCGGCGTTACGTTGAGATGGTGTGTCGTGACCTTCGTCCTACTGCTCACCTCGAAGTTAAGCTGTTCTTTGACCTTTGATCCGCTGAATAAGACAAGAGGAGAGTCCTTCTTTGTTAAGATGTACACCATGTGTACACCCCCAGGAGTACTTTCCTAAAAGACAAAATCAGGCCTCGAGTCAACAAAGTAACCGGACACCTCCCGTAAGCGGACATTTAGTCACGGGAAGTTCGACTGTAATATGAAAGTCGTCTAATGAGCTAGTGCTGTAACCAAGTTTCATTTTTGGTTAGTTTAACTTCCCCAATCAGGCAAACTAGGCTACGCCGAGAACGGGCGAACGACACTTCACGTTACTAAAGTCAATCAGTTCACTACTTTTCAATATGAATCAGGTCGGTTGATGTGATATCTCTAGATTTTTACCGACCTGATTAAATGTAGATGTCAATATTGAAGCGAACTTATGACAGCTTTTTTCTTACTGATTTATCAGCCAAGCAGAAAGAATGAACAGAAAAGAGAAATATTTCTTTTGATAGCCAAGAATAACTACACTACAGGGAAATCAACCAGAAAGTTTGAGAAGAACAGTATAAATATACAGTAATAACAAAACAATGGCGGGATATTTGACAAATAACCGGTACTGTAGTCACAAATGGCGAGTCGTGATATTCTGGCGTGAATGATACATAGCAACGAAAAAAAAGTTAACAGGTATACTGCGACATTTCGGTTCTAAATTTTTTGTGGATACAAACTCTGTGGGTTAGGACTAATTAATCAATGGACTCTAAAGTAAACAGCGCATATGTTCATTTGCCTTTCTTTAACACAAGTCACGCCAAATGTTCTTAAAATAAGAACTACAGAAAAACTAAGAACTGAACGTTCTGTATTGGTTTAAGCTTTCAAACGGATAATTACAAAAGTCTTATTTTGAGAACAGAAAACGTTGATGTGATTCCATGCATCGATCGTCGGCGTCACGAGGGAAAAATGCATTAAACGGTGCTTTGTTAAAATCGCAAAACTCGCAATTTCCGCTCAACAATAAGAGAAAAATACCGTGACCAACTCTAGGAATTCTCTTTCTCTGTAATATAAAAAGACATAAACTCTGGCTAGCGTTTTCAAAAAACGATAGTATTCTCTGTCCGTTAAAAAATTTACATTAACACACAAAATTGCCATACACAAAAGCTCATATACAAACCTGAAAACAAACCATGGCTTCAACGATGTCTTCCAGGTATTTTCGTTTCGTTGTCGATTTCCTCGCGTCGATGACAACAGAAAATCCAAGGTTTCGGCTTTCTTTCCTAGACAAAACAAAAACTACGTTGAGCAGTCGTTTGCAGTAAAACTTGTGTTGTGCACGATATCTGATACCAAACTGAAAAAAAGCCTTTCACACCTTTTGTGTTGTTACTTGTCAAACTTCCGGTCAACCGACCGAAATTCACAGACCGCACTGTCAATAAACTTCATCAAATAAAGTGTACATTTCACAGACAAACGTTATCGTCGTGGGAAAATTCAAAGTGTTTTTACAAAACAGTGACCACGGTTTAAAACGTTATTTGATCAACACAAAAGTCGTGAGACTATCAAACCAAATGTACCGAGAAGAGAAAATTTACTAGTAAACCCCCTTATGGAACAACTGCCTCAAAAGTACAGCTAACTGCAAGAGACTGATTGGAGTGTTTTTGTTACAAGATGTTTTAGTTGTTAAACTTAATATGGAGCAGTAAGGTGTACTGAAAATAATTATTACGGAGTCACAGACATGACGTATCTACAGCAAAATACAGGAAAGCACAAAGATACAGAAATCTACTCTACAGTCTGTGGTTCCGAATAATACACGGGTGGTCAAATTACGACATTTTTTTACAGCCGTTTATTCCAAAACACCCGGCGGCGCCACAACAGCCTCAGCCTGTCCACTTTGCGCCAGGCAAAGACACAAATATACTTTGCGCCAAACAAGGGTACAAATATATCCATGAAATCAAAAGTTTCACAATAACCATTACAAATTTGGGGCTATCAAAATAACTAATTAAATGTAAAGGAATACATGGAGCAGCCAGCATGCAGTATATTTTGGCTGCACGGTGATTCGGTGAAATGAATCATACATTAAAACCACGAAAATCATTCAAATTTACTTTGAACATTACAAAGCCCATATTCTATGATCTAATCTTGTCCATTAATATATTACTTTACCTACTTTTTTATAAGAATCACGCAAGTGACATCTGCAGAATGACACGTTACCAAGCCATGAGGCTGTTTTTCGATGTTTTGAATCTGATCTTTGCCCAGAATAGAAATAAAAACTAATAAAATCCTTCAGCAACACTGGTGTTTATCAATTACAATACAATAGTGCGCACAGCAGGCCATGTTGACATAAAACATCTTCAAAATCATGTTTTCAAATTTTTTCTTTATTTATACTAAATTTAGTTTTGAACGAACGGACACGGTCTACTATATTTAACAAACAGAAATGCCACAAAGGGAGCAGTGAATTTGGCTTCATTGACGTTGCATGTTTATGTTTATGAGCGAATCCAATTGTTTTCAACGTGCAAATGAGGTATCAAAGAAAGAAAATATCGCTTCCGGTACCACCTATTCCGTCCAGGGTAGTACACCCACTTATGTGACCCATATAAAACTGACGCCAATTCATCACAGAGTCATAGTATGTACATAGCCGGCAAATACTAACCAACTGTTTTACAAAATACAAAACATTTCCGCCGAGTATATTTCAATATCGAAGCTGTGCGCACTGGTGGGTGGTCTGACCACCCGCCCGCCCGCAGGTGTTTAGGGGATCCTTTTTTTTCCCCCCCAGAACCCTTCCTAGCTGATGCTTCTTCTTGCGCAATGATAAAGCAGCCTCGCCCTCTAGGGGCCTCAAGAAAATCAGCGGCCATGCCAAGACAGGAATGGCGAGGAGCTTTGAGTGATAAACAACTCGCTACTGCACGAGAGGAACCGCCAACAGCTACACAGCTACAGGCTAGCGTGCGAGACGTATATTTTTTTGCGGTCGCTTGGAACTTACAGAATACAGTACATGTCCACATCTAGGCTCAATGTGATAAACAGCTTTCATGAAGAACAACAAAACAATTACACCAGATCAAGATATTGTGTCGCAAGGTTACGTAAGACATTCAACACTTGCATAATGAGTGTCGAGTGTCTACCCGGGGCCACAAGCAACAACTGTGTTCGAATACATACAAACCCCGACAGGGGTACACAGGAGTGGATCCGCTCTCTCTCCTGAATGACCTTTGACAGGTATTTTGCAAATGAAATAAACAGCTTGTAAAAATCCGCCAACTTCCCTCCTCTTTCATAGGGTTGTACACATGTACGCTTTTATACGACTTTAGTGACTTGGTGCCTTACGGATCAAATGATTTAATATTGTAAAATGTACAGACTTGTTCAAAGTAATAACAGGTCACAACAAGATCGAGTCCACGTAATTGCCCCGTTACAGAGATTTCAACAAAAGCAAAGTGTCTACTTTTACGACAGAACCTTTTTATCGAGAAGGTAGTTAAGAGTGCTCATTAGCATTGATGCCCTTAATGTACTGCATCAGTGTAAAATATAAATAAACAGTGCAGCTGCATGCATGTTGTACGTACCTCGGCGCTTCTGTTACAAAACTGACCGGCTTTTAGTCGAATTTTCGGTCGCTCATATGTTCAGCGCCTTCCAGTGCTTCACCGACGCTGAACAATGTATTAAGCCGTATAAATGTCATCAGAGTTTAGAGGGATCTACATACAGAGATAACCATCGCTAGCCCACCAACACAACATTGATATTTGACACTCAGATTACCTCTCTCTGCACGTAAAGCAGACAATAGGTTCCGTCACTTGTCAACACACTCCGGCAAAACATGTGCTCTGTATGGCAAAACTAAAGTCAAACTAAAAGCATTGCCAGTTGAAAAAATCCTCACAATCTCAAAGAGGTATACAGAGATGGATTATTGCGGCGTTCTACAGGAGGAGCTTTCTAGACTGATGAGTTAGACAATAGTTGATAACACTGAGGACTGTTACACAGACCACCTAGAGACGGCTCAAGTACATTGTTGAACCACTGCACATGCCAGTATAATAAATCGTTCACTTCAAGCAATGTGACCAATGCTATTATTTACGTTTTCTTTTTCTTTCTATGTAAGACATGAAAAAGGTTTGAAGAATGTGAACTTCATCAAAAACACTTAGAATCATCCATGATAGTGTTAACAGCTTTATTTAATAATAATACAGTACTCATCCATATTAAGGCTCTAAGTGTGAGAGACACTGAATACAATCTCATACTACAGCTATTCGCCGAGCATGTCAGTTGTAGTTCGACTCATAACAACACGATCCCACAATTTTCTTAAGACTTGGACACGTCACCGATATTTTCTTGCACATAACACCCGATGCATCAAACAAATTAATAATGTCACGAGAGTGACTATAAAACAATCTGAAGTTCACATGTCGGTTGATAATGGCTAGATTATGAGGTAATATTAGAAGAACTACAAGTGGCTTGTGCTGTTAATTACCACAGGGAGACCAGTTCAGCAACCAGCAACACTTACACTTACAGTCTAGTTGCTACTGTGTATTCATGTTTTTCTTTCAAGATAGCTAATGAAAATCTGTTTGCTTAGTTCAAGATAAGTTCATGAACAAGGCCGGTAGTGGAATCGACAAAACAACACAAAGGGGAAGGCCGAGAGTGACCTGGAGATGAACCGTCTTGAATAACAATGCAACTTGTGCATATTAAGTTTGCTGCATGAAACTGCACAACATGCGAGACAAATACAAAACAGGGTTTAAAGGACTTTTATTAGGTATTTCCTTAGTAACGAACATAACAACTTATTGAGTAAGCTCCCTTTCTACTCTGAGTGTGACCTGCCCAGTATGAGAGATACAACCCCTTTTCCAACAGCTAGGTATGAAGTCAATGAAATAGAGTCAAAATAGGCCTAAGTAAACTCTGTCACATGACCCTGTCACATGGTACGAAACAGAAGTCAAAAATTGAATGAGTGTGATAAAACCAGCAAGAAGTCAGAAACTGTGTGTGATGAAATTTCACGGTAACAAGGAGAAATTGAATGAGTGTAATGAAAACTCTTGATGTCTAAATGCAAAACATCTTCCATCTGAACATCATCACCATTTTGACAACCAGATGGAAAAATATGTCCTTCAATTACTTTAATCTACATAATAGTAATGAGGTGTCAATAACTGATTCCCTCTATAGCGCACGCCTGCAGGGGAATCACGGTAGTTGTATTCATCAAACCATGCGCATGACTCAGCAGCGATGCGAAGCAGCGATACACGCTGCTGAGTCTCGCGCATGGTTTGATGAATACAACTACCGTGATTCCCTGCAGGCGCACGCTATAAAGGAAATCGGGTATTGTCCAAATGAAGAAAGATTTTGCAAAGTTAAATAGGCTAGTTTCGAATTATGCTCCACTGATGACAAACAAAGGAATAAAGTCAAGGCTCAGGGGAATAATTTGAATTTTCGTTTGTTTTATTCCCCTCAACCTCGACTTCACTCCTTTGTTTTGGATCAGTAGAGCGTAATTCGAAACTAGCCTATTGAAATGAAAGAAAAATTTTAAATTAAATGATTAAATGTTGAGTCAGACACTTACGTGGGAATGGTGTAGAAGTACATAAACAGCCTTGTTAATTCCAAACTGGTATAAGCAACATTCCCCCAGTCAGGGCGCGACACGTCAATCACAAGAATTGGCCCACCTCTCAAGTCTCGGTTACCTAAAACACAATTGAATACACAAGTTAAATCAGAAACTGTGCTTAAACCTGACACACTGCAGTCAAAACATACATCGTAACTAAATTTTTGCTATCATTAAGCAGTTTGCTGTCAACTTTTTAGTGCTGGTGTTACATGCTAGCAAACCCATGGTGATACAGAGAATGGATACTGGAATCGTTTCAAAACTCTAAAGTTGAGTTAAATAACCAACATAACCAAAGTTAAAAAAAGCTTGCCATTATTTTCCACACCTCAAAATCGAGACTTCCACCCCACATATGGGGATCATAAGAAATTCTACCTACTGTAAATTGGCAAGCATTATTATTCACGGCTAAATTACTTTAATATGAAGAATCTTCCCAATCTTAATAACAGGCAATTTAAGCATGTTTAAAGAAACAAATGCACATTATGTACAGTATCATATGTTGTGGGTTATCGGTTAAACTGACAACATATCTATACTAGTAAAATTATACACTCAGGTATTGCACTTCAAAACAACTCAACACTCACGACTGCACAATATACAATTTTCAATTCAATAACACTCATTATTACCATACTAGAAACTGATTGCAAAACAATTTTTCATATCATCGATGCTCACAAGATAACAGCAGTACATACATAGTCCCAACTCAAGTAACGTCGCCATCAGGCATGAATTTCCGATAATATCTGAGGCCAATACAGTTTATACTGAATTTAATTTCCTCTAAATAACTTAATGGTCACAGATCTGGGGGTCAGTTATTAACACTGCTAGCTTAATATAGAACTGCATGCATTAAGATCAATATTTACTTTTGTGTCGTACTTCAATAAGTTTGTTAATTAAATTAAGTTATTTTGCTTTAAACACAGTGAATCAGCAAGTTGCGTGGTATAATAATATTTTGGGCTTATTTGACTGTGTAGATTGTAAAAAAGAGAGACAGTGTAACAAAATTAATGGTGCAACAAACAGAGACATCAAGAGACAGACTTCAACAGCTCAACAAAGCATAAACTCTTTTCATAGATCTGGGATTCAGGTCTGCTTACTTAATATAGAACTGCATAAATTATGATCATGCAGTATTTTCTTCTGTCATCGCATTTAGACTGATTTATTAATAAAAAATACACTCAGTGAATTAGCGTAAGTTGGACAAAAGCAATTATGGTATTTAGTTTTTGTGTGCCTAGATTAAAACAGAGATGATGTTAAAGAAATGGTTCAATGAACTGGAACACTGGGCAAACAAGGATATATAGCAAAAAGTGCAAATGCCAACATGTGTGTTATCAAGGGGAAATTTGATTTGTATTCATTAAAAAGAACCATGATGTTGTAAATTATCTACTAACAGCATTCAGTAGTTGAATTTTTCATATTTTATGCAAAAACAATGTTTTGATATACATCCTCCCTTGGGTTGCTGTGTGATTAATATTTAAAATTAGGCATTAGTTGCATGACAATATTTTATTTTTAGCTCCAGTATCTCAAATAGTATGATATTCGGTCATTGTTAATTTGTTTTGATAAAATAACCATGGCAACAGTCAAAGACAAATGGAAATAATAAAACCACATAATGTCTAGCACTTAACAAACAGAAGTCATAGGTCAATAAAATGTATTGCATGAGAAGATCTAATGACACTTTCAACTTAAGCATCAATAAGTAAAAAGCCATTAATATCACAATCAACAGTCATGTCATGGGTTTATAAATGTGGCATGCATGTATAATAAAGTTGTTGTTGTTGTTGTTTGTTATTGTTGGTGCCACTGTTGTTGTTGTTACCGTCTGTTGTGTGGGATTCTTTTCTTAACCCTATTCAGAACAAGCTTTTTTATCTTTTTAGACCGGGGCGGAGTGGGTTGGCAACGACGAAACCCTTGCAAGTCAGGGCATGTTTGTCTCAGTGGTTTTCCATCAGATTTCAGAAATCCTACAGAGGACACAGCTCCAAAAATAAATAACGCTAAAAAGTCGAATATTTCACACTTAACATGCTAAGTTTAGACCAGAGGATTTGTTTAGTTTCCGTTTGTAGCAGATTTAAACCTTTCAGAGCATTGCGTGATTCTTGCCAATCAGTGCCTTGTGAAAGTAAAAATTTGTTAACGCCAGCACATTCCAGGACACAAACGTAAAGTAAATAAATGTAAATTCTTGCCCGCCAAAGCGTGAAATTTTAGTCTTTTCTTCGATTCAAACGCTTCAAAATACTTCACACTGAATTTTGTAAGTAAAGATTAATGGATTCGCAAAGATTTGAAAAGTAGCTGATAAAAGCTTTGAAAAATCTCGATGATTAGGTAAGTGCAGAATGCAATATGGAACAATTGAAAGTATGTTGTTTTATATATGTTCGTGTTTATTTGCTTTATTTTACTTTCGGAAAAACTGTTCACAGGCTACTTGTATTCTTCCCCAGGTGTTCCTTACGCTAATCTTTGCAAACGTAACACGACACTTTTGTTCGTTTGTAACAAAATACTTTTGTCTTCCTTGAAAATGCGATAACATGAAACTTTTGTTTTTTGTTTGTTTTACGGCGGCATCGATGACATTTGTTTAATTTAATTAAGTTACGGTTTAGACTGCACGAAAGACGATTCTCAAAAACTAAAGAAACAAATCTAATCAAAAAACATATTTTTCGACAGGTTTTTTAAAACGCAGTACAGCTAGGATATTTGTTTCCTGGTTATCAGGTGTTCACGCCGAAAATCCCGGTGCAAGTTTTTGCATACCTAATTACGAAAGCGCCATGAAAGTCTCAAAATCTAATTAAATTAATTTGCGGTTTTTACTTGGCGCCAAGAAGTCTGCAGGAAGCCTACCGCAAACACGCTGCCAATACAAGCGATGTTCATGATAGTTCCAGAAAACAACGTAGACTAATCTGCGCATGCGTTTGGTGTAAATTACGTTGAGTAGTACCACAAGGAGAGCAAAGGGTTTTCTGAAACAAATATATACGTTTGAGATCTTCATATGAAAGTAACGTAGATGTGCTCCAGGTTTTACCTAGGGGTACGGTCAGGTGCTCCCCCACCCCCACCCCCTCCACAAGGAATAATTAATTAATTGATATTAATTAATTAATTGGCGATTAAAAGTTTACACCGCGTTAGCGGTCTAGGGGTTTAGCAACCGCCAACCCACCAAACCATCACAATAGTGCATTCTGCACTAAAAATTACGTGACTTGAGGCCTAGCCGATCGAAAGTGAAACTTGTCATGTCAGCACATTCTTTTACACCAACGTAATGGTATTTATTCACAGATTCTGGCCCGCTGAAATATATTTTTCTTTTGACGCATGAAAATTTAGAATTTTCTTCAAATAAAACGCTTCAAAATCGAATAGTTCACACTGAACATTCTTTTTAAAGACAAAAAATAAGAAAATGTTTCCATTTGTTACTGATTTGTAGCTTCTAAACATCGCGTGACATGAGCCTGACTGAGTGGAGGTTTGGTACAGGTCACCGACAAAACGAAAATAATAAACCCCGTGCAGAGCAAGAACTGCGCAGCGCAGTTAATAATTTTTAGATTAACTCGCAAAGTTTGGCAGCATTTGGTTGAATCTTGAAAAAAGTTATAAGCATCCAAAGTCACTTTCCGTCCCTCGGTCTGGATAGGATTAACTTGCATCTAGATGCATGTTGTGGAAATTGCACTGAAAGAAATGCATTTTGTAGAATAGAAGAGTGGCAAGTTTATGATATGCTGATATTTAGGCTGCATTTATTTTAATGTTATGATATAAAGATCAGTGTCAAATGAGATTACAAGTTTGCAATTTGTATTTATCACAAAAACACTGAACTATAAACAAAAAAAACATTTACTCTTCATGACTTTCAATATTACTTAGCAACATCAAAATGAATAATTGCTTACATACCAGGCAGTGATGCAACACCACTATGAAGCAACTCAAAGTTCACATCAAATGCATTCATAGGCTTTTCCATAAACAGTGACTGACGGCTAACTCTACAACTTTTCTCTAGGCTATCCTCTTCAATGGCTGTACATTGAAAACAAATGAATCACTGTAACATTGCAATTTAGAGTAAAAATAATGTTGTCACAACAAAAACAAACAGTGGTTGAAAAATGTTTCATTTTGAATTCTAGTTCCTCACAACTAACTTATAAGTAAAGTAAAAAATCCAACAAGGTGTGAAATTTTTAGTACCAGTACTCTTTTTCAGGAACAAATTTTCAGGACATTTCTAGAATTCCTGTAGATTTTACAGGCTGCAAATGCACATAGTTTGCAAGCTAATAATAATTATCTTTCTTCAATCTCTAACCTGTGATCAGGTGTTCTTTTTTGCGGTCAGAGGAGAATGCCTGATCATAGGTTAATACATCCCTTCAATTTGTGACAAGATATGAAATGGATATATAAAAATTCATATATTTGTACTGCGGATATATATTTTAAGCAAATGAAGGATCATCGCAGTAATGTACTCAACTTAAGCAGTTGAGAAAAAGCAAGCCTGGAAAAAATTCAGGCTTGAACTTACTAAGAAAAAAATCTTCTCCATCCACGGGTATATTACGAACCCACAAGTGACCAGCTCCCAGTTGGCTTGATAGCTCAGTTGGTTAGAGCGCTGCACTAGTATCGCAGAGGTCATGGGTTCGATTCCCATTCAAGCCTGAATTTTTTCAGGCTTGCTTTTCCTCAACTGCTTAAGTTGAGCACATTACTGCGATGATCCTTCATTTGCTTAAAATGTATATCCGCAGTACAAATATAGGAATTTCATATATTCATTTCATATCTTCTCCATCCACGGGTATATTACGAACTCACAAGTGACCAGCTCCCAGTTGGCTTGATAGCTCAGTTGGTTAGAGTGCTGCACTAGTATTGCAGAGGTCATGGGTTGGATTCCCGTTCAAGCCTGAATTTTTTTCAGGCTTGCTTAGCAATGATCCTTCATTTGCTTAAAATTGCTTGTTAAAGTAAAATAAGATAATAGTGATGGGGCTTAATTCACTCCTTCCACCAACCAGTGAGTTGTTGTAAACTCTCAAGGGAATACTTTTTGCTCTGGGTGATGAATACATCACTCAAAGGGAATACAAATGTGTCAACACCAGGGCTGTCATTAAGGGCCACCTGTTACAGCTGAGTTCACCCAATGTTACGGGTGAAGATGTTGATAAGTGTTATGTTGCACTTCATACAGAGCCAAAATGCCATGGGTGGTAAATTCAGTGTAACTGTTGCTAAAAAACTTAATGACAGCTACAATGTATGAACAATCCACGGGACACATGTGGTTTGATTGTGAATATTTGCAATAAAAAGCTGCCAACCACGCCCCCCCCCTCCCCTCCCCAAGCATTTTTAATTTGCTGGTACTCATTTATACACCTGGGTGGAGAGAGGCACTATCGGAACAATTGAGTGTCTTGCCCAAGAACACAACATAAGGACCCTGGCCAGGGTTCAAACACAAACCCCTCAATCTGGACTGCACTGGGACTCCTTCTGAGAGTTGTACTCTAAATAAACTTTTGCTAACTAGGTGGATACCTAACATGTATGAATATATTAAACAAATATTAACATATACTGAACAGTTTTCTTCTAACATTAGAGACCCTCTTTACTTCCTTCTCTTTTGTTAATATATTATGTTGCTGAAATAAACCCTTCAGGCGGCTGGTATATCGGAGGATTAATGATAATGCCCAAGGCTGAAAGATTGTTCAAAAACAGATGGCCGAGAAAAAAAGCTTCGGGGGCAACTTTGGAATTTTAAGGCAATCTTTCAGCCAGGGGCATTATTCTTCAATATACCAGCAAGCCAGAAAGGGGTTTATTTATTGGGTGTTACGAAAACTAAGACCCTCGAAAACGAAGACCTAAGACCTAAGACCCGGTCTTAGTTTTCGTAGTACGAAAACTAAGACCCCAGGTCTTAGTTTTCGTAGTACGAAAATTAAGACCCCAGGTCTTAGTTTTCGTAGTACGAAAACTAAGACCCTATATTAAAATCAGAAGAACCATTGAAATAACTATTGTAGACGTACTATGAGCACCAGTAACTGTTATTTTAGCTTTTAATATGTGAGACACTTCGCGCGTAGTGTTTTCTTGATCTTTCTTCAGTCATTACTCCTTCCGGCTCTTGGCTTTGTTTTTCTACGCAATCGTGTGCGATGAGTGCTAGTTTGCAACAAATTTCCCCATCGAAATAGCGATAGGAATAGTTTAGGGCCTCAATAGGTTTAAGCAAAGCTGAATTCGAGCGCGTACTCGTACTCTCTTTGTTGCGTGACAGAAGTGTACAATAAAAGAACATGATCTTCAAAGTTGTTGGTGGTGGTGTGACCGAACAATAGCTTGGTTTCAGCCATTGAGGTCGAAGGTCGGCTATCGCACGGTCGGCTATCGCGTGGAAAGCCATTACATTACCACCTCATTACCTCTTGGTATTCTTGTTTTGAGCTTAACCAAAGCGGAAAATAAATAACAAATACCTATAAGAACGAAGCGTTCCTAAAAAAATTAAGGCGACATGTTAGATTGTGATTCAATTTTTTTTATTTGTAATAATAAAGTGTTAATAACGATATAACTGGATTGTGTTTATTTAAAACGTTTCCATTGCTGGTAGACCCTGGTACAGGTATTCCAATCAAAAATGACCTTCTTCCGTTAGGAAAAAGATTTGCTAACTGTGCAGCGCATGCAAAACAAGATAAAACAGTTATTCGAAGAACATGTTATTTTACTGTACACTTCAGTCACGCAATATTTGTTGTTGGATACAACCACCAACAATTTCGAAGATCATGTTCTTTTATTGTACACTTCACAACAAAGAGAGTACGAGTACGCGCTCGAATTCAGCTTTGCTTAAACCTATTGAGGCCCTAAACTATTCCTATCGCTATTTCGACGGGAAAAATTTGTTGCAAACTAGCACTCATCGCACACGATTGCGTAGAAAAACAAAGCCAAGAGCCGAAAGGAGTAATGACTGAAGAAAGATCAAGAAAACACTACGCGCGAAGTGTCTCACATATTAAAAGCTAAAATAACAGTTACTGGTGCTCATAGTACGTCTACAATTATAGTTATTTCAATGGTTTTTCTGATTTTAATATAGGGTCTTAGTTTTCGTACTACGAAAACTAAGACCTGGGGTCTTAATTTTCGTACTACGAAAACTAAGACCTGGGGTCTTAGTTTTCGTACTACGAAAACTAAGACCGGGTCTTAGGTCTTAGGTCTTTGTTTTCGAGGGTCTTAGTTTTCGTAATATTTTGTAACCCACCAATTAATTTCTACAACAAGCATAATCACTGGTTAATTAGTAGGAAAAAAACCTTAAGTCATAAACCTGATGCAACTGTGGTTGAAACAAATGCAAGTTGATTGGTTTGCATGATTTTTTAACATTGCTATTTCATTTCAAGTTAGAATTGAATAAGGTGACTTCTTTCGTTTGTTTTGTGCTTGCCTACAAAATTGGGCAAAGGATATCAAATCGGATGGGGTATATTCGCTAATACCTGTCATCCGATTTTGTACCATGTGATGCATTTTGTCCAATGAACGCACACAAAAATTAATGGGTGGGTTATAATGTCTGATACCCATCGTCCCATTTTGTACCATGTGACATGTTCTCTCCAATAAGTGTATGCAGAAATTAATCGGCGAGTTATAATTGATGATGCATTTGAGATCTGAAAGGGTTAAAAGAGAAGTCAGAGCAGTTCACTCACCCTTCAACTGTTTTACACTGACATTCCTTGTTTCAGACATGAGGTACCTCCAAGGTCTCCTTTCTAATCCTCTCTTGCTGTAAACAATGCAGTTCAGAAATAAAAATCGTCCTTGCATCTCACTTCGCAAATTGTCAGTCCAGTCTTTCTTCCACATGTTTGGAAAATCTTCTGTCTCCAGTGGAAATGATTGCACATTGCCTGCATTGTGATACTTGATAATAAGGTGCCCAGGAACAGCAAGGCTTGCATTAATATAGAAGTCTCCTTTGTGAAGACTTGAGTCTAGTTTGGTGATGTGAATGATATTGCCAACAAATTTTTTATAGTATGGAACCCAAGCATCATCTGGCTTGTCATTGCCACAGAAGAAATTCTGAAAAGCAAAGTCAACCAACAAATTAACTTGCTAACTATAACAAATTTCACATCCCTACATTTTTAACTCAAAATGCAAGCATCCCCCTAAAAATGGACTGGACCAATCAGAACTTTGGGGACAATCAAAAGTCAAATTACATAGAACTATTTTTTTTGATAATAACTTAGTTGTTGCCCTGGAAAAATTAAAAGCCATACAGATGTAAGCAAGCAGTTAAAATATTAATGTATTATTTTTTAATAAAATACTAAAGCATCAGCTTCACCTTGGGCTTGTCACAATCTCACGGTGGTAAGATTGTGTGTATTGATGAAACCAATAGCTACGCTGACTGGGACTCTAGTCACTGGTTTTCTAAGTTTATTAAATTGGTTGGAGAGGGCCAGTGGTAACAAAGGAAAGTCCCTGAACCCACAGATTGGAAGCTAGTATCTAGGCAAACCATATGAACCCACATATTCAAGATGACTAAAGAAACCGTCCAAAAAGAAATATTGTGCGCCACGAACGGTAACACACATTGTCAGCAAATTCGCTCCAACAAAAGTTTCGGGGAGAAAAGTTTAAATCAATATAGATTTTTCTTTAGGCACAACAATTATTAAAGCTGTCTAAAAATAGAAAAATTTCAAATCTCTGGTTAATGTGATGAATGTCCACATAGCCTTCTTGCACAGTTTTTATTGAAATTTATAAAATGTCCGAGGAATTGTAAGCCCTATGATTGGTCAGTTTGACTCCATAATAGCTCCATAAAGCACGCAGCTTATGTCACTCGTATGGTTTATTAAGTTATAACGCCTGCGGCTTACATCACAAGTTAAAGCACGCACCATTTCTTAACATATAAAAAAATTAAAACCTTTCTCCTTGTGCATTGTTGAGTTACACATTAAGCACTTGGAAATTTTCAAGAAAACTTGGGGAAGTGCGAGAAGCACTCGGGTCCGCCTCGTGCTTCTCTATGTACTTCTCTTGTGTTCTTTAAACTCCTGCATGCTTATATAACTCAACAAGGAACTCGGGTACATTTTAGTTCCTTTATATTATTATTAAATTAAATTTTTTAAACTCAATAACAATTCATCTATATAAAACAAAGAAAATCACAGCGGTGAAGTAGGTTCGGACACCCGGTCTTAATAAGCATTGATTTTACAATTTTATTTCCATTATTTTGTTTCCATTGAGAAGATATATCAAACACTCGAGACAGTGTTTCATCGGCTATTCAAACACCTCAAATTTGGCAAAAAACTCCACTGCGAGTCATATTTTCAACTCTGTTCTCAGTGTTTGGATATTCCAATGAAACACTGCCTCGCATGTTTGATATATTAAAACTTAAAGGAATTGTTTGATTTTTGTCAGTTTTGGAGCCCATAGATTATCATACCACCAACCACACTGTGTCAGGCAATCCTAAAATCATTAACAGCATTTATGACCTTTTGTGTGATTTACAGCTTACAGAAGTGTGGTAATTAACTAAGGTGTTTTCATAAAAGAGTCACCAAAAATTTGTGAATTCATCAATGGAAATAGAAAGTTATATTTATTTTATTCATATTTTTCTAAGCCAATTTTGTAAGGTATCTGCAATGTATTAGAAATCCAGCTGCAGTACATCTTCCGCTAGGCTGGAGACGTAACCCTTATTATATAATTAAAAACCTACCTCAGCCGAGGTCTTGATATCTTTGAGTAGTGCCAAAACTGGCTCCAAATATTCTTGAATAAAACTTTTTACATCTCCTGCATAGTGAGTATCCAGAAGATTCTCTAGATGTGGAATTTGTGCGTCAAACAAGAAATCCTGACAGATGGACCGCCAATCCCAATCATTGTCTCCTACCTAAGATTCACAGAAAAAAACATTTATCAACATAATTTCTTTACCTTGAAGATCAAGACAAAGTGAATCAGTGCATGGAGGTTAAAAGCTATATTCCTATCTAATGGAATGTTATAATAATAATAATAATAATAATAATAATAATAAGCTGTGGAGATGGAAACAAGTACATGTAAACCCTTAGTTCATTTGACTTGCATAAGGCAAATAATTTCCAGAAAAGCTTTTGTCTTGGATCTTCCCATAAACCTAAGTTAACATCACCCCACAAATTTTCCGGCCTCCACACACTATCACTTCATTAACATCAAAATGAAATGTCCAGTTAATTCATACTTAAGGAAGAATTTAATAAAACAATTGTTCCATTCGCACTTGTTCGATAAGAATGGTTATACCCAACTCGAAATAAACAACAGGAACTCACTGCACTGATGTATTTTTATGTACTTTGTGGAATTTTAAATCAAAATGAAACTATTTTCAGAAGTTTGTGGAAGTTAAAATCTCGTTTAGTGCCAAATGATAACAAGTCGAGTGAAATAAATAATTAGTTTTGTGTACATAATATTTCATTCATTCTATGTTCTTTTGGCTCGTCACACAATCTTTCTCACACGTATCCTCCTCGCGTTTAGTGAGGTATGTGGTAAAAGGCATACTACTAGTAGGCCGACCATCTCATTTTTTTGCCACTGCCTGCCTACCTTGGGTCTATTTTATCTATGGGTCGAACGCACTCGCCTAATCTCTGATTGCTACTAGTACTAAAACAATAAATTGTTAATTGCCTCAGGCTCGGTGCTCTGGTTATTCACTAACGTTCACTATGCCTCTGGGAATAGCTGTAAAATATGGACCTTTATCTCAACCCTATCCTGACAAATTTTTAGTTGTAAATAAAATTTATGTAGAATTTTTTGCTTTTGCATTAAAGTCTTTGAAATAACTGATCTTCAAAAATGGTGGGTTATCACACAAATTTACACTATATCATAACTGTATAAAAAAAACTCTTTAGTGCCACAGTATGAAACAGGTATGAAACAAAAGATGAATGCCAATTTCAACTCATGTAAAATGAAAGCTCGAGTGTTTACACTAATTATTAAGTTTAATCCTCTCTGAAGTCTCAGACAGTCTGGTAAAAGTCAACAGCACGACACGTTGCTTACATAAATAAAGCAAAGCCCTTATTTTGTTTAATTTTTTCAAAAGATATTTAAATCAATGCCATTCACTCCCAACTGAGAAAAAATGAGCAATCAATTACGAATTAACTTTGGTGAATAGCTAACAGTGGCTGGATAATTTGTTCTTTTGATTTAATGTTCTTTTTATAAATTGGCACGCGCATCAAAGTAATAATAACCTTGGAATTCTAATATTTGTTCGAAACCCCTCCATAACACTGAAAAATACAACCTTTACAGTAAAGTTCAGCTCATTCATAAAAAGAGCCGTGCTCGTGCACGCGACCTTCGGAAATGTGAAGCTGACGCGTCGCAAATACCTTCTCTCTGTTGCTTACCTTTAAAGACATTGGCTGAATTTTCTCTCATGAATCAAAGCATAACATGAAGACTTTGGTTGATAAATATTTCGAGACAATTATGGCTCATTTGTAGCATCCAACCGCTCCTTATTGGTCTAGGGAGTTTACAGCACACTTCCGCCATATTGGATTATGCGCATGACTTGTTTTCCGTTCAAAAATGCGTAGATCTACCCTCTACACCCTGCAGAAATGCAGCGCACTTGAGCCACCCGACCCTTCAGTTACCTTCTCAAAGTCGGGCTGTAATATAAAATTCTTCTTAAAAAGAAAGATAAAGATAGAAGATTGGAAAAAAAAAAAATTAAGACCGGTCTCTTTGATCGACGTAGATACAAAAAAATGGTTCAAAAGTCAAAAATAAAATAAAAAGTAAAATTTTAGCAATTCATAAGAATAAAAAAAAAACAGCTGACTTTTTTTTAGAAATTGAGACATGAATAAATGTAACGATTATCGTCAAAATTTAAATACTCAAAACAGTTATTATCCCTAAGCTGACTTATGGTGCCTCAGTTAGCAGGCAAGATGGGCACCAACACAACAAAATTCTGCATGACATATGTTCGTAGCCTGCGTGTAGGCTTTCGCCTCGTCGCCGGCGCTTCGCCTTGGTCCGTCCTCGCTGTGGGTTTTTTGGATGTTACGACCAAGTCAAAAGAATGGTTTTATAAACGAAAAGAAATGCTGGTTTTCACGACGTTTTTTTTCAGCTACCCCCCCCCCCCCCACCACCATTCTATAATGAATTTTTCTCAGATTTAGCCCCATTAAGAGGGGGGAGGGACAGGAGGGTTCTCCCTCCTCCCTACTTTTTGCGTCAATTTCTCCCTCCTCCCTACTTTTTGAGCTAAAATTTCTCCCTCCTCCCTATTTTTTTAGCCAAAATTTCTCCCTCCTCCCTAATTTTTTGGCCATTTCTCCCTCCTCCCTATTCTGTACCTACCCCCTCCATTAAGATTATTTCTTTCAGTACGACTAAAAAAGTTCTATCACAATTTCTTTGGAACAATGTATATACAGTATTTTACTAAATGGAAAATCCTCAATGGCTTATTTGCCCGCTATTCCTTCGGGACAGACGAAATGGAACCAAATATTTTCTGAACGTCATTTTCTTTGGAAAGATTTATATATTATTCCAAATGATCAACGCCACCTTTAATAGACACAAAACTACCTTATTCTCATTAAATTTCGCGAAAAATTAAGAGCCATATTTCGCGAGTATAAAATTTTGCGATTTTGAGAGGAAGGTAGAATTGGAGTTTTCTCGCCTAGATGTGCTTCATGGCAGAGATCTGAGATCTTCAAAATTTACCGATTGCCTGCCGAGAAATAGCTGAAAAAATTGCTCCAGATAACTCGAACCAACAGTTGTTTCCCTTTCGATTTCCTTTAGACTGTCCACAGCCCGCTATTTTTCCGCATTTTTTCGATCGAATGAGCGCGGGGAACCAACGGCGAGAGAGCTTGATGCCAGCGCAAAACGGCTCCACCGCGCTTCGCGCTTACGCTCGCTTCGTTCGCCGATTCTCCCGCTTTTTTTTGCGTTGAAAAATAGAAAGGCTGTGGACAGTCTAGATTTCCTAAGTCGAACAGTGCAATTTTACCCCTGATTTCTCTAACTCCCCAATGCTCGATCTGCTTCGATCCAATTTCAGAAATAAAAAAAATCAGGAAAAAACAGGAACACAAAAGATACGAACAGAATTTATGCAAGGCTAGCCATTAGGCTTGTGGAATGGGCTGATTTTGGATTGTCCTTCTCATAGAACTCCACTAAATACCTTATGAATTTTATCTAAGTCAGATGTGTACTCAGCTCAAAGAAGTTTTAGTTTTTCTCAAAGTGAGTCTTCGTGCCAGAAGTATTCTATTTATTTTCATCCTTCACGGTTACCAAAGTATAACATCGTAAGCTCTCTGTAGTATTCAAACACTCAAGTTTACATTGATCCTTCTTGGAGTTAACATGTAAACTGTCATAAAAATTACTCAGAGAACTATGTTATTAACTTACAGGCCAAAGCTTATTGTTCTTACAGTAACATCAACTGACAAATCACCTCGGCAATACTTTACACTTCTCCTAGCATGGCGCTCCTTACAAGTTTTAAAGCATATTCAGAAAGACTGTGGTATTTACACACGATGCAAAGTCACTATATCTTGATTATTTTACACATTTTATGTACAGAGCGAGATGAGATCCACAAAATGAGGCCCTGAATTGAAATGAAGTTTAGTTATCAGGACGTGAAAGCGTGTTCCTTTGAATAATCTTATTCAGGCAAAGGTTTACTTCCTGGAGGTCGTATCGAAATGGTCCCACCCCTCCCTGACATATAATTATTCCATCCTTGATGATGTAGAGTCTTTCTGGCGTTGCACCATAAGCAATATTTGCTGTGTTAAACATTGTATCGACCACTACTGGAACCCCAGCAGGCAAATGAGGCAGCAGAAGCTTAGCAGCCGCGCATCTTTCCTCAATGGTGCGGTGTTGACGTATCTTGTAGTTGTTCTAAAACAAAACGCAATGATGAGCAAAATTAGCCCTCGTGTTTAAGCCCATGCTCGTTTTACACCGTAATGCTTTGTTGAGTGCCCCCCGCATCCGGAAAAAAAATTACGACAATATCACAAAAAGCACGAAGCAAAGTCGTTTATCATTTTAGCATGTTGTCAACTGTTGGATTTAATGAGAAGTGTTTTGTTTACCTCTCCCACGAGAGAAATTTAATAGCACTTTTGTTTTCCCGTACGATCCTTTTTCAAGCTCTGACGCAAAATTAAGCATCTGAAAATCCACCCTCTCCCTTTGTTTCAAAGCTAGCTGTGGTTTTGGGAGATTTTACGGATTACAAAATTTGTCATTTACACTGAAGTAAGTTTCGTGAGAGTAATCAATGCAAACAATTAGTGGTGTATTCAAGTTGAATAAATAAATAACAAAGAAAACAATGGAGAACATGTTGGCAATTTTTTTCTCTGAAAGCACATATGTTAATGTTTGAAGGGTGAAAAGAGTTATTCTTTAATTCGCTGAATTTTTCTTGGCCGCTCACCACCCTGGGTCAAGAAATGAACCGTCCCTTTCAAAGCGTCACTAGTGCAATAGCTGACACACTTGATCCATAGGGAAACAGAACCATTTGTAATCTTTTTGGTGACCCTACTGGTCTTTATACTGCTTTAGTCTTCATACAGTTAGCCGGGGTCTGATTACGTAACCACTCTTCGAGGCGTTCAAAACAAAAATATATGTCAGATATGTGTGTTTTGACTATGGTTGAAGAAATTGTTTTACTCATTAGGAAACCTTAAGAGGACATCCCATAACTGTACAAACGAGCCAAGGCCTAATATTTCTGTATGCTTCATCAAAAGCATTCCACTACTCAACAATCTTTAATTGTTACCATGGTATTTGATACTTGGCTATGCACTGATTTGTTACACTGCCTCGGTTACTATTGACATGTATGTACAATGTTTATGACTAATACATTTTACAAAAGAAAGCATTTTGCTTTACCACATGTTTTACCTTAAACGCCCAGCCATCTACTGGGTGTACCTCTTCAATGTACACTACAAGAAAGTCGACTTGCTGTCGAAAATGGCGGACCATTCTGCCAAATTCTTGCAGGTCCGCCATGAACTCTGGTCAGGAACAGGAACCAAAGTTAATTACCAAGGGTCGGCCTGGGGTTTGAAAGTCCAGCAAATTTCGTCTTACATTTTTACCAGCAAGACAGTGCAAGGGAACGTTTATTACGCACTTTCCAAGACGCGCTTTCTTGACCATATCTCTCCAAAGGACGTACAAAAGAGTGTTTTGCATTTCAGATGTGAACATGGTATGCCAGAAGTCATCTGGATGCACTCGACACTTTGTCCATTTCACAAACAACTTTTGCAGCACTTTCGTACACAGTGGAATCAAATTCAGCAATTTTCCGAAAGCGAAAGCAATGCAAAGAAGGCTTGCAAAGAAATAAAATTTACAGGCAAGAATGTTTAGCGGGCTGGAGACCATGACTCGCTGGACGTATTCACATCTAGTAGTTACTTCTTTGACAAGCCGCTTTTATTTCTTAGCAAAAAAGTGCCGCATTGAAATTTGAATGCATGCAAGTCATTATTAGCTGGAGGCGTGGAATTTCCAACAAAGGTAAAGTCATAAAAAGTGGTCCTCCGGGTGCGCTATATGTGCATTATTGATTCCATGTACGCAGTTCTGATTCACGCAAACACTTTTCATCTCAGTGTCGACTGAAATGAAAAAATGCAAACTGTTGAAAACAGCTATTTTTGAACCAGAGGCATGTTGCTGTGGTGTCATCACATCACTTTTCTTGCTAAAACACAAAACTAAACGATATTCGCTGCCACTTCTTACTCGTGGAACTACTTATCAGTGTGTCAAATAAAGCGAGAATGGCCGAAACACTAGTTTTATCAGTGTACTGATGCCATTTTTTGAAAACTACATGCGAAAGATTAAAACAGCAATGAAAAAGATTTCGGAAGGCAATTAGGCCGAAATACGTTTGCATTGTTACACGGCCCACTCAGTGACCGTAAATAGAAATCACTGCAAAACAAAGGCAGACAACAGAGGCCAGGCAAAGTAACTGTAAGTAGATGGATAGATATAAAAGTATAAAATTCCGACTTAAAACAGAAGCCGAGGTCAGAGTGGGAAGAGAAACGCCATCGTAGAAAAGAGAGAGTGCATCAAATGACTACCGTTAGACCTTTAGGCTATTATTGCAGTCGGCCCTGCCGCTCAAACATCGGCAGGATTAGCCATGAGAGACGCTGAAATGCAAGAAGAAACTAACTGACCTGAAACTGCTAAGACGTTTAACACCGTCTTTCTAGACGTCCATTCATAACATTGAAGCTGACATCATAGGATGTCACAGGTCACCTCAGTGAACAATGACAAGTGTATCCTCGATTCTCCGATGGAAAACAATTGACAACTTTTCCCTTTTTTCACATTTGACGACACTTTACTTGGCCTGTGACTTGTCATCTAATTTTCAGATTCACGTGTAGGCCTTTCCCGATTATGCTAGCATTTTTTGGGAAAACGAGCATTTTTTTTTCGTTTTTCTTGAAAAAGAATTGCTAACATTTTCTTCATTTTTCATGACTGTGATCCAGATTTCAGCACTCAGAACTCAGAAGGATAAAAAATCCTAAAGTTTCACAATTTTGATTACTTAATTTGATCGTTTTCTGTCTGTTTCGACTGTTTGTGCGTTGTGTTACTTGTGTACTTGTGTTTGTTACTTGTGCTTTGTGTGTACACCAACGGAAAAAAAAGGTAGGGTGGTCAGCGGGTAACTCTCTCTTGCTCAGCCAAGATTTTGATTCAAAGCCTCATCAATGAGCAGCAAGATGTGTTCTCGTCGATACATTCAAGCCAGTGTAGCACAATACAACAAGGATAAGCGTGGCATTGCTTACTGTATACTGAAAGTAAATTATATATTAGAAGTTGAAAAATGTGCTAGTCTAGGTTGTGTGAACCCACCGTGTAGTGCTCAAATATGAATGTTTAGTTGTTTGGCTGGAAAATTATGACCCAAGTTTTATAAACAAACAATTATTAAGTAGCACCGTTTGATATGAGAAAATAAGATTTAGGCACGCCTAAAAGCGGAGCTCCCCATTTATTTAATTTTCACTGGAGCTTACAATGTTTTCATCTAGTGAATAAGCGGCCAAAGTACTAATGTTTATGGCGGTTATAGGTGCAAGACAAATTTAAATAGCTCACGGTTAACCGAAGTCAGCAGGACAAAATAATAATCTTAAAGCGGGGCAAAATATACTCATGGCACGGAAAATTAGAGTACAGTTTACTGCTTTTAGCAATAGAAAATAGTTTCGCGATCCTGTAAAAGTTTCATCATCATCATCATCACTTTGTTTACCCCGGATTGAAGAGTAGCATACAGCTAATTCTCCGACACAAGTAGCACGAGCAACGGGCAAAGACCAGACCACAACACCGGGAACTCCATGCCCTACTCTTTACGATAAGCGTGTGGGTTCTTTTACGTCCCCTGCTGACCATAACACTGAAGATGCAGGAGACGGGGCCTACGGTTTATCGTCCTTATCCGAGAAGACTAGAATATCTAACCATTTGCAGATGTTATTGCAAAGGCAGCATATTCTCCTCAGTTATTTTAAGACCCTGAGTGTTGGTCCGGTCTGGGACTCGAACCCGAGACCTCCCGCACTGTAGTCCGTCGCTCTACCAATGAGCTAACCGGCGGTAACCGGTCGCAGCAGTTTATTATATAGATTCGCATCTTCCTTCGAGCCGTTTTTAAATATTAACAAGTTCTTTTAGAGAAGAAAAATCCTACTTTTTCCGATATTCTCTTCCAGAGATATCAAGTTTTTAAAATATGCAAATTAGCAAAGCGATGACTCATAGACGATAAATATGAAGAAAGTATACTAGCAATGTCGGACTCCTGATTTTTTGCAGCAACACTGCGTGTTTTTTCACCAGTGAACCCTACAATTGTTCCAGGCACACACTAGGTTCCAGATCCCCCAATGCTAAAAGCTTTACTGGCCAATTTGCATTCTTTATTGTTATTTGTCAAAAATGTTACAGCGTAGCAAGAAGAAAAACAGACGTCTTGCCGGGGTCATTCCAAATAAAAATTTAAATATTCAAAATAAATTGGTGGGGATGGGAAAGAGTGAGTTGCAGGTAACAAATTAGTTATAACTCACGTGTACCGCAGAACTATAGTTGCCAAGTTTCATTGTCTCTGAGAAAAGTGACGAGATAACTCAATTGACCTGAAAAAATTAGAGATGACGTCATCAAAACCCTAATAATAGAAAGCAAACCGGAACTAAAAAAGATATTTGAAAACGGAAAACGGCATTTTGAATCTTTCCTTAAATACTTTATGAAACGCTGAGAAAAGCAAGGGGTGAAAATTTGATCATAGTAGCACTTTTAGTAGACTCCACAATATCTATACATTGATATAGGATATATTCAACGTGAATGCTGAGTCTGTCGGATTAGCTCAATCGGTAAGGTATCAGTCTGCAAATCGGAAGGTGTGATTCAAATCCGAGAAGGTCAAGTTTTTTTTCTTTTTTTACCCCGTAGCAATAAAATGGTTTTTTATTATATCAACCCGAGTTACTTTCGATACTCCTTCATGTACGATCTGGCTTACAGATAGAACGAAGTCATCGACGATATGGCTCTCAATGTCCATTTTTTGGCGGTCGATTACTCAGTCTACACGTTTTGGCACATTTTGTTTCATTGCTTCTTGTTTTTCTTTTCAAACCTCTTTAAATTTTAAAGGCCGCCTTTATACGGCCTTCTTGCTTCACTATTTCTACCATCAAACTATGGCGGCCATGTTGCGCGACTCCGTACGCACGACGTACGCGCCCGCGAACCATGCCGCTATCCATGTTGACCACGAAAACTCATTTCGATAGTGTTCCTTCTTTCATGCGTATGGGGCTCTGCTCTGCGGCCCTTCGGGCCGCTGTAGAGCTCTGCTATAATGTAAGAGTTTGTACGTTTTGTTTGAAATGAAACAAAGTATTCTTTGGAATTCAAGTGGCATTTTTTAAAGAAATCAGGCATTATTTCAGCATTTTTTGGCTTTATGCGAGAATTTCTAGTAGCATTAAATGCCAGTTTTACTAGCACAATCGGGAAAAGCCTATTCACGTGACCCCCAAACACAAATCATGCCACAAATCCGGCCAAATGTTCCAATCACGGTTTTCTTATCAAGTCGCCAGTTTTTGCCCTCACTGACCACACCTGGCTTCGTGACAAGTGGCACATTCTGTCGCCATCCTTTTCTGACAGCCGCTGTACACCAGTTACTCCTTTTCCACTGCCCCCCTCCATGTTAACTTTGGTCTCCTTCGCTCTCAGTCGGCGCCATTCTCGTGCCCATGTTAGTGCTGTTTTGCGGTCGATCGTTTTTCAGTTCTCTGCCCAACTGATTGCACGCGTGCACACTCGCAATTTATTGCCAGCGTTACTTCAGAACTGCGTTACTGCAGAACTGCCTTTGTTCATCGCTTTTCTTCATCATCCAGTACATGAAGAAGTCCATTCAACTGGCAGGAATAGTATGTCTGACATATTGCATTAAACGTCTTTCCCCTGTGCCTTCATCGCGTTTGTTTAAATATTCAACTGGTGGTATGCCGTGGCATCCTATGAAAGGCCACAGGTTTCCGACCGAATCGAAGCCCTCCTCAAAGTCGATATAAGTTAATGTACAGTGAGGACTGACTGGTCATGTTTCTCAGAATGAAGAACTACTCAGTGCCGATTCCTTTAAACCTTGTCTGCCCTTTCGTCAATTTTGTCTATTCCTCTTCGAATCCTGTTAATCATAATCCTTGCTATCACCTTGCTGACTACAAAAATGAAACGGTTGATTTGATTGGCTAGATTAATTTATATCCGCAGAAAAAATCTTATAAACTAAAAACAAAACAAAAATGTTAAATCAAAGAAGTCAACCTAAGGCCTCTGGTTCATCAGTCCTTCTGCCAACTGCAGTTAAGCGGAACTGGCTTTTTCTAAACAAACAGTTCGGTATATACCTGGTAGCTGATACAATGAGGCTTTTAACAGACCTCCATTTTACAAAAGGAAAGGCGTGACCACATTTACAAAGACGTTATTTACAATGAAACTGCGTTCATTAACAACGCTTCCCGGCGCTTACGCAATACTACTAACGTGTCTTTTGATTCGTAATGTTATCACCGCGATTGTATTCATGTATTGCACATGCTGAGTTATGTACACTACCGCTGGGTGCCCCTGCATATTCAACACGTCATACGTTGGTGACACTGCTAGACCGAGTCTCAATAGGCCTTATTTTTTCCAGGATATATATATAGAGGTGTTTTCAGACGTGAAAACCAATGGCAAAAACACCGCTAAATTCATTTGCTAAACAGTTTTATCTTTCCGGCCATCAGAACACAAAAATTTTAATAAAAGCAAAACCACAGCGACGTTTGTAGACCTGTTAGTAAATAGCCGGCTCGGTACATTTGTTCTTTAAGATATTAAGAAATATCTTAACTTTCCTGATAATCGGAGGTTGAACGAGGATTGTTGATTATAATTTCCACTCATCCTCCCCTCTCCGCGTCTGCATGCATTGCGTGCCGTTTATTTGTGCGGTTGCTCCGACGATTTCCTCGACAGCAGCAACTTCCTTGACTGTGTACTATTCAGCGAGGAAGCGAGGGGGGGGGGGGGGGGTGGGGTGGGGGACTGCTGTGTACGCCGACCTCTCGACCTGCAGTAAAACGTACGAGTCGAGACATTTACCCCCAAGATCTATATGTGGGCTGCTACCAAAATTGTTAAAACAATACAAAACTTATGAAGCACATCAGAATATCGTTTTTCAAGTTTTATTCTCTATATCACTGCCAAAGGCATTCCTGGATATATTTATATACATGATTAGCACCATGAAAAAGTACATCCTCGATCTTAAAACTACGCTATATTAATCACTTTCCCTCACTGTCAGTTGTGAAATTTTCAAGGTATAACCATAGTTAATAAAGGGAAATGGTTATGAAGCCCGGCAAAGTTCTTTGTTATATGGTTTTGTTTGCTATTTTGAACAAAACCTGACAAAATACAATAGGTGGTTACGTGTGTTCAATCGAGACATTGTGATTACGTAATTCATGCATAGTGTATAAACGCAAAACAAAAGATGTGCAGGGTCGTGAACCTTCCAACATAAATCTTAGCCCGCCCTTTGATTGCTCTCTTGATGTTTGCCAGGCATCCTAACCATTTCCCTTTGTTATATATGGCATAACTAATTTCCAATCAAGAGTTTGGTATGTATCTGAACTTTTCATGGTTATAGTACTTGTGTAAAAATGTGTTATATCTACATACATTCAATACTAAAATAGACACATTTGCCTAATACGTTCTAGAATGGATAATAATTAGAATATAACTGTTAAATACAGACTTATGTTAATTTTATACAATGTGTGTAAGCAGATACTTTGGTTTTCTTGTGAAATCTTATTTACTAAATTTCTAGGAGTCTTCTCTCAAGACACCTGTAATGAAAGTGGAATCCGGATTTCTCCAACCTCCAGTGGGATCGAGAATTGGTCTGAGAAATCTGGGGTAAAAATGAAATGTTCAACTGAGAAAAAGGAAAACCACTTTTGGTTCAAGTTATCGGGAGGGTCGAGAAACCAGGATTACCACTGTAAATTTCTTGTGATAAAATAAAGTCAATAAGTACAAGTAAAATATGCATAAAGAGTGAGTGATAACACCCCTGCTTGCACTGCAGAGCTACACATGTATGTTTGCAGTATTTTGTAAACACATGTAAGGAGCTATGAAACTTTGTTCTATGGTTTACACTATATATTACTTAAAAAATAAAGTTTCTCTTGCTTAGTTGATTGAGAAAAAACAAAACAAAATAAAATCAACTTTTTTATTTATTTCACAATTGTTTGAGTTGCAAACTTTTGTACTACATTTACTACTATATTTTCACTTCAACTATAATGTATTTTGTGGCAATTGAAAGAGAATTCACCACGCAAATGACTATTTGTAAAACGGCATAAAAAAGTTCATAAATATTGTCTTAAGTCTATTGCTAATTGTTTCTTCTTACAGACGTGATGTACAATAAATTGTAAGATAATTCTAAAAAGTGAACGTAGAGCTAATATAACTATCTTTTAATAATTATAATATATATTGATCCAAATATAACAACTGTGTGACATTTGGTTTATTTGAGAGTTGCAAGAATCACTTTTACACCCAGTAGAAACTGCACAATTCAACTTGTCTTCAACAAGTACTCAAAAATATTTTAATAAAATATAAAATGACGAATTGCTTCTGTGCATCCACAGATTGCATACATTTTCCTGAACGGAAGCTTTGGTTACAAACAATGGATAAGCTCTTCAATTTTAATTTTTTACTGTTAACCTTACTGGCTTCTGCAAAAAATCACATAATAAATTATATCACATACGCAATGGGCTTTTTTAAACCTAACATATCAGTTAACTTGATGCATTCTGGATCAGTTAAGCCCAAAGTGGTGTTATCTGGTGGCAAAAAGGACTCTGCCTATTCAAGCATTAGTGTCAGGCATTACATGTCGTATGTTTAGATTGCTGATTAAAGTACAAACCTCTCTAACTAACATAGTGATGATAATGATGATGACTGTGGTGATGGTGGTGTTCATGGCGATGAATGACAGGCTGTCCATCATGGTGGTAGATGTCATTGTCTCTACAGCAGTTTCGCTTACAGTGATGGTGTTCACTGTGTTTGTGATGGCGCTGTGGCCTTGGTGAGGCACTGGGAAATGCAAAAGACTGATTCTCTGTGTGATAAGGATATGTAAGGTGGTCTGTGGCAAGATCTAGGTACTGAGGACAGCGACGTAAACCACAGCCCGCTTCACAGTTATCAAGCTGACAGACACGGTGTCGATGGTGCACCTTATGTTTGTGCCTGTGGTACTCTTCAGTAGTTTCATCCTCTTTCTTGTCATACATATGGCACCACTGATTGATCCATTCCTTGACTCTGGCCATTTCATTGCTGTTGGATGCTGGAGGGTTACACTCACCTGGTCCAGTTTGCATTCTTTTGGGATAGTGGTACATCCCCTTTGAGTCAACAGGATTTAATGTTTTCCTAGTTCCATTCTTCAGACAGTCCCTTTCAATGGGTGGCCTCTGCTCGCACCTCCTGCATGAAGAAGATCTGCGGTGATGCACACCATTGCTGCCATGATTTTCAGGCTGTGGGGGCTCACACAAGCTGCTCTGTGGTCTGACCTGACTAAGGTGGTCTGTGGATGGAGGGTTCACAGTCATTGAGCCCTCTCTGTCAACTGCAAGGTATCTTTTAGCCTTGCTTTTTTTGGGATGCTCTTGGAAGCCACTGGTGGTCATAAGGCATTCACGCCTTGCCATGTCTGTCGCGTTGCTACTCCTCTCCTTTGAGAGTGATAGTCGCACACACAATTTTTTGACAGGGTCTTTTTGTGAACTCTTGGGCCGAGACACGCTTTTTCCCAGCACCTCATAAATTGACTTGACAAGGTTTTTCAGGTCCTGCAAACCAGTAGAACAAAATCAGATAACATCGACTTATCAGGGGCCTGTGATCCAGCGTGGTCATCTCCTATACTTGTCCTTTGAGTCAACCCTGTACTGTATCTTTTTACAGTATTTTTATAAACACCTTGTATAGAAATTTTGTATGCCTTAATTCACTTTGAAACAGCCAACAAGAATGTATTTATGACAATTGAACTGCTTTTGCTTGCAAAACTTACGTCTCTAGTGACCTGGCCTTGACCTTCAAAGTCATAAAGGGTGTATGACCATTCCTGTCGGTCTGATCCGATAGATTTCACTGACTGACCACATTCACTCAGTGCCTACAAAAAATAAGGATCATTTAAAACAAGATATAAATTTAAATTTATTAGTATTTAAATCAATAACAGTGTGGGAAGTGCAATGGTTTTGTAGTTAACATAGCATAGCCTTTCCACTCTAATGATTCAATATAATACCCCCCCCCTCCAATAAGTCTACCCTTTAAACTTAGGTGCCAGTTTATTTAAGGACATTCATGCGAATTGTTTATGCGCATCCTTACTGCACCAGAATTCATGTCTCAATGCCACACCATTGTGACCATGTCATGCATCCAGTGCACATGCTGAAGAAACTTTCTAAACACATACAGGGTGGGTAGCCATTGCATTAACAACTTTACTTGCAGTTTGTTATTTTTGGTGAGCCCTACTTTTTTCTTACACAAAAACCATTCATAATTGCCTTTAATTTATGCGGGCGATAGCTTGTAGCATTCCAACTTATCTTAGCATGCGGCGAACATTTGACCTTTACAGCCTTCTGGGTCTCACTTGTTTCTAAAGGGCATAATATGCAGTAAAATTTGAAGCCAGGACAAGTTGGAAAGAGCCATAGTTTGGTGAAGACCATGGTCTTGAAAAATTTGCGCTGTAATTTGAAACCTTTGTAATTTGCCACTCCTCATTAGTGTGGTTTGTTTTGGCTCATTTCGATTTTAAAATGTTTGGTTTGGAAGGAAAAGCTTTTAAATTTATTCGTGAAGGCAAATGACTTCTTGGATTTAATAAAATTTATTGTGATTCCAGGCCCTGCCGTTACCTAATACTGTTGCACAATGTATTGTACAAATGACACATTTTAATATCCGTGTCTGGCTTTGCCGAAAACTGTTGTAGCTTTACTTGGAGAACGAAGAAGGTTGGTTAAAGAGTTTCTGCGCTGTAAATGTTATGCTTCTTGCATGTTATCGATCTAGCGCTTTGTCTCTTGAGCTCGATGATGTTTTATCTCCCTTGTTAATTGTTGTGTTATATTTGGAACTGCATGATTCACATTCGGTCATCCGGATATCCAATATAATAATTTATATGAAATTTAAATTGATAACAGCAGGATACTAAAACACGACGATGCCATAACACAGACGTCTGCTCTGCAATTTTTTTGAGCGGAGTGGGACGGCTGTACACAGCCTAGTATATACCACACAAGTGAATAGCATAGCTGATTGGTTACCTCGGAGGTGATTAGCAAAGTACTATTCACCTCCGAGCAGCTAGAGAGAAACAAACTGCCTTCGAGCGTCGCTTTGTTTACAAAAAGTGATGTTTTAGTCTGCTAGTTATTCAACTTGTGTGGTATATACTAAAACAATTATTCACTTCAGTGTCAGTGAATGTGGTGGATACTTACCGAGCCATGAAGCGGCGAGGTAAATATTCACCACCATTCACTGACACTGAAGTGAATAATTGTTAAATATTCACATAACATGAGCTAATATCAAAAGATGCTCTGGCATGCACATTGTTAAAACGGATAAACTTCACTTGATAACAAGTACAGAGGTTGTGCACCAGAATTACTGTGAGCCTGGCGGTCACTGCATGGAATCATTCCCCTTGATACAAAGTTGAAAGGCTTTGTACCAGGACATACAATAGTAGACACTCTATGCTACAAAACAGGGATTAACTATTTTGATAACAAGTGGAAAGGTTTTGTCGCTTGCATAAGAAATTACCGTGACAGGCCTTGTGGTTTGAGTAGAGGCTTCAACTTGTCCTTCTCGTTCAAAAAAGACTTCAAATTTCTTCCCATCTGGCTCATCAGGTAATTCAACAACTACAAAAAAAGAAATAATGTTAGAGATAAAGGAAAAGACCAGTAAGAATCAAAGTCTCCTTCGAGCCACCTTATGGTATGTGGTAATTATTCGATGAACATTTGCCCCTTTTTCGAACTAAAAAGTGTTCCATTTGTAAGGTGGTTTAGTTATTCCGCAATGATTCGGGGACCGCGCTAATTAACTTTCTGTTCAAATATATACAGTAATTAAGTAGTTGCTCATTTGTGACTGATTAGCAGAGCCCACCTCGTTCCCAGGGACTCCCCCCCCCCAGCCCCCAGTTCTTGCTCTGGTGGGGGGGGGGAGACCCTGGGAACGAGGTTATAGTATATAGCCATCGTGTGAGAGAATCATGTAGCGCAGAGAAATGAGGGATTAATCATAGTCTAGCTTTTTGATCATGGAAGAAGATTAATCATTTTTCGTCTGCCCCGTCCCCAGGCGCCGATTGGCCGGACGTTAAGGCGGTAAGGGGGAAAACAGGGAGCGCGGGGTTGATGGTTAGGGAGCGGCCGCGGAGCGCCTGGCAGACTGCACAATGCGGACCAAAATGTCATCAACCCGAAATTACAGCAGAGCCAGCTTTTTACAGCACAGAGCGCCTGGACAAAATGATGACGGACCCCCTCGCACGCTCATGTCCCAGCTCAGGGAGAGGGAGGAGAACGAGGCCCGAATAAAAAGCTTTAATCCTTTACGGCAAAAGACGTGATTCGCCGAGAGAAGTCCCCATTTCGAGTGTAATAAAATTTCCCTTTTGTAATTTCGAGAGCCGAGAATTGCCCATGGACGCTCATAGCCAGACGCGACGCACAGCCCCACATTGTTCCCCTCTCCAGCCTTTATTTGAAAATAAAATAATAAAAATTTATTCATACTTTCTGCTTTTATTGCCAGTGTGACTTTCCCTGACCACAAACTTTTTAAGGAGTGATCTTGAAGCAATGAGGAATTGAATGTCCTATGCCATGCCGAGTGGGGGGGGAGAGATGACACTATGAATAAGCAACATTACAGCGAGCGGCCCATCCTCCCTCGCTTAGGCCCCAGGAGAGAAGGAGAAAAGGCGCAGCGACTAGAGGGTGGCTCAGTAGTTGGCCTGCTACACTCCAGGCGTTTAAGTAGTTTTTTCAGCCTAATCTCCAGAGACCCCAGGAACCACAGACAGGGACGGGCGCCCCGGCACCAGGAAACGGCGCAGAGGGGAGACGCCCACCTGCCCGTATCGGCGCGGGCCAAGAGAGGGCGGGCGCCCCCGCCGCCAGGCCCAGAACGCCAAGCGAACGGCACGTCAGTCCCACAACACCGCGAACGTGCACGACCAAGGACGAGGACGCCTGGGGACGAGGCAGATTTTTCGTAGTTTCAAGTCTGTGCAGAGTGTCACCTATATAAAAACTGCAAAAGTCTGTCCTAAGTGTACCATAGTCCATATAGCCTGTCCTTGGCGTTTACATAGAGTGGGGTGCAGCGCACAGAATGGCGAGTGGTAACAAATGCATTTCTTTTCACACTGGTCTTTCTTTCTACCACACTAAACACACTATTGAAAAAGACTGCTATTTCCAACATTATTATTTGATTTCAGTAATAAAAGCTGTTTTGGTCAGTGCCTTGCGTCACTGTTATTCTTAGAACAATTTGGTCCAGAAAAAAAGGGGTAAAGTGAACTTATAAAATAATATAAACCTGATTGAAACTGCTTTTGTTGTTACATGGCAGTGTGACATTAACAACATGATAGAGGGTAGACTAATAAAGGTATGGTTGTTGAGATGTTAAGAGAGATGACAGGAATAAACTTCTTCTAACCTTTATTGTGAAATATTATAAAAATGTTGCTATTTTTACTTGACATGATTTCTTCTATTACAGGATTTGATAACTAATTATAACGTAACATGAATTACAAAAAGTAACATTTTAAGCAAAAATGGAACAGCCCCTCATAACAAAACAATGGACTTCAATCAATACAATTCACAATGTTTTTTTAGTTCCTTTCGGTCTCAAGGTTGAACTCATTAAACTTAGTTTTAGTGAATTAGTTTTTTTACTTGAATTCTGCTAAACTGAATTTTAGAAACAATCTATCATCAAACTGGAACAGCTAGGCAACTTAACTTCTAATAAGTCTACAGAATTAACAATGTTATTTTTTTCGGTCTCGAGGCGAAACTATAAACTTAACTTCGCTAAAAGGTAATTTCAAAAACAATCTGTCATTGCACATTGAACTAGAACAGCTGGGCAACTCAACTCCTGACGACAAAACTGTCGACACCAGTCAATTTAATTGACAATGTTAGTTTCTTTCGGTTCCAAGGTGAAACTACAAACTTAGCTTGACTGAATTACTTCTACATGAAATTCTGCTAAAACTATAATAAGTTCAGAAACAATCTGTCATCGCACATCGTACTTTGAACTGGAACAGCTAGGCAACAAACTCCTCATAACAAAACTATCGACTTCAGACAATGCAATTGATAATGATAGTTTCTTTCGGCACGAGGTGAAATTACTAACTTAGCTTCGTTAAAGTAGTTCTACAATCAGTTATGTAAAAGTTAATTTTAGAAACAATTTGTGATTGCACATTGAAATTTTCTAGCAAGAGCAGTTTCTTAGTAACCTAGTACGGGAGAGAGGGGAAACCGTGTTTAATTCACTTTTAATGCGGATTTAATGCATACATTGATTGTTTAGCGGGAATGGAGTGACATTCAACCCTCACTATACCTTATGATACCATAAGGTAAAAAGGGAACTGAGAGAAGGATACTGGATGTGTGCAGAGTGCAGGTCATGCAGACAGGCTCAGCAAACAAGAGCACATGATCAATGCAGACAGTGATATCCCTTCTCCGTGTGCCCAGCAAAAAATTAATTTTACTTGTTCAGTACAAACCAAAAGCCAATCAAATGTATGTTACACATGTATCAGCTACTAAATATTTATTTGCACCACTTACATTTATACTAATATAAGACAACCGGAAAACTGAGAAAAAGAAAGTTCCAATTTTTCAGTACATATCACAGTTGATTATCACAATTTTTCCCTTTTTTCTTTCCTTTTATTCCTCCTGTAAAAGTTTTAAACGTTGTGTTTGTTAGCTTAAATTATTGCTTAAAATTAACAAGGAAAACATCGTAAAAGATAGAAGTAAGCTAAGTAGCCTAACGTATGTTGTGTATTGTAAGATTAATTTATTGATTATTTGTGATGTAATTATATCTTGTCGTCTTTGTCTTAATAATAAAAAAGATCACAGTTCATCAGACAAAAAGTATCACTCAGAAGAGAGTTACCACCTCTTTTCTCATGACACCATCTAAGTCACATCTCTTGTCTAATTTCTCTTAAGAATCACTGAACCATTTAGTATGGGATTAATATTACTTGTGAAATACCAGCCTGTTCAAAGCTTTCTACTTTGTGAATTGTTCTTAAAATTAAAAATATGTATTTATCGCTTTCATTTACTCTTGAATGGCAACTCAAGACCATTTAAGAATGTTTTCGCACGGAAATTTTCTAGTCAATGATTTTTTTTAAAATTTTTACCGCAGTCATGTAATGTAAACATGGTTTACAGGGTTTATAGTTAAAAATATTGAAGATGAGAAAAGAGAGGAAAATGTTCTTAGTAATTTTTTATAGAAGTCAGGCCTGTTGCATAAAAAAATTCTATTGTTGCAATCCTTTTGTAAGACTTAACCCTGAAAGCAGTTTTTGAAATCATCGTACAGCAAAATGAAAAGATCAAAAGAGGCATTCAAACGTACATGGAACAAAAAAAAATTTGAACTTTTAATTGATGGATTTTTTTCACTTTTTCACAAACGTAGATAATCATCAACAACAGTAATATGTTAAAAAATGTAGGGGTCACCGAGCATTTAAGAGAGTTAATTGCAACCAAAGTTCATGTGACAGCTATCAGCCCTTTTTGTGCCTCAAAAAATTCTTCAGCACCCACACTCTATGAATGGTGTGGCCTGACATTGCAACATAAATTACATGCACAGTAAGGATGCGCATTTAAACAATAAGAGTGAACGTCCTTAAGCAAGCATTACAGCACATGGCGCTTATTCAAATCACATGTGCAAAGTTTCATCTTGTATTCAATAAATCACATAAAAAAGCAAATGTTGATCAATTATCCTTTTACAACTACAAAAATTTCCTTTTATACAGGCAATGTGGGTAAAACACAATATAAGATACCGGTGATATGAAAAGATGCTCTGGCATGCACATTGTTTATTTTATGAATTAAAAGTTGTGTGTCTTCTAAACTCCAACATTTTATAAAGCTCATGAGAAATATAACCAACATTCAATGTGATTGTTTTGATTAATTCACCAGAATGCAAAGTACTGGTACTAATCCAGTGCACTTGAGAGAAATGAGATGTGTCTCGCAAGATGGTGGCAGCTTACTCTTGATTGTTGAAATGTACTGGAATGTATGTTTCCTGTAAGAAGCTCACAGCAAACAACCTATTTTCTCTTTTTTCATGGTAAGCTACAGTCTGCATTGAATCAGTCAAACAGGAGTAACTTGTAACACTGCGTTAAAGACAGTTTAATCACCAAGTAAGCTTTTATTCAGCTGAGATCCCACTTTGATGCAAATTAAAGGAATTTTGTCATCATCTACAATTTTAGTTATGATTTGAAAGTATTTTCACGGCTGTTTCCATAGGATATGTTTGTTGTGTCCAAGCCTATCATATTGGGTTGTACTATACCTTTTGTGAAAAAACTCAATACACCAGTGATTACCACATACATCTTACCAACAACAACAAAATGAATGTTCTGTTAATCCATCTGGCTTTTAAAGAGCACACATACCTTCAATGGGATAATCATAGTATGTATGTTTTTTACAGAATTCCTTCTCTGACCCACAAGGTCCATCTTGTAGCTTAAAGGATAAAAAGAAATACAGAACTTTGTTAACAGTACTGTCTCCACAAGCAACAACGTTACAAAGAATTGAATTTGAAAAATATGGCACTGAACAACAGACATAAATTTAAACGAGTTCAGTTCTAGATGCCTGACTGAACTTTGTGCTTGATGTCCCAAAATAAATCAAACAATAAAATACCGAAATGAAATTACAACTTCTTTAGCAACAAACCTTAGGCTTGTAGATTTGCAAAGACATACTTTTAGTAGTGATGTTTTTAAGGTTGAAGCATGCAAAGGAGAAATAGCATTAGTGACATGAAATATGCTAAGAGCATTACACAAAGTAGGAAATATGATCTTTGATACTTCACTTCCTTGGCTCAATTGAAATTCTTATGGTTAAAAACAATTACATCTGGGATTAGATTGTCGTGCCCAGAAAAGACAATGGCATATAAAAAACTTTTCCGCAACACATTAAAATTAAATGACCGAACATCAATTTTGTAAAAAAACAATCCTTGCATAAATAATCATAGCACTTGAAAGTTGGGAGTCGAGATAATTGCGTTGCTATTGTCTTCTCTTTTCTAGAAGCACTTGTGACAGAAACACTGATAAAAATCGCATTAAAGTGATCAGGGATGAAACTATCCAAGTTGACTAGAATTTTCCAAAACGACGACACTGATGAAACTGGAAACCTAACTTGTAATTTATGACCAACACCTGGTCAAAGTATAGGGAGAGAAGAAGTATAGGGTACCTCTGTTACCATTTTGGTGGCTTCAGTATTCCATTTCGTAAACACACCAATTCTCTCGTAAGTTACTACATTGCAAGTGTAGCAATTCGTATACACGGGTTGAAAAGCGAAGTCAATGCCCAAAAACAAAAACGGCAATGCTGGTTGTGTTATTGAATTCCCCTAGAAAAAAACGCTGGATTACGATAACTTTTTGCAATTTGCAAACCCGACACTAAAGATTCTGTTAGAAAAGGTAAACGGCACGCTAAATGCGTGAAACATTTTATTCCATACACAAAGGCTTGCACGAACGGAGACGTGACATCCTTATGTAAACATCTCATGTTTATGAAGCAAGTATACACTTACTTAAGCATGTTATACACACAGAAATTATTTATTTTCTTTTATATTTAAATACTTTATATCACATTCAACGGGAAAGGGATGGCGTGCCAGAGTGCGAACATAGGATACATGTTCTGAATAGGACAGTGCAAAGTGTTATTCTTGTACCCTCTTAAATTTCAGGAAACATCATCAAAACCCTTTTAGTTCGCCGCTCTTCCGTTGACAAGGTCGAACACACAGATCTCAGTTCGCTGGGTTATTTTAAGAAGTCTGCTCAGCAAAATAGTATCACGAACGTTAAGCTACAGACGGAAATCGCCTTCCTCTTTATTTCATAAACGAGACGTAATAGACAGTCTATTAGGCCTGTTGGAATTTTAATACCCACATCGCTTCCCGCGTTAAGCTTCTACCCACATTCGTTCATTGTATCACAGCTTCAAATACCAAAACCAGTCAAGGTAATAAAAATCACCGCAATAGATACCGATTTATTTGGTCCTTTCTGTTAAAGTCATGCAACGACGCAATACCCGTCGTGTATATCAAACGGTGACCACGAGTCATCTAAAAACACCCAATCGATCGGGAATCTTTGTGTTTAAAATAATGAATTGGTGCGTTAAGGGACGCAAAGCGATTTGCTAAAATGACAAATCGTGAATGCTAGCCGACCGCTCGATGATGCGGTGTTGACCTTTGCTAGTGGGGCTGTTGTTCTATCACTTCACTCGAAACCGACAGCTATCAATGCCATGAGTACCGTGTTACAACCAGTTTGCTACGAACAACCAAAAGAAAATGTTTCCTGTTAACATGGGAAAGTGGCGATCGTCAGTTAAATGTTACATTAAGGTTTCTGTTCATGAAATGGTGAAATTTACGTATGCAGGATGAGTCCGAAGGATCAATCACATCCGTATAAACGGCGAAGCAATTATATTATACTCACTACATTGACAGGGTAGCCCTTGTAAGTGAAGTCGGCCGTACATGAAACCTTTTCTTTCGGTTCTTCTGTCAAATTTACTGTCAGATTTGTAGCATCATTCTCCACCACACAGTCGCCTGTTCAAAAGAGCAGAATGCAAAAAGGAAAAAAAAATCGTCGGATCGGCCGTGAACACAAAGGGACGAAAAATAAACAAGGTAGATTTCACAGTTTTTGGCTCGATAGAACAGCGTTGTACCTACCTTCAGGCCCCTCTCTCGAAATCCAAGCTAAAAACCAAGAAAATTGAGGTTAGAAATGGTGCAGAAACAAACCACACGCCGAGAATACGTACGGGGTATTATTAAACATGTAATTACGGCATCTTGTCTTGAAGAGTTAAGCCATCGAGCGAACGTGCTTCGTGTGTTTCATTGGCTTGTATCTTACCTTGCTTGCTATATTTTTTCCCCATATCAACACTTTCAGCTCATTTCTACCAAAGAACTCGCTATAACGTCAGTTAATCTTTTTTCTTGAAACCTGCGTAGCGAAAATTTCACTCAAGGTATCTCTCGAGTTCGCTCTGTTTGAAGCACTGAGCAGAGGCGGCCTTATGCTTTGTGCTAGTGACAGAAATTGATTCGATTGTTCTAATCAAAGCTTAATGAGAAAAAGCTGCGATTATCATTGGCTCGCGCTAAAAGTAGCCAATTACAGTAGAGTACTAATTTTATGGAAGTGAAGCTTGCTTGCACAGAACTAAATGTGGACTGCCAGTATCGCAAACTTGAAAATGCAAAAGAAAAAGACGAGGAATATTTCTTCAAGCTCTATGGTATTTGTTTAAACAAGTGCGGTTAAATTTTTGTTCTTTTCAAATTATTCTTTGATTTTCCTTTCTAAAAGCTTACTAACAGCCGAGCCACCAAACTACCAGTTTTATTGAAACTTAAATACTTGGTAGGAACAGAAAGTATATGGGGAAATAGCCGATCTTAGCATGTTGTGAGGTTTGAACGATATTGTCACGAAATTAACGAAGAGATTAATTTCGCATTTTCGTATCACAAGCGGTGATACTGACAAAATGTGGCGCGGCAATAAAATTAAGACCAGAATATTTGCTTTCATTCAATGCACCGCTTGTTCAGAATTTCCCAAATAGCGGCTTCAACACCGTTCCGACAAAGCATTTGATTTTGGTATACAACATCTCGGAGCCGAGTTATAAGGCCGGCGGCGGCCATGTGTTGTGGCGCGGCACTTCTGAGTATTAAAAAACAAATTATCGGAAAGCTAAAAATGATCGGCACGAGTAATCCTTGATTTCTTATACAAACTGAATTTTGAAGAGTTGAACAGACTAAAGATTAAAAAGTCTGACAAAACATTCGGTAAGTTATGTTTACACAAAATCCCATTATTGGAGCCAGATAGAATTTCATGAATATTTTTAGCGGCCGAGCGAGAGCAGTTTTAGTTTACAACTCCAGATTAGTGAAGAAAAAAGGAGACATTTTCATACCTTTGACTCCGCGAGAACTTCTCCTAGACTTCTTTCCAAGTCGTCTATGAAATCTTTTCATTCTTTGGCAACACGAAATTACATCTCTCCCTTCCAGATTTCAGTTCAAAGAAAACAATTTTACACATAAGTTAGCGAATCAGGTTTATAGAAATCAATCGGGTTCTGGTTATTTCTGTAAGGAGCTTGTGATCTGGCGAATCGCATACAAGAGTGAAAGCATAAAGCTCGCTTCTATTTCGCGGGCCGGCCAGTATTGCAGGAGTTTGGCGATAAGCAGCTCTTTCTGTTGTTCAGAGATTTCAAGCGAATTCAAAAGGAAAACAACAGAGCTTGATTTAAGAGGTGTTAACGATAACCGAATACTGACGCTCATTGTTAAGGGTATTGTGGAAAAGCTTTTAGCGACACTAAGTGAGAAACAGTGGTTCCGGGGACTGACCCAAAAAAATAGAAACACTGAATAGAAATTTAATTCCTTAGTTGATTAAGAACTGATAACACAGATTATCGTTTTATGTCTTTAATGGCTACGAAGGTGCAGCAACAGCTGCAGCCGCTCACTCGAATCCTTCAGCTCAAAGTACTGTAACGAAGTTAAAAAAAAATGAAATTGAAACATGTCAATGTTTATATGACTTAAATCCGTTACCGTAACCAAGTTTAACGTAAAGGCAAGCTTGCACATTCATGATGAAAAGCACTGCTATTGGTGATCAGTGGGTAGACACAACAGGTAATGAGCAATGCCTGTCAGCAGACCTATATAATTACAGACTTGTCACTGGTATCTGCCCAACACTGCAGTACAGCAACGTTTTCCTCCTTCTACAAATAAACAAAGCACTGTTTGCAAAATTTTAAAATTCGAGCAAATTTGAAAACGTAGTCCGACGTTCGTTTCATACTCTTGGCCACTGCCGCTTATTTCCCCTTGCCTCAAAATAAAATGAATTTTTATCGCAGTTTTGTCATTATTGCCACAGAAACCTGAAAGGTTTACTAAGTGTGAATAAGGACAATTCATTCAGTTACTGATTTTCTTGTTTCCATAAGGTGTTATAAATAAATATCATATATGTGTTGTGGTGCATGGGTTCCCTGTGCTCGAGTGTTCCTTTCAGGAGCTGCGATGCACTGGACACACCGCACATTTCACGGCCAGCCCTGAAGTTCTCAGTAGATATCAGAAGGTCGTTCCCACATTATGTGGTGTAAATGTTGATTTCGAGACAAACTAATCATCAAGTTATTCAGTGTGATTAACTTCTCCTCTTTTCTCTGACACTAAGAGAGCTTCAATTTGTAGAACTCAGTAACTCGACAATTTGATCATAATGAAGACGCTTCGGTCCAGGTTGAGGCACAGATAGACACAGCTGTCTCAGTCAGTACTCCAAATATTGCTCCGGCGCGCGCAAGGGTGGCCGACACGATCCCGCGAAACGAGGGGAGCGCGCGAGCGCGAAACAGGCACGAGGACCGGACTGGCACACCTGCCACTGCGGAACGCTGAAGCCGGCCACGGCCCATCACCCCGAGCCCCCGACGGCGAACCGCGCGGTCCTCGGGCCCGAGGGCCCCAGCAGTGGAGTGGTGGAAACCGAGCGGCGAAATCCACCACAGCCACCACACTGGGTGATAGTCTTGAATAGTTGTTAACTACCGCCAACCAGGTGACGGTTTGTTACTGTGCAATGATATGTTGAAGATCAGGCCGGTTCCTTTGCCCTCTTCATACATCTGTCAACAGCCGTGTACAGAAGTTTTCTTTTCCAAAAACACTGTATAAATGGGCGAGTCTCGTGCTTAATGAATTACAATTCCTAATCGTTCAATCTGGATTTCACTAGACAGCCACGAATTAAGATTTTGCGCATGTCATCTTTTTACGTCATGTTATCAGTATCTACTGTTGGTAGTTTTGTTCTACTGCCGCCCAATTCCGCGGCGGCACAATATTCACAGCTTCTTATAATAGCGGACAGCTGGACGATAGAAACCAAAGACTTTTGTCAAAACCAAAATGGCAGATATGTTTTTCTTACAGTTCTTATTGGGTGATTACTGACCCTGATTACTGCAGATTACAGGATTAGCTCACAAAATAAGTGACCTGAATAAGTCGACTGATGAAAGACTAAAAAAACTTAAGTAAATATATCAGAGGCGCATTGCAACCACTTATTTCCACATTGCAAAGTTCACTGTCATCTACCGGGGCAGGCCCTTTTAGACGAATAGAGATAAAAAGAAGAAAAACATTGCAACTACTAGATATGTAAGTGTAGGTGGTCAGTAGAATAAAACTTCTGTTAAAGTGACGTGTAACTGAGCCACATTCCTAGCAAGTTTAGTTGGTTACCCGATTTACAAATACAACGACGTCGATAGCATGCAAAGGAGGCTTGCGTTATTGACTTTCCTGACGGTGTTTTAGTCGCCTTTAGCGGCATGGGAGGTTCGGTGTCTAACGGTTACTGTGTTCCGTTTGACATAGGGTTGTACATGTGTTCTTGAGCGAGTCTCTCACTGGAAAAACTGGAAAACATGTATAGAGCCGGGGGTTCTTGTCATAAAGCATATGCATAGCACCCCAATTGCTCTATTAAACAATTTACTACGAACCCGAGTTTTCTATCAGCTATTATCACTATCAGCCCACACTGCCTGTCCGAGAAAAATACCCGGATGGATAGTACTCGTCCGTGAATATTTTTAGTAAACAAGCGGGCCCACAGACAGAAACCCCCACTAAATTCACTGCATTTTATGGGTTTCTTGGTCTTTCTTGTCTGGTTTTGTTTCGTTTGAGATTTCGGCTTTCAGTTAATCCCAAAAAGTAAAAAATAATTTAATTAAGAAAGAAATTGTTTCAGAACAGCAAATTTCCAAGGGGCAACTATCAGCCGATAGTTCCTCGACAGAAAAACCTTATTGAAAACAATGGGAACTGATATCTGATTCGCGGATTTCCAATAGAACATGGCACGCACAGTCCGTTTTATCTTGAACAATATTTGAAATATCTTTTCTTTATACCGTCTTGCTTGAAAACCCTAACCTGAACAGAAGAAACCGGCTTATTGTCCCTGCGCGCGAACGGGTAAACTAGTTGATAACGCCAGGCAGGCGCTTTAGATAGACAATGTAAAAATCGGCAGCTAATGTTCTTGAAAAGATCAAATGGATTAAAGGAGATTGACTCTTGACAGTCTTCTAAGTATCTTTCTACTGCTTACATTCCACACGTAAACCTGGGCGGGGTATAAAGACAATTTGTCAAGGTTCATATGAATTTATTTCAGCCCAGGTAGTGTTCCTAAACAGAGATGTACGTTCCCCAGTAAGTGGGTTATCAGCCGGCACCACCCCCACACCGCCTCCGCTTCCCCGCCCAGTTCTAAGACACGATAACCGATAGTTAGCGACATGTGGCCGGGGCGTGCACGTGCGTTACTGAAAAAAATCACTGAAGAAAAATTTAAAACATCAAGTGAGCGAGTGTTAAACCGCAACCGCTGAAATTCTGATCTTCACTGCTTTTCCCGTTGTCACCTGAAGAAACCAACTCATCTTTCCTTCTTTGTTTATTGAACACTTTAGTGTCAAACCATGTCTTATTTATAACAAAATGCATCTCTCCAATCGCGTTATACAACCGGGCATGCACTGTAGATTTTGGAATAAACTAAATTTAATAAGCGCCCAGGGCGCATAATCGAATAAATACGGGTTTCCTTATCAAAATTTTACTAGTGAGAAGAGTTGTTTTATCGTTTTTTAAACATTTTTTATTAGCAGACATTCAGTCTAGATATCCGGATTCTACAGAACGTCACGTCAGAGGTGAGCAGCTTTTCGAGAATTTAGAAAAAAGATACTACAGCACACTTGTGCACAAAAGTGATGTTGCCACACGAGTATAAAAGCAGACGGCACAATCACTTTGTAACAAGGTAGGTCCTTCTTTTTAATGTTAAACATTCTTGAAGTTATTTAGGGAAAATGTTCCGCGAAAAACGCAGAAAAGGACATTTCTGAGACTCAAGAAAGGATTTGTGAGTACTATTTATAGATTACGTTCCTAAAGATAAGTTGACCTCAACTGACTCATTTCAATCAGTGTAATGTTGATTATCAGGTATAACTACCTTACCACTTCCAAGTATCGTGTGTACAAATGTACCTATCTTTTTTTAAGTTTCTTTGTGATTTCCCACGCAACCAAACAAACTGGAAATTCTTTTCAAAACGAGCACCTTTTTTCTGGAGTAAGAGCTCGGGTCGGCTCTCTGTTTCGATTTTTATAGTGTAACGAACATATTTCTTTTACTTCTAATAAATTTTCAGATTCTCACGAAAGTCCCGAAAGTGATTAACAGTGCACAACGCTTTAAGTTTCCCGTTTTTGAACTTGAAAAAGATCAAACCTCTACTCAGTGAGAGCCACGATAAAATGATAGCCCCTCCTATCCCACTATACTGCTTCCAAAATTGGGACCAAAATAAAGAGACAAGTAGATGCTCAACAGACTACACCAACGGAGTGACTGAACTGCTGCGGGTCGACGGACAGAAAACTTCATGATTCAGGCAGGTATTCACCACTTGAAGTCAAACTTTTCTTTTCTCATATATGTGCTAATATGTGATAAAATAACTCACCTGGAGAAAGAGTTCGGTCCTCTTTAAAGCACTTCGACCCCATAACTATCTGTAAGAAAAATGATAATGAGATAAGATCTGTTTCGGTTCCGGTTGAACTCAATAAAGCTAACTTTACACGTCTAATTTAGAGTTGCAACAAACTTGATCGAAAATTTATAAAACCTCGCGAGGCTTCAAATGCCGAATTGTAAAGAAAGGGTAAAGAAAGTTGTCTCACGAACAGAAAAGAAAACAAATAAGACACTTTGGTCGATAAGTTAAAGCAAACTACCTTGTTGTTTCTCAGTGTAATACATAAAACACTCAAAAGGTTGCTCTCTAAATCGGGATTATTCTAGATAGCGAAACTGGAATTCCATATCTTCATTTTGACATGAGTCAACTAAGTCTTATAAATTAATGGCTTGAGTAAGCTTAGGCTTATAAAGTTAAGCACTTAATCAGTCTTTTTTGGAGCGGGCAATTTTAGCATATCAAAGAACTTAAAAACTTGAACATTTCAACTTTTGTCTAGCCCTTGAGTGAAGCGAAACGTTTTCTTGCATGGCTTTTAAGTGTTCTTTAGTACGCTTGTCATAGTGTTTTTTTTTTAAGGTTGTAGGTGAATGAAAGTAAAACAAAACCTTACTGAGGTAGGCGCGTGGTGGCGCCAGACTGGCGCGTGCAGTGAATGTTAATCTGGGATTGGCACAAAGCACGATCTACCACTGCAACAAACATGTCGGCAAAAACAAGTTGTCTGATACCAGTAATTATCCGGCAAATCGCTAACCAGTGGATAGCACAGTAGGTTATCCAATGGATTGTAATTTATCCAGTAGAAGGCGCTATCCAGCCTTGGACAAACTCGCCAGGCCAAATCCGTTTTGATCATGTAAATGCACTTGTTCAAAAGCAAAATATTTTCAGATAAAAATTGCAGATACATATGTTGAGATATGACAAGTCTTCACAGCTCTTCAGAACTCAATCAATCAACACAAAAAGTTACAAATAAGGAAGTTAAATATTTATTACCAATTCGAAGGTTACCTAGGAACAAGCACCTACTACAATAAGCCCTACAAAATTAAGATTTGGGGCTTACGCATAACAGATACAAACTGGAAAGTTCAAAAAGAAAGGTGCAGCGATACCAGTAAACGAGAGATCCATTCATCCATCCACCCTCCCACCATGAAGGCAAGGCCAGCCACTTCGTCAATCATAACCAGACCCCTGACTGAACAGTGCAGTTTTTGAAGCTTCATTTAATAATTTGTCCAGTTTTTTTTCCAGAAAAAAACCCAGGAGATTTCAAGTCTATGTGAGGAGACCATGAGAAAAGACCAAAAAAACAACAACAACACAGGAATTCATCTTCTGGCCAAAAAGGGAGCCGGGGAGGGAGGTCTGCCAACAATAATCACCTTACACCTTGACCACAGAAATGGTAGCCGACACGCGTCAACGAAAACAGCTGGGGAGCTCAAATATTGCAATTCGTTGGGATTTTTTAATAAAACAATTATTCCACTCGCGCTTGTTGGCTATGAGATCATTATAGCCAACTCGGAGCTACGTGCCTCGTTGGCTATCTACCATCTCATATCCAACGCACGCTTGTGGAATAATTGTTAACCCTTTCATTGGCAAATTTTTCCCCCAAAACGCGTTTTTTAACCGTTAGAGTGAATTTTTGGTGCTACGATGTCGAATTCACCTAAACTTTGCTAGAAAAGCACTTTTTCACACTGCAGCAACATTTTGATAAAGACTCCATGCAAAAATGTACAATATTTCACTTTGGTACATGCGCATAAGCCAAAATTTGGACTTTTTGAATGCTTTTTTTTTGCTGAACCGTTCCAATTTTTTCGGCTTGCTCCTTTACCTTCCTTTTTTTCGGGTTTCTTATTCACGTTCCTTTCTACTCTTTATATCCTTTCTTCTGGTCTGGTAATCATTGGAAAACCCTGAAATGGGGACCTTGATCAATTACAGGTGTATTGGCCTGTTAAAGCACCGATTTTGCACCCAAAACGGATCGTGTTTTTCTTTGATTACCGGTAGCTCTGTCAGAATGCAACCGATGTTCAAAATGAACAGTCCTGTAGAAAGGTCATTCCTCGTCCTATCAGCTGCTTATCTCAAAAATCTGCTGACGTGCTTATTGATGACGTCACAAGTGGTTCAATGACCGCGCCTCCAAATAGCGCCCAAATGCGCGTTTGCATATGAAAGGGTTAAATATACCCCTACAATAGAGCCCCAGCCCTCTGAAGTGGTTTTTTTTTTTTTTTGGGGGATCCTAAGTTCCAGTTAAGTTCCATACTTTCTTTAAACATTTTAGCTTTTGAAACACCCACCCCCTTCCATGGGGTGGGTATGGATATTTTAGGCTAGTCCATTTGGGTATAGTCCATAGACTAGTGGTTTGCAATAACTGAAAGCATCTAATAATGCACTCTACTAATCTTTGATTACTGCTGGTAAATAAAATCACATCAAACTGAGGACAGCTATAGTCAGAACTAGATAGATAGATAGTTAATTGATATTTATACATGACAGTCTAAAACTGAATTGCATAAAAATATACAAATTAAAAGACAACTATTAAAATCTATTATAACTATATTAAAAATTTGCCATAGAAGGAAAAAAGCTATTACTAAGGCATCATTAACACAGATGCAGTTTCCAATTGACATGATCTCATGACCTTGAAACCACATAAACAAAGACAGTGTTTTGAAGTGTTCACATGGAACCTCTCCAACTGTTTTTGTAGTGTTTTCGAATGTGACTGTACAAGCATACGTTGCACTCGGACATGAGGTTCACCATGTTTACTATTCACAAGCCAGCCAATTTTGCACCAAAATACCTAACTGTTTTCAAAATGATGCAGTTTGTCATTTACACAGCCAATGAAACCATATCATATTTTAAATGCTCCACTTTGACAGCGTTTTCAAACGATGCAGTTTCAATATCGGTCTTGATGGCAGGGACTGTTAAGGTAGAATTTGAGTAGGGGGCTTAGAGTCAAATGCAGAAGTGTGAGCAAACTATGGGGAGGGGAGGGTAAAAGTATTGCTTAAAATGACATTGGGATAAAGAGACATTGCTCCACAAAATGTTTGATATAACTACTCACTGAACCTTTCTCACCATGTTGAAGTACCAGCAACTGAGATGTTACCAGAATGAATGAAAACAGAAAAGACAATTTCACTTTCATTGTTACAAAATGAATTACCTTTAGCTGTAGCATGAGCTTGAAAACAAACGTATCATCTTATAAACTTAACCCATTTGGTCAGATTGAAACTGACCAATGATGAAACAGGCCAGTTTTTAGTAGAAAACATGATTCTAACATTTTTTGATTATAACTGAAAACCTTTTAGACAATATTATTGTCCTCATTCAAGATTACGGGGAGCCTCGAGCCAAGCGGCCCATACTGCCGGAGCTTATCCTAGTTTCTGAAGCATATTTAAGCAGCTAGGAATATTTCTATTCCCCCCTGAATGGGATGCTAGTCCATCACAAGGTACCCCCCAGCATTATGTCGCCAGTACCCATTTATACACCTGGGTGGAGAGAGGCACTATGAGAGTAAATTGTCCGCATTTACTTGTTTTTTATGTACCAAGGTAGAAGGCGAGTCTAGTTTGGCAATATTAACTACTGTTACTTTCGTCGCTTACAAACTAAATCAATAATATTGTGTCCATAACGAAATATTTTCAGTAATTTTTCATTATAATTTTTTTTCTTGCTACTGTAAAAAAGTGGCCCCCCTGGCCCCTCCTTCTCTGCAGTCCCAAATGGGTGCTGTGTAAATGATGCTTAAATAATGATATTGTCTAGAAACAACTAAAAATATCTACATGCGTTTAATACATTGAAATGGAAAAAGGGGAAAAGGACATTAGCCAAGTAGTAGAACATTTGTGAGACTACTACAGGCCTTAAAATAATTACGACAGAAGGAAAAGACCTGTCAATAAACTAAACTGACCTGCTATAGCTTGCTTGAGCACGATCAATCCGAAACGTAACAACAAAACGGCCGCCATTTTTTAAAGGTGTCTAAGCTAAAGGGCTAAAGAGTCGAGAAAGACTGGTGAACAGTACGGGAGTGGGGATTCACAACTGGACTCACAAAAAAGAAAAAATGCTTTGGTAACGGAAACTCAGAAAAAAAGTCTGAGCACCAGATGGGATTTGAACCCACGACCCTCCGTGTTCTAGAACGGATGCTCTGTTCTTTATACCACTGAGCTACTGGAGACAAGATGGCGAGCAAGAGACTGCATCACGCAGTCAAGCAGTCCAATCACTAGTACCAGAATATTTTTTCTGAGTTTCCTTATGGTTGATTCGTTGTGCAGTTATTTCTTATTAGTTATCTATTTATTTATATCAAAATTTTTGTGTGTACACACACAGAAAAGAGGGTCCCTTGGTTCAAGTCTGGATCCTCCACTGCAACGCGATTCCTGGAAGCCTTACAGAAATGGTCAGAAAGAGAGAAAGAAAAGCCTGTGGTCTGAATATAAAAGCCCGGGGCCTCTCAGGTATTATGCACCTATCAGTGTAAAACAGTTGGTACAGCAAACTGGTACACAATCGCCACGTATTTTAAGAAGGTTTAGGCAGACTATAGTGGAATGCACGCGCTGCGCTGTTTTTTTTTTTTTTGTGTTAATTTATGTTATGTTTCAACAGTTTAATTTTTCCCCAGGGTTGATCAGGACAAGATGAGGACCCGTTTTTCCTTTGTTCCGCGAAAGTAGCCTGTGAATAGGCTCCCAAGTGCAACAAGACGAAAATAAATCGGCGAGCAAAGCAAGCTGGTTTCTCGTTTCGCACTGTCCCACCTGGGAGCCTCAGTCACAGGCAACGTGAAAGTGGACTTCTGCTCAAATCTGATGAGGCAATCGCATCGGAAATGAGAACTCTGGCGTTCTTGGTGCTGACTCCCTTGAGAAAAGCTGGCTCTTGGTCTGTGAAATTTATTTTCGCTATACCTGAAATGGTGGCCTTATGCGTCCCATACTGAGGCGTAAAAGGAACGGATAATGATTATGATTACTTTGATTCTTAAAATGTACATCCCTGGGCATTACCCTGGGCTTTAATGTTTTGTGAAAAAGTAGAACTGATGTTTTCCTAACCAAACTATCTTTGTATCGGGGCATCGGGAAGAGTTATAAAATGATTATTTTAAGAAATGCGGCGCCATAATTGCCTTTTGAAAAGGGGCACGTTTGGACACAGTCGAGACACAGGTCACCCAAGTTAGATGTATGAGTAAGCTTGAGCTACCTGTGGTTCTAATGATAAATCGATCGTTGATCGTCTTCATTTGCAAGTGGAATACAGTGTTGACGAGCTGTTGCAGCAATACAATGCGGTATTTAGGAAATAATTAAGAAAACTAATACTAATTAAGAAACAAAAAGCGTAGTTGTGCTTGGTGGTGCATCATCCTTGTGATTGTTTTAGATGTTGTAAAAAGGCAGAGGTATAAAGCGCTGGGTATCGGCTGTAACACGTGACAAGCATTGCAGCTTGCACTGGAAAACGTAGTTTAATAGTTGGCAACGGTTCACTCCATTCGTGTGTTGTTTATTAATTTTTTCTTTCTGTACAAGCTGTAATGTTTTGTTAATTGACTTGCTTCACATCATATCATGTTCAGTTAACTGACCGACGCATCTAATATAGTCTACCTGCTCAGGAAAAGAAAACTGTGTTTCAATTTCACTGTAATTTTCCAAGTAGGAAGTCACTGCTAGTCGAGCTTCTAGTTTTCTTCATTCAAATTACTTGTCAACTGTACTGAGATTAAAAAAAAAATGAAAGGGAAAAGTGCGCAAAACTGGCTCAACTAAAAACGACCAAGCGGCAATTAATACATAATTATCTCCTGCATCGGCTGCTGTAGGGCAAAAAAAGTTTAGTTTTTCTGCTGGATGGTCGTTAAATGGCTATTAATGTGTATTTTTTGTCAGCCCTTTTGGCGACCAAAGCCGATAGAAGATATCATCTGCATGTTATTTCCCGCTTTATGTTACAAGCTGTCGGCTGTCTAAACCGGTGCCTTTACCTATAAACTTTTTAATATTCAACGACGAATTTGTCCATCTGATCGCTCGTCCAACAAATCTTTTCCCTGATTATTTTAACAGAGCTTTCTTGGAAAGATCCTTGAATTTCGAGATGTCCCGAGTGAAGTTTGATGTATTTGGCCTAAAAATAGCAATTTGTTCGAGGTGAAGCTGGTTGAAGACACCTTGTTGCGAAGTCAATCTCTTTGTTTTGAAAAAAAGAAAAGAAGCCGACCTGTTAAATTTTCATGAAGATTGATTTAATTGTAGCGGCTCCTTTTTACGATGCTTTACTAAGAGGTTTGAGTTCGAAAAAAAGTAAACTATAATTTCATATTTAAATACTTTAAATACGATGTGTAAATTTAAACGTCGTCGATTGGTGATTTTCCACTAATTCTTTCTTCATTTTTCTTTGCCTTTTTAAGAGACCTGCTGCTGATTTCCATAAAAAATTCTAAGTTTTCATTTGCAGAGTTCAAAGTTTGCGCCCTTTACCTTCAATTCATCTCCATACTATCACTACGGCCATCGCTTACACAGTCGTGTTTCCAAGCGCTGACATAAAATGTACAATTTTTACTCTCAATTTAGTTTACTGCGCCTGTTTTGCAGACTTGTTACTCAGTCGCTCATGAAAAAAGAACCTATGTTGGCGCACCAGTGAACCGTTAGAACGAGTATGACCTGTTTCATTGTTTCAATGACTGAAGAGCCCTTATTGTATTCAGTTTAGTGAAAATTGAAGTTTTCAGCTAAAGCTTCTAAACATTTAACAAAACAATATGAGTTATAAAACGTGACATTTCAAAAATACGTGCCGTATATCCGACTGAACTGATAAATTAATCCGACTGATTAGAAATTTGAAGAGAAACTTACAGTTGGGTGACTGTTATTTGAACATCACTTTTTCACAGCAATGTAGAACAGCGTTTTTCCAAGATATTCATATTTGTTAATATATGAAAATACTTGCAGCCAATGTGACTTGTAACCGGTCCTGTATTCCCTCTGTTATCCTTTCAGTTTGATCATCATTTGAGAATCGCAACTTCCAAAAAACAAGTTTGACGGTACTGTCCGTACTTACTGGCGACTAGTGCTTTATCTGCCTACCCACTGAACAATGCCGACAAATACAAAGCAAACATTTTAAAAAGTCCGCATACAGTTTTATTTATTTAACTAAAGCATTATGGCAACACATTTAAATAAAAATATGCCGTTTTGTGGACAAAATGGTTCTGAGTGCATGACAAGCGGCAAGGCCGTAGTGATCAGAGTGAACTAACCGTACCATGCACAAGAGAGCATTCTCTTCATATTCTCTTGCCGTGAAACAAACCACATCCTTCATCTTCCGTTCTATTGACAAGTTTGTGTAAAACCAAAATCCTCAAAAAAAGCCGCTCTTATCCATCATTAAAATATAATTTCGTTTCATGAATTCATATTCGACTGAGGACTCGATACTTTGGGATCATTTCATCTCTCGCGCAAAAAGGAAAGTAAATCTAGAGAACTACACGGTTAAGTATTTTCTAGGTGATCGTGCGATCAAAGACTGTTTTCTCAGGTCTTATAAGAAGGAAAACATTGTGTGTAAACCCGTTATTGTTTCATAAGAGTAAACTACTTTTATCAAGTTTCTGGAGAAAACTGTGAGTGAAAATACTAAGTTAAGTAAAATGCTGACAAAAATGAATTACCTTTGTGTTTCGATAACTTCAGTTGGGCAAAACATGGAGTGGAATATAGTCAGGAGAACCAATATAAGCTTGGCAGGTCCAGCTCACACTGCACTGAGCCGGTGTACTGTAATTGGATGTTGGTGATAAAATGTTATTGTGGCTTATAGCGGCGAGAGCTGATGTGGGACTCGACAATGAGCGGAATCTTTTTGAAACCAGTTGGCGGGAAACTTGTCGGCACTTTTGTTCTTCACACAACTGGTGTATTATTATTTTTTTTTAATCACAAATCAGTTTGGAGAATATTAGTTGACGATGCGTCCCTCCATGATAAAAAATGATCCATTGTTTTGAAGACAAAAGTGATTGGAATTAGATTCTAAGATAATCTCCATTAAAGGGGATCAGCAGCTTAATCAGCCGCACTGTTTAAGGTGAAAAACTTAAAAGAAATATTACTTTTTCTATAAAGGAAATGATACGAAATAAAAGTTTCAGCCCCTACTTGGCGACATGGTCGTGTATCACCCGGAGCGTAACTTGTTTTATTATTTGTCTTTACTTGGCCGGCGGCTTCACTCGATATCACCAACCACTAATGCATAACAAAGAAACAAACGTTGGTATACGTAGTCACCCGCTGATCCAAAAATATTATAGTTTCTTCTTGTTTACTATGTCTTTTTTAAACACGTGTTTAAAGCAAAAAAAAAATGCGTCATGTCAGTATAAAAACTTTGTGAGCTGTTAGCACTTGTTAAGGACAAATAAATGTTAGGTTTAATCTGCGATAGCGTGAAAGTGCCAAAATATAAAGAGAACGTCGTGCGTTTTGAGTTATTTTTTATTTTCAAAAGAGAAAAAATAAGAATCGAGGCCGCGCGGAAAATACCTGTTCTGAGCATTTCCTGCGCTTTGGTCACAACAGGAAACTGAATAGCCTGGTAACAGGTGATTCACTTGTATTATTCCACGAATTTTTATTAATTCACAATGAATATTGCTATTTCTGTTAACGTCCTGTTTGTTTGTAGCCAGTTTTAAGCAGCTGAACATAAAAGCAACGTACTTTGTAATTCGTACGACGACAATTTTTACAATTGTTCCATTCTGTGTCATAATACCAAAGAAATATCTGCGGGTTCTTGACTCATTGAATCTTATCTGTCTGACTTTCTATTTCCATGCACTAAGCTCCGATGATCTGTTTACGTACAGTCGGTAAAGTTGTTTAGCTGTAGAACAGGCAGCTGTTGTTTGTCGGTGCGGAAGATATTCTCTTTACATGACCATACCGATCGACACAGTAAAACAAGCAGAACGAGAATTGGGAGAATGTCATTAGACGAGCCGGCCAGAACCAGGAGCCATTATGGCTCCTGCCGGAACCCAATAATACAAAAATGTTTACTCAGAAACTTTATATTCCACCCCCCAAGCGCGCCTGCCTAACCCCTAATTGATGCCAATTCTGGTGTTACCGGGATGGTGCAGTAAAATTTACTGTTTGGGTTATTTTTTTTATCAAAAAAAAAAAAAAAGTGCGATCCAGTAAGTCATGCGAGCCACTTAGGTAAGCCTAAATACAACACATTTGTTAGCCTAAATAGCACTATGTTGAGCCTACATCTTGGCCTTTGGGTGGCTTGGGTTAGTCTAGACAGTCAGCCTAATACTGGGCCGATTACGGATTTCTATGGCCGTTCCATTTTATATCCACTTCTCTCCCCGACCCGTATCAGAATATACTTTACATATACTTTTGCCTCCAAAAGGTTAGAATATAAAAATAAAAAAAAAAAAAAAAAAATAAAAAAAACCCGTACGTTGACGGGAAAAGGCAAAACAATCCCTCTAAGAAAAAAGTTCAACAGAAATAACCCGATTTTCTTACCCCATTGCAAAAAAGCCAAATTGTTTTCCAAACCTTCAGAAATATTCAAAAGATCACGGGATGTCGACGGAGTGACTCCCTCAGAGCGAGAAGTGACTTTCGAAGCCCCTTCAGAAAATCTCGTCTATGGGGTAGTGGCTCAGGTAGCCACATACGAGTAGATTAACGTTTCATTTAATTTAACTGAGATATTCAGATCGAGATCAGCCTAAACGTGTATTTTTTAGTGCTTTATTCGTAACCGTCATAGATTTTTTTTAGTTTTCTATTAAAAGTTTCAACAAATACTTTATACTTTGGGTTGTCTGCCTGTGTATATACTGGTTTGGAGCAGCGCAAAAACCGGTCTTAACGTCAAGAACGCGCGGTTCTTAGCACTGCCAGCTGCTCCCCAACCGACCAACTGAATTCGTGGAAATGAACTGGCTAGTTTCTTTTCGATTCTTTGTGCACAGGGTCTTTTCAACAATTCTTTGCGCTTTTACCCCCAATCCCCTGACCATCCCCCCCCTTGAAAGCAGAGATGGCCCTGGGGATGAGATCGAGATAGTCGTTCCCAGTCTCTGAGTATTATATGATTCAAAATGGCGGGAGTCGTGAGGGGTTTTCGAACATTTTCGATTTTCTTAAATCATGCCCGGCTCACGAGTGTTTCAACGAGAATGTTTTCAACTGAACAGAATGGAGAGGATAGAACAAGCTCCTCCACTGAAGATGAAGAAACGACCAAGGGATCTCTACCAGCAAATAATTCTGTTGATAGGTATTGACTCCATTGATAGCTAGAATTCTCAGCCTTCGATCTGCAGATGTCTAGCCAGGCTTAAACAAGTAGTACTAAGTTTTTGGCTAATTAGTAAGCTTATAAGAAAAAGTTTTTCAATGTTTGAAAAAAGTCTGTGGGCTAGGTTCATTCTCTTTTTTCACGATCCCATAATACATCTTGTTTTATTTAAATAACCCCCCAAAGTTTTTGCATAAGCATTGTTTTCGATTTCTCTGGGGACGATTGCACGTCACTGTAAATCCCAAGAGAAATTGAAAACAATGCTTATGCAAAATTTTTGGGGGGGTAAACAAGATGTATTATGGGAACGGTGAAAACAGCGAATAGATATATTATTTTTACATAAATTAAAGTGGCTCTGAACCCTGCCGACAGATTTAAAAAAAAAATTCACAGAAATGGTCAGAAATGTTTCTTTTGCCAATTGGTCAAATATAAACCAAAAACAAAAACTTTCACTGAATAATTTGTAAGTTAATTGCTTCAAACCGTTTAACTAGGGTATTTTTGACTATTTTTCACATTGCCATGGCAATGATTTTTGATGTGATTTGGATCATACTACTGTTTTATTGATGAAAGCTTTATTGGTGTACAGTTATGCTTAAATGCCACAACATCAGGCAATCTGTATAATTTACAATGAAGGCCTCAACTATTGTGAGCCACCTTAAAAAGAGGGTTGTTGCTTTTTGAGAGGGAGTTTGATCATACAATGCAGAGATGCTAACCAGAAATGACTAAAACTAGGAGTTTGACAATTTTGTTAAAAGGTACAACTTGCTCCACAATAAACATCCCGTGTGTCTTTTGCTTGGCCAACCTAAATATTTCAAGACAGCACCTGCATAGAAGGTCAATCTGTGATGTGAATAAACTTAACACATTAAAAAATTAAAATTTGTCAGTCAAACTGGGTTAGCTATATCCTGTATGAAGACAAAGTACACATTCCTTTTTTTATCTTTTTTAAGGTTGCCAGATGCTTTCTTTGGAGCTGCATCCACACCATTTAGCCGTAAAATTATTCAAGTTCTAATGTCACCAATCAATGAAACTGATGTTGAGATCAAACCAGATGGTACAATTATTATTATCATTATTTATTATTATACGTAAGGACCTTGGTTAATTATGATATCCTTGTCTAGGATTGATTTATATTCCTGAAATAAAATACAGAAGAATACTAAATCAAGCATTTGGACCAGGAGGTTGGGCATTAGTACCAAGAGGAGAATCTCTTCAATTTCAGGTAAAATAAAGTGACTCTGAGCAGATTTTTTTTTTCAATTTCCCTTTGTTTCACTTATGAACCTTGAGCTGCTGTAATGTGGTTTAACATATTTTTTCTTGCATGAAATTGGTCTTAAGTATCACATAACAGCCAAAACTGAGGGATATCTGAGGATATTCCCCAAGGGATATCATCCAGTGTTTAAAAACCATTTCATGTTTCCATGCCTTAGGTTTCTCTACAGAAATAGTTTTTTTAAAATTGAATAGAACTGAATATATTAACCTGATAACTTTGATGTTTGACGACTAAACCAAGAGCATCCATGTTTGAGAATGTTTGTTAATAAACAATATTTTTGGCTTCAGACATATATGTCCTTGGTCATTATTTGTTCTTCAAAGCTCACAGCTTGTCATAACAGTTTGGAAAAATGGTTTTCTGACAAAGTGTATGCCCTGTGAAGTTGCAGGCACAATTCTAGGAGATTGTTAACCCATTTACTCTTGTGATGCCCAAAACTGCTTGTTGCTCTTTGTTCTACTTCTGACGTCATCACCTTCGACCAAAAAAGGCATCACTTATGGTACTCAATCTCTGCAGGAGGAAAAGGGGAGGGTGTCAATTTTCTATCCTTAAAAGAAAATAATTGTTCTGATGAGTTCACTTAATTTACAGGAGGGCTTGTAAGTTTCTCAGTGTTAGTACTACTGGTGCAATTCATCAGTTTCATTTGTGTGCTCGTGTTTACTAAAGAATGTTACTTTGTGAATGTTTTCAGAATGACAGAGATAACAGCCAATTGATTGTGCGGGAATATGCATTGTTTTGTTTGGGAAGGTTTGTTGCACAGACAGTTGGTGAACACACATTTTATTCTGCCAATAACATGGTTTATGGAAGGGCTATGGAATCTGCCAAGTCTAACGCTTTAATGAGGTGTTGTAAAGACCTTGGGGTGGCCAGTGAGCTCTGGGACCCACAGGTAAATACAGTTCTTGAGAGGCCACATAATTTGTACATGTGCATTGAACCCACAATATTTTCTGTTCGCGCGCTGGGAATAACCATTGAATGTCGGAAATATTCTTCAAGACACTACAAAACAAATTAGGGACACTGGGTCCCATAATACTTGTTATAATAAATTGACTACTGCCCATATAAAACCAAAAAATATATATAGAGACATGGTGGCGAGAAGATATGAATTTTATGTTTGAGTGGCAGAAACAATATCGTTTGAGATATCGTTTTGGCACGAGAACATAAAATTCATATCTTTCAGCCAACGTGTAATGTTCTTTTTATTATATGGAGACCAGATGAAGTTGATGTTGCAGATTTTTATTTCATTATTTTCGAATAATCGAGCCAGTTTTACAAATCAGTGTTCGTCTTCATAGAAAATACAAAGCACCCGTGCCCAGGATATAAAAACACTCAATGAATTCCAATCAAACAAAATACTTGTCAACTAAATAAGATGTAAGAACTGAAAACGTCACTGACTTTGACTTGAATCTGATGCGGCAAAGTCTTGACGGCCGATAGTTTTCAACTGCTTTTGTTTTCGTCTTTATGACATCTTGCACTTGTGACATCCCTTGCGAATAATTCCCTCTAAAAACCTAAAAATTGTCAAAGTTTCCATTATCCTGTTCTCGTTCTTAACTATTTGGAAAACTCATTCTTTTTCGTTGCTTAGTTAAACAAATTAACCTTTGTGTCGATGCTTGCAAATGAGTCAAAACCAAGTCCATTCAACAAAGCAGAAAAGGTGCAAATCGTGATGTCAATGAGCGATATGCCGCTGACAAGAGTGTCATACGAAAAATACGCCACTTAGGTCCCGGATGGAGTGGCGTATGGAATCGATGAGTGGTTTAGTTCCCAGTAAAACACTGTCCTCCAATTAGCCAACTGGGAAGTCTTGTCTGTGCAAGTGACTGCTTAAAGGAGCTATGTCACAGACAACTCAACTTGAAAAATTGGCAAATTTGTATTAAGTTTGTTGCTCATAATCTGCCTTAATCTTTGTCAATCAAAACCAACCATGTTTATTTTCAGGTTTTTATTTCTCCATTGGTGTTTTTCTCCCTTACAATACTATTATTTTGAGATTTCCTTCAATTTAAAGCTAATCAGAAAAATAACTTAAAACACCATGACATAGCCCCTTTATAAAGGTTAAGTTTGCAGTTAGTATGGGGGGGAATTTGATTATTTGACAAGTGACTGCTTATTTGAGTGTGACTGCTTAACAGAGGGTCCACTTTATAGAGGTTTGACTGTATTACTAATTGTTTTATTTTATCCTCCTCAGTTCATCATTGACTGGAAAGAAAAGTATGCTCTGAACACATGGTGTGAAAACGTACGAACTAGGGACAAAAAGAAGTTATGGAGAAGAAAGGACAGAAAATCAACAGATGCATTTCAATATCCATGGAAGGAGATAAATCAGGAAAAATGAATCACTGTTAGAAACAAATATGTCCAGAGTAATAACATGTAAATTTAAGTAATAAAAAGTATTTCCAGTTAGGGTTGTGTCATTTTATGTAGGACTTACCCACTAACTTCAACCCTAGTCTTTTATTATTACCTTAAGTTTTTTTACAACCTCTGACTTCTTACACAAATCAGGAAGAAAAAAAGGCTTGAGAAAAAACTGCTACATGTAAAACAATAAAGCCAAATTTTATTAATGATCTTGTTTGGTCATGCAGTGAGAACAGATAAATCCACTGCCACAACAATGTGTCTTAACTGGTCTCTCTCTCAAAAAATAATTACTAATGTAAGATAATTAATTTTAAATTGACATTGTTATTTAAATGGTCAGTATAATAATTGCTATTAAACTCTTTGTGAGGTCATGCAGTTGTACATGACAATGAAATGATATCCATGTACTTAAAACTATTTTAATCACATTTATTAATTATTTACATGCACAAGACCAAGAAATTAAGTACTAAATTAGTAGTTCCAATACTTACTTAGATTGCTCTGTGATACTTCTTCATGTAGGTCAGATGTGCTGTTCCAGAAAATATCCATGCACCCCATGGAAGGTCATAGTAGGTTTTGAGGGGTTGGGAAGTGTAAAAATAATGATAACAATGACAACAATAACAGTGATCACCAATTATTTTTATTTGGGGTTGGAACCCAAAACCTTCTGTGGGTATGCATATTTTATAGAACAACACAGTTGTAATATTATTTTACTGCTGCGCAATGCTTTCTAGACAAATTGCAATGTGGTCAAAGTTCCTCCATGTCCACTTGGAAACACAGCAACTGGAAGCGCATGCGCCTTTTGAAAGTTGTCATCAAAGCCTCTATTAATCTGCAACAAAATGCAACAGCCTGGTAATGTACTTGCTGGACAATCAGTTATACATCCACAGTTCATTCCCAGGGTGTCATTGAAAATGAGCAACAACTCAGAGGTTGAAAATAACCAGAAGACAACATTCAGAGGAGGCTATTTTACAATCTACTTTCATTGTGTAGCCAGGTTTATCACATGACCAGTTAGAGACCAATCAACATAGATCATTGCTTTATTCTTACTCCAACAACATTCTTTGACATATTATTTTATTGTAAAGTAATGAAGAATACAGTAAACAGTTCTATCAAAGTACAGAAACAAGTACAAAATTGGAAGAATATGAGATGAAGTGGGAACACAAGCCATAGGTGTTAGGAGAAGAACATTGGGGCAGAATGTTCTGGTTTTGAATTTTGTGCAATGTCGATTTAATGGGCTAGTGACTGCACAATTTTAGGCAATTACAGCAAGGGCTGACCAACTGGTCATTCAATTAACTAAAATCAGAAACCCATAAGGATTGAAACGTGTAACTCCCTATGATTTGTATTGTACAAAGCGTTTACACATTCGTTTCCAATAAGTACCATATTTGGAAAATCGCAAGGAAAAAATAAGCCAATAAAAATTGTATATTTCATTTAAATTCACAGTGCATGGTAGCTCACACTCAATGGCATAATCTTGATTGCTTGAATATTGTTAAATTTGGTTAAATTCTTCTGTTTCATTGTCATTTAGTAGTCTGGAGAACATCACTTGGATACACTTAATGAATTTTCTTAGTTACAGCGCTTAGGTGGAATTCAAGTAACTCACTGAAAAACCGAAAATGTGGTTGCCTGTGTCATTACATGTATAAAGCATTCATGTTTAAACTCTGTGTTTCCAAATATGGTACTTGGCAAAACTGAATATTCAAATGCTGTGAGCGCGCGTTACATGTTTCAACCCTTATGAGTTTCTGCTGAAATATCACAATGGTGACTTATGCTGCACAACTTAAAAGAAACTGACAAAATATAAAGGTGCATGGATGGAAAAAACCGGACAAGAATAAAATAGATTTTGGGGAGCTTGAAAAATGTTAGCCTGACTTTTTTCAAGTTTATCTACCGGTAAGTTAATTGTACGAAAATGTCATTTAACACCCTTATTTGTTATGTGGCCACTAGTTTACTACCAAAACTGCCACTCAGTCAATTTGAAATTAAGAGCTCACAATTATGAAAATAAACAGAATGATAAATGATACTGTGACCTAGGGCCTTTAAGCTAACTCGATTCCTTCAAGGTCAGACACTTAAGAAAGCTTCATGGTAATAAGAGGTAAGAATGTGTGCCGCATAACCTGACTAAATGTATAAGCCAAGTGTGTAGCTGAAGATAGGAGACCATGACACGCACTCACCTTTTGTCTGAATCCTTTGTTATCCCTGGCACCTTACTGAATGTTGTTTGAAACAAGTCTCTAAAGTGAAATACAATTATTAATGTATTTACCTGTCACTAACATCATCTAGTCTCACCCACTTTTGATACACATGTACCAGCTTACAATAAAATCTTAACTTTAATTTCAAATTGATTAGTTAATCAATATATCTATCAGTGTTTTAATGGCCAGCCAAATTATCCCAAAGTTGTCTTTCACTGCCCCTACTTTTTCTGTGAATCTAAAGTGCCAGCCCTATATCATTAATCCTCAACCCTTTTCAGTGACAGGGCAAAGTGAAGAGTATAGTAGAACCTGAATTTAACAAACTTCTTTAGAACAAAGTCTTTGGTATAACAAACAATATTCTTCAGCCTGGCCAAAGTTACAGTAAAATGTATCAAACAGTAACTTGATATAACAAACCTTAAACTAGTTGTACCTATCGGTAAGTGCCAACGAGCGAAATACTCATGTTTGTTCATAAGAACAGATATTGAATGGTTTTTGATAGAACTATATTTGAAATGACCAAAATATGGTAAATTGTATTTTAGGTAATATGCGAAAAAAGTGCTATTTCTCTGGTGTTCATAGTCTTCATAAATGACACAGGCTTGATAGCCTGCGTAGCAGGCACCGTAGTTTCCAGCGCGCGTATTCTCGCGATCGCGCACTCTTTTAAACACACTAAAAAACGTACACAGATGTCTGCTACGCAGGCTACGGGTTTGACAGATTGATAACTCTTGACACATCTTTAAATTCTTTTCAACGTTAAAATGTCACAAAATGTAGAAGCAAAAAACTTTTGACTTTCTTGTGTGTATGAGCGTCGCTTTGTATTGATGTTATTCCTACGCGGAGCGAAAATGCGTGCCAAATAAAATATAAACGGTATTTGATTTGGAATAAATCATCGGTCAAACAATTACTATAAACACAATAAACACTAAAAGGAAGCATTTACCCGACTTCAGCATTCTCATAAGTCAAGAAAACTCTATTTGAAGTCAACAGTCCGCTTTTGATTTTCATGTCTCTCTTCGATCGTAAATCAAAGGACTCCAAAGTCGAAAGATTATTTCATCGCTTTAAAGACCTTGATGTTTCGTTTTTTTCGGCGGTCGAATATTCTGTACGGTATTCTCTTTCGATTTATAATTCCCTAAAAGTGTATTTATCGGTAAAGGGATGAATGACCACATTGAAAATTTTAACAGGCCATTTTGGTCATTTGCTCTCTAGCAAGGAGTGAGAGACTGGGAACCAGTTGGGAAGAACAATACAACCCAAATATGGGGTTTACTTACACCCAAATATGGTAAAAAAAAAAGTCCCTTACGCAGAACTTAAGATTTTCTCTGCCTATACACTCATACGCACACGGCTCTATGATTCTGCCGCCTCGACAGCCTCGCCTTTTGGCTCGGCTGTCTCGTTGGCAATTAATAATAACAACTGTGTTATAACAAAAACAATCCAGAAGCCCAAACATAAAATGTACCCTGACATAACAAATTATTTATTATATCAAGGTTTTCGTTAAAACCCTTTATAATTTCCACAGTCCATTGGCACTTAGTTAAATCAAGGTTTCACTGTAAATGGGTGTCATATATACAAACAATATCATTCTTGTTACACAAGACAAACAAAGGAGACACTTCATGACAGGACTGTACGTGTCACTCATTTTCACAAGCAAGTGAGCGTACTGGTTGAGTATGTAAGAGCAGTGTATACATACCTGGCTTGCTGTGAAAGATACGCTGCTAATGCTTCCTGGATAGCTCGCGCCTCCAAGTGTGCCTGAAACAAAACTTTGTCAGTTGGAATGTTGAAATAAATTTTGTCATTTGACTGTCACTTCCCAGCGACCAAACTGAACTGTGTCATTTATGAGAGGGTGAATGCAGATGAGCTTCAATTAAATTTTTGTGGTTTGCAATTTTGAGCTGCTATGTTATTTTAGAAAGTGATAAATGATCATCGCAGTGAATTTCCAATTTAAGCAATTGGAATAAAGAAGCCTGAAAAAAATTCAGGGCATCAACGGGATTCAAACCCGTGACCTCCGCAAATACCGGTGTGATGCTCTACCAACTGAGCTATTGAAGCCACACATTGGGAGCGAGGTCAATTGCGAGTTCATATTTTCCCGTGAGAGGAGTGAAATGATGTAATGTATATTAAATGATTCATATATGAACTGCGGATGTATACGAAAGTGATATATGATGTGTGGCTTCAATAGCTCAGTTGGTTGAGCATCGCACCGTTATTCAGGGAGGTCACAGGTTCAAACCTCTTTGAAGCCCTTATTTATTTATTTTTTTAGGCTTCTTTATTCCAATTGCTTAAATTGGAAATTCACTGCGATGATCATTTATCACTTTCATATACATATATATATATATTTCATTGATTTGAATAGTATTCCTGAAGAAACTCCAATAATAGCAGAGGTGAAGAGGACTTGTAATGGTTTTGTTAAAATGATCACTTGTAAGGCTCACCGTGACAGCACCAGCTGAAGTAAATGTCTTGACACCAGAAATAAGCCTGCAGAACTCCTCTGCTAACATGTCAGTCAGACGGGACAGCACCTGACTTAGTAACTCTTCTGACACGGCAAACACCTGACACAAATATCAACAATTCAGCCAGTGAGCAGATAGAAAGTCTGTTCATAGACTGATCAGTTTACTGACAGTACAGTATAAGTACCAGTAATATCCAGAGATGGATTAATTTACATGTAAAAGGATATGATGATCAGGTCATAACAAATAAAATTGATAGATAAATAGATAGCTAGATAGATAGATATGACATACATATTTGTTACATAGTGTTCAATTAAATAATGAGAGTGGCAGGCAAAGACAGTCACCTATTGCACAATATTCACTTGATATTTGGTCATCAGGGAACAGTTAATTTCATTTCCCAAGCATCTCAATGTTTCCCAGGGTGGAGCCTAGGGTAACATTGAGATTTGAGGAAAACTGGTTTCCTGAGGGACCAGTTATATGCATTAAGTGATTTGTTGTATTGCACAGTGAAAACTGCAGACGTTTGTCAACATTCACAGGTAACAGTGCACTGTTATCACTGCTACCTCTGACATCGTAAATTTTACGATGTTGCCTGCTAATAGACTTTGGTCGGTAACGAGTTTTACTGTTAGATGTCATGTGACCTTGAAGTGGCCATTGAAAGTGTAAACTGTTGGGGTAAAAATTCCAGTTATATAACAATAAAGTATGTCGGGTCCCCTTGCTGGGAAATCTAACTGTACTGTACCCACCTGTGCATGGACAGTGACAAGGTTCATAATGACCTCTTTAACATAACTGCGTACATCTGCCACAAACAAGACATATTTTTTTATTAAGAAAAATAATGTGAGTTATCTTACCTGAAGAAATGAGCAATGGTATCACTAGAGGTCAAGGGTAAAGTAATGTTAAATCTGAATTAAGGCTACAATGATACATTTTGTCACGATACAATACATATCTCACTACAAGTGCCACAATAAATGATACATGATGCAATGTATCAGTGTTTTTTGCTTGGTGGTGCTCATGACTATTGTATATTGTGTTGTGAACGTCACACTACAATATAACAATTTTTGATGAGCAACAAAAGGAGTTAAATGTCAAATTTTTAGCAACAAAGAAGTTTATCTTTGACCTTCTGGATTTAAGGACGTTCGCGCTAATTGTTTATGCGCATCCTTACTGCGCATGAAATTCGTCATGCCACGCCATTCATTGAGCGCGCACGCTGAGAAAACTTTCTCAGCAGATACAGGGAGGGTAGCCATTCCGCTCTCTTTGCTTGGAGTTTGCTCTCTTAAATGGTCGGTGACCCCTACTTTTTTCTTAACGGATTACTTTTGTTAATTAATATCTATGTTTTGCGAGAAAATAAAAAAAAATCTACCGAGTGGAAGTTTGTATTTATTGTCCGACTGACGTTTGAATTACGCTTTTTGAGCTTTTCATTTTGCCGTACAACAGTTTTTAATGCCTTTTTTTCAGGGTTAAGTCTTACAAAAAGGATATCAACACTATGAATTATTTACGTAACAGAGGCCCTTCTACAAAATGTGACTTAGATCGTTTGCCTCCGTTCACTAATCTTCGATATTTTTAACTACAAGCCTTGTAAACACTGCTGAATTATGTGCCCCAACTTTTCAAAATCAGGGTAGTTTTCCACACGCTTTATCTCTGAAACAAAGTCAATGACCCCAACTTTTTTTAACATTTCTGAAACAAGTTACTCATTATCTGGCCACAGTAAAAGTTTTAAAAAAATCTATTGAGTAGACAATTTTGGCACGAACATCCTTAAGCTTTGTTGAGTTTCTTGTCTGGCCTGGTAACGGATGAATGAATTTTATGTGCTACCTTTGTGATGACAGCTGCAAATGGTTAGACATAATTATATTCAAGTCTTTTCAGAAAAGGACGATAAACCATAGGCCCTGTTTCCTGCACCTGCACTGTTAGGGTCAGCAGGGGATGTTAAAGAACCCACACCGTACACTAATCAGAAAGCGTGGAGCATGGAGTTACCAGGGTTGTTGTCTGGTCTTGTTTCAAAATTACATTGGGGGCATCTGCAAAAATTTCCTTACTCTTTGTAAACTGCTTATTAATAATGCAGTCTGGTCAAAAACGTCCCTGATAAAGTATTGGAAAGTGCAAAATATTGGGCTTTTATTATTATTATTATTATTATTATTATTATTATTATTATTATTATTATTATTATTATTATCATAATCATTATTATTATTATTATGTTTGTTCAATGTATGCCTCAAAGATTTTTCATTCTAATCACACAACATAGAAGCTTAAGAGCATGTAAAAGCTTTCAGAGTGTTATTATGTAGGTTAAGGCTATTGACATGTTAACTGAAATTATCTCCTGAGAGAAACTTGTAGAAAAACAAATTTTGTATATGTATATTCTCTTTTTAGCCAGATACACCTGAGATTCAAGTTTGTATGAAAAATACTCAATTCAATAAAGTTTTTTTAAAAAAATTATTATTATTATTTTAAATAAAGGTTTGACTATTTTTCAAGCCTTTGCTAAATTAATAAAACTGCTTGGCTGTATTATACAAATTTCTGACGAATAACCTCTTTTCGTTTCCTTGTTGTTTAATGTTACCTTTTGGTGGAAGGCAGGTGTGCCATTTAAAGTCACCCATGGTCAAGCCAGGCTCCACATATGCTATCAGTGGCTCTGCTTTTTGTTCAATGTATGCATCAAAGATTTTGCCTTCTAAATCACACAACTCACTGGTAAGATCCTGAAAATAATGAATAACACCTTACCAAATGAAAAATAATAACAAAGTTTTAGAAAAACTGTAAGAAATACTATTACTTAGAATAAATTGAGAATTGCTAATAGGAACAGGAACAATATTATTGTGACAATAAAGTTACCTTTTTTAGCTTGTCGCTGATTGGGTAGTCATTATTTCTAAAGCTATCCACCAGTTTTGGAAGAACGTTGTTTCTTACATATCGGCAATTGTTGAGCACAATCAGTAATCTTTCATCCTGGTAAAGACAACATATTCAGCACAGCAGAAAATAAAATGGTGTGTTGTACATTAAAGCACAAACATTTTAAATCTATAAACTAATACCATGCATTTGTGCTTTCACTAACCATATTCTATTATTGCAAAGGTCTCAGGATATACTTCTGTTAATAAATCAAAACACCAAAAATAATTATGCAAAATAATCGGTTATCAACAGGCTGAAGGCTGTTTCTTCAAGGACCAGAAGCTCTGATGAAAGGAATAACTATATTTTTTGGCTAAATTTAATGCAGTTGCAGATGCTCCAGTCTTAAAGTTGCGGCCTTGTGTAAATAAGCATATGAGAGAAGCAAGTCTACAAAAACCTAAACTCATATGAGGTGTAGAGCATTATGGAAACTTCTATGCCAAAATTGACATCCACAACATGTGCCACAGTCGCTCTTTATGAGGTAAGACATGCTCTCAAAACCCCTTACAAAGTAACACTGTATGGAACAAATTAATGGTGTAAAAGAAACTCACAATAACAGGTGTGTTGTCCTCCATTGACAAAGATGATCTTTCCAAGTTATCCTGAGAACCACTGTCACTACTACCCTGTGGACCAGACCTGCTCAATAGAGAGAGGGAAACAGACCCACTGTTAAATCATACAAATGTGCGAGGCAGCGAGGCACGTAAGGCAAGGCAGCGAGGTATGCAAGGCAGAAATCCCTACTCCAAATAAACAAGGCTAATTGCAAGCTAACTAAGCTAGCAGTAGGTTAACTGGAGAGCCATTTAGGCTAACCGGAATGGATTGCGCGTCTCGCTGCCTTGCACTTTGGGACAACCCCCCCCCTCCCCCCACTGTCACTTCTACCCTGTAGACTAGACCTGTTTGATGCATGAGAGAACTAAAAACTTAACTGTTAGTCATCAGTGTCATGGATAGCAGTATGCCAGGCTACAAATGAGAAGTAATGACTGATCATCTCAGGAAAGGAAAAATACTTCACTTAAGAAATTAATTTTACTTATCACAAGGAGATAAAGAATGTTATTAAATGAGTTGTTTTGTTATACCTATAAAGAAATAATGCACTAATCATTCTGCACAATAATTATTACCATGTGTTCATGATCAAAAGATTGTGAAACTCGGGACATGTGCTGAGATTTGTATCCTGACTGTGACACAGACAATAAACATGCTTCACCATGCATTGAGCAGACACTTACAAAGAGACTTTGTCGGACTCCTGGTCAGGTTGGAAGGCCAAATGTTGAAGACACTCAATGAATGCCTGAAATAATTGACAGAAAACATAAAACTGCCATTTTTCCAAAACAATAAACTTGACCACAGCCAAGTCATTTGTAGACAGCAGGAGCAGGTATTGTTGGATTGCATGTGATGTCATCATAGCCATGTTGGTGGTTGATTTGTATCCACATCTTTGTCATACCAGTCTCCAGGACCTGCTCCTAGTCATTGCAACTTAGGATAGATTTCTAAAGTACTTTACTAATTTTATATTTGCCTGCTAATTCTGGTGGTCTGTATTGTCAAAAGGTCTGCTAATATCTTAAGTAGATTAACAGGTAGAAACCGGAGTATTATCATGGCATTCATAACAAAAGGTTTATCGAAGCCTAAACGGGGAGCCCCTTGATTCTTTACTTTGCTATTCTAAATAACTTTGAATAAAATGACCAATAGACAGAAAAAGTTAAGACTTGAGCCCGGGATCCAACAGAAAGCCATTAATTGGGCAGCAGTCAACTTCAAAAAATGTATGACCACAAACTCTACACCTGAGCCCACAATATGGTCATGTGATACTGGTCAGCAGAAACTCTGTTTTGACAGCTGCCAACTGACCATAACACGGAGGTCCTATATCAAGGTTATTATAAGCTTTCGTTTTTCCAGTATGCCTATCGCCATGTTGCATGATGTACGTATGACCTACGCACCCAGCCCAGTGAATAACAAACCTGGAACATGTCCTTGAAAAGATCAACAGCACTTGTCTTTAGCTGTAGATTCTACAAGGAAGAAAGATAGTCGATAATAATAATAATAATAATAATAATAATAATAATAATAATAATAATAATAATAATAATAATAACAATAATAGTGTTAATAATAATATAATAATACATTAGCTATTAGTTTTTATTAAACACACAGCACCAAGTTGACTATTACTTGTACAGTAGGTAGAGTCTGTGTCAAGCCAAGTGGCTCATCAGGCCGGAGCTTATCCAAGTTTCCGTAGGATGAAGCCACAAGGGGTATTTCTACTCCCCCTGAATGGGATGCTAGTCCATCCCAAGGTTACCCCCAGTATTATTTCTGTGGTACCTATTTTAACACCTGGGTGGAGAGAGGTACTGTAAGAGTAAAGAGCTTGCCCAAGAACACAACACAGCGACCCAGGCCAGGGCTGGAACTTGGACCGCTTGATCCAGAGTCCAGCACACTAACCATTAGGCAACTATGCTTCCCACGCCTCCTGCCTTTCGCACCTCCCACTTGTACAGCAGACCTATGTTCAATAAAGTTATTAAATACAAACAATAATGAGCTTCCCTTTCAAGGGTAATAGTGAGTCAGTGAGTCAGTCAGTCAAATCATTACATTGTACTAAAAAAAAGCAGTGTCAGTTTTGCCACAGCAAGTAAAATACAATTCTATGCGGTTTGATAGCCTGAATTACCTTCCGTTTATCTGTGTCTCCAGTCATGGCCATTTCCCTTAACATATGAAGTGTTTCCATGACGATGTTCTCAAACATCAGTGGCTGTCAGGTACATGGATCAAAAATGAGAGTAAACAAGCAGGCCTGGTTGTGCATATGTATAAAAATCATAGGTTTTACACTGCAGGAACTTACTTGTAAATGAAAAATCAGTTAAGGTTGCATTTAAGGCTATGTGTTTCTTCAACAAACCATTTAAAAAGATGTAAATACCAAATCACAGCCATAGCTAGGAGCATTTTAACAATTAAAAACAATTAAATATTCACAAGCCTGCTGGCTCGCACTTTGTCAAGACCCAAGATCTGTGGTTGAAATTTCAAGTGTGACATTAAAGAACTGAAAGCAAAGTTCACAAGTATACATGTATACTGGTAATGGATTATTGTTGCTGTTGATGAATAAGTCTCTACACCCTCCCTGTAGATCCGCCCCTTGACACGAATATACTCATCTGATATTGTAAGGAAGAAAGTGCTCTGACTGTGGGCATGTACCTGGTTTGTTCAAGGCAATACAAAATTGAAAAGTGGTTCTGGATCAAAAGTGCTGCATCAGCTTCTTCTACTGCACAGAAATAAGACCATTTTTACAGTGAAGAAGGAGTAGCAACTAACCTGTCTTGAAATAATTGTTTTGCGAGGGATTAAAACTTGTAATCAAAATCAAGGTGGGGAGGCACAAGAATGATGAATGTGAGACTTTCGGCACCTTACGACAGTTGGGAAAATTAAAGATACTGTCTGAGATTTGCTGGGTGTTGGGAGTGGTAACAGAAGTCTTATGCATCACTAGTAAGGCTCACGAAGAAGAAGGACTAATGGCAGATTCCTTAGATAGAGGAAACATAGCAAAGTTCTGAGTGGTGCAAAGTGGTTTTGCTTACTGGACCTCCAGAGAGACTACCTTCAGGTCAAAAGTGCTCCTGCAGATAGGACAAAGATGGCAACAGCCACAATGTTTGGATTGTATGAATTAAACAGAATGCTATTTGGACTGACAAATGCCCCAGCAACCTTTCAAAGATTGATGAAAAATTGCCTTGTGGCCCTAACTTTCCAACTACCTTGTCTTCATTCATGAAGTGAAAAAGTCTGCTCTAAACTCTGCAGAAATAATTGTGCAGATGGAGGAAGTCCTCACATGCCTAGGAGAACACTGTCTTGAACTTAAGACTACAAGTGCAGTCTCTTTGAAAGTAGGCTGACCTACCTTCAAGTTGGTAATGTCAGTACTGATAGGGAACCCTATCCTGCACTGGAGGACTACTGAAATGGCTGCAAAGGAGTCATTTTATTCGCTAAAATCGTTTAACAATTGCCTCTCTAAGGTTCAAAGTACTGGTCATTGAAACGCAAAGAACCGAACGTCTTGCAAAAAAAATGACCGTCTGCTTTCCCTACAATGAATTCATTCAGACCTGGGGGGGGGGGGGGGGGGGCAAATACTGCTGCTGAGTTGTCAAAACCTCCCTGACAGCTCCACCCACATTTTAAATTTGATAGTATTGTCCATTTCCATGTTCAAACTTGATTGTTTATTTCAACGACGTTTTTGAAGATTTTGGTTCAGTTTTTCGTGCAAAAGGTAGAAAGTGTCCCATTTTAAGTGGAATGAATCAGACAACACCGAAGAAACCTGCCTAGTAACCAGGAAGAAAGCAAAAAGAAGCGTTGGCATCTGACTATGTGCTTTCGATTGAAGGAGGTCATGAAGCTGTATTAAGCGTGTTTGATGCTCTGCTCTTTGCAGGATTTACACATTTGTTTCAATTGTAAAGTCTCTCTTTACTAGTAATTTTCAAGAGCGACTTTCTTGTGACTTGGTGCCTTAGGGTGAGCAAACACTTCACAAAAGAGACTTCTCTTCTTGAAGTTGAAGTGACAGATTGACGTTGATTACCTTAGCCAACATGGGCAACGTTCTCACCTTTCTTTTGGGATCTAAATACATGTTTTCTGCTGTTATCCATTCAGTTTAGAAATTTCCAAAGACACACAATCTGCAATGGTTTGATAGAGAGGCTTCTTTTGGCTTTCCCCTTCATGGGACAGGTTTCTTCGGTGTTTAAACAGAACTTTTACTACATTTTTCATGAAACATTTAACCAAACCAAAAGAACTTTGTCAAGTTCAACTCTCATAAGGAAACATGGAAATGAACTGCTACTTTTTGCGGGAGGGGGGGGGGGGGGTTATAGAATCAAAGGTATCACATTTCAAATATGGGTATAGCCTCTCTAGAGGCTCGCAAAATACGTTTTTGGAACTTTGTGCCTTCCAAAAAGCAATTAAAGAGAAAAAAAAAAACGATTTTGCAGAATATCAAAAATCAGAATGGTAGACCCATTGTCAAAACATAACAAGAACAAAAAATCTCGATGATTTGGTAAGTGCAGAATGCAATATGGAACAATTGAAAGTATGATGTTTTATATATGTTCGTGTTTATTTGCTTTATTTTACTTTCGGAAAAACTGTTCACAGGCTACTTGTATTCTTTCCCAGGTGTTCCTTACGCTAATTTTTGCAAACGTAACACAACACTTTTGTTCGTTTGTAACAAAATACTTTTGTCTTCTTTGAAAATGCGATAACATGAAACTTTTGTTTTTTGTTTGTTTTATGGCGGCATCAATGACATTTGTTTAATTTAATTAAGTTACGGTTTAGACTGCACGAAAGACGATTCTCAAAAACTAAAGAAACAAATCTAATCAAAAAACATATTTTTCGACAGGTTTTTTAAAACGCAGTACAGCTAGGATATTTGTTTCCTGGTTATCAGGTGTTCACGCCGAAAATCCCGGTGCAAGTTTTTGCATACCTAATTACGAAAGCGCTGTGAAAGTCTCAAAATCTAATTTAATTAATTTGCGGTTTTTACTTGGCGCCAAGAAGTCTGCAGGAAGCCTACCGCAAACACGCAATACAAGCGATGTTTGTTCATGATAGTTCCAGAAAACAACGTAGACTAATCTGCGCATGCGTTTGGTGTAAATTACGTTGAGTAGTACCACAAGGAGAGCAAAGGGTTTTCTGAAACAAATATATACGTTTGAGATCTTCATATGAAAGTAACGTAGATGTGCTCCAGGTTTTACCTAGGGGTACGGTCAGGTGCTCCCCACCCCCACCCCCTCCACAAGGAATAATTAATTAATTGATATTAATTAATTAATTGGTGATTAAAAGTTTACACTGAAGCGCTTTAGGGGTTTAGCGGACGACAGCCCCACCAAACCATCACAATAGTGCATTCTGCACTAATAAAAATGGCAGCAGGACTCAGACTTACACTGAAATAAATGTCCAGGCTATCACTCAGAATTTCTAGTGCTGAAATGGGCTGTTGATGAAGGTTAGGGGACTATCAGATCTGCATAATTTTGTTAAAAATTTCATGTGATAATAGAGAGCAATCCTTTAACGTCCTTGGTCACTTTTAACAAAGTGCGTTCAAGACAACTGACCATTCTTTGCTGACTTTTCTTGTTTTTGGCATTAACATTTACATTTCACAACATTGTGTAAAGCCAATGGAGCTGTCGACAGTCTGTCCCTTAAGGACTGAGTTGTTCCTGAAGCCTTGAATTTAAACTTGATCCCACATTTGACCAGCGGAATTTTGGCACCAAACAGTCAAGTGTACCCATGAAAAGACCACCACAGACCTCAACTATACAGAACATTCCACAACCGTTTTCCCCCTCCCTCTTGATGTTTCAGAGAGAAATGCATGCTTTCCAGTTGATGTTGCTCTGGGTTTAAACCACATGTAGCTTAAGCATAATCATATAAAACGACTTTATTTAAAGTGGATCATGCGCATAGCTAGGGTGCACCAGCTAACTCACAGCTTACACTGGAAATGTCTCTTTGCCTTTGAGCAAGTTTGTGATGAGGCAGTTCTGCAAACGCTGTGGGCCCAACAGGTGACCATTAACCTTAGACATGATCCTAAACATTTCTATAAGAGTTTGCATCCTTTACATGCTTTTAGGATTGTAATCAAGGTCCAATTTTCTATTAAGAATCCTACACAGGGCCTATCGGATCCAAGGTTGAATTTTAACCAGGTTAGAACAGGAATAAGCTGCATGGTTCAGTTGCTGGTTGTCGTGTGTAGGATTTTTTATGGCAAGCTTGTGAGATGTTTTACAAGCATCTGTCACCAAATAAATGACCTGGAGCATTATTGTGGTTTTTAGGGAATCCACCACTACATTACGTTGTCTTTGCTAGTTTTTTTGGCATTTAGAAGCCCATTTAAACTTATTAAGCGTTTTGTATGGTGGCTATAAAGCCAGCCGTGTGTTAATTAATGCCTTACCAAGCTTGTAATCCGACCCACATTGTCCTGCAACTCTAAACTCCAGAGCTCATTGCAATGTAAGGACTTGATATCTAAATAGATTTGTAACAAATAATTTAGTAAACCTTCTACACATAATAGCTTTGTATGAAGTGATGTTCCAACACAATTATGTTCTGTACTACAGGATTTTTTGCATACCATCAAATTACACTTTTGAAAACATATTTAAAATCACAAAAATTTGATGATTCAGCAAAAGAGATGCAGTGAAAATTAGGACGTGCAAAAAATTCCACAAAAAACGTTTTAACACATAACACGGACTGAGTTTATTTTCTTCAGATGCATCATTATTCTGAAGAACAAATTCTTGCACTTTATTCTTGTTTTAGTTAAATGATCATACCATCAATTTACTAACCCCTATGATGGTCGGTCCATCTCTGAGCACTTTTTACAATTGCCATATGTCAATCAAAATGAAATATAAACATAGTTGTTTGTCTTCTTTTAAAGTCAATTTTGATCTTCTAACTATAAATTAATTCAACTGCAACAGTCTGAAATATCATCTGGAACAATATAGAGACTGGACAATTTACCTTCAATAGTTTCTTTGAATACCTCTTTAGCACAGAGCAGTCTGAGGTCCCCAGCCAGCTTTTTAATGCGGTCCAAGGCTTGGGGTGGTAGAGATAGTTTATGTAGGGACTCCAAACAAGACCTGTAAGGGAGTAATTATAACGTGTGGCAGGGTGTTGACTTGTAAAAAATAACAGCAATTTTAAGATCTTAATTATCTGTATTAGTCTTTGATTCTTTTAAAGGTAATGGGGCTCAGGTTGTGCACATCCAGTGCATGTGGTATACAGACATGTGGATGAACAGAAACACAGACAAACAATCACATGACAAGCAAAAATTTGTAAGCTTTTCTTAGGTATGAAAGCTCCAAAAAAATTAAAACATCAAGAGTAATCCTACACAATAAAGTTGGCAAACATCTGACTAAAAACGTTTTTCTCCAAAAGAACTTCCCAAAGTAAAATTCACTGATTTTTACACATGCATTTTCCAGGAATGTGGCCAGGTTTTGGTTAAGTTGTGGTAAGACCCATAATAATCAGCCACTCATATGAGGCCCAGTTCTGTTGCACTTTCAGTGGTGTGATCTGTCTTCCCTGTACCCCTAACTCCTCCATTAGCTGTGGCTGGCAGCATGTATGCTCTGACAGAGCTGATCAATATATTTAGCCAAGTGAAGTCGTAGTTTTGTGTTGACTGACGACAAGTGAGTGAGCCTGCAAGTGACTTTAAATCATAAACAGACGTTCACGTATGTATTGTATACAAACCTAACATATCTAACGCAAGATGGCAGCCATGCACCCATGCCATCCATAGGACTGCACCATACTCCTTGTTTCTCATTAACAGGAACAGTAAGGACTGCTGGGGAACTTGGGAAAAAGGCTGCTTTAACTAAATCTGCATACAGTGATGTCACATCTTGTATCATTTCCTAAAGTAACATTAACTGGTTAGAATAATCAAAGGGCACTTAGAGCCAGCTCATTCTTCTGCCTTTTTCGGGGGGGGGGGGGTAGGGTTTGGGAGTGGTGGTGGGTAATGAAAATGTACTGGTACAGTAAGTCAAGTACAGTCCCTTGTAAAGTCAAAATCCGATACGCATGTGAAAAGAAATGAAATCACAATTTCACATCTTCTTAAAATGGTGCAACGTGAATCAAGTTGCCCAGCTGTTTAGACCTAAGGGACCCTAAACGTATTTTCACGTATTTTAACACGCGCTGACACAAGCGATCAAGTCCATTGAGGCAGCCGGAAGTAATTTTACATGGCCCCATTCCCCGCTACGTAAATGTCCACAAGCAGTTATTTAAAAAAGAAATAGTATTTCGTTTCCGGATCGCGGAACGATAAGCAAAATAAAAATATAAATGATAAGAAGAGAAGATCCTAGGTCGAGAATCAGTATTACGCGGGGAGGAATTGCGAAACAGTGGAGTTTTTGCATGCATGCACATTCCTTTACCCTTCTGTGCCAGCAAACACACGAGACATCCGAAGACATCCAGTCTTGTTTGCTCTTCTTAGCGCTATTATTGATGGAAAATGTACAAAGTCAACAACAACATAGACAGAAAAGCTAGAATATTTACATAACAATTAAACACGGAAAGGGCTTTCACAATATTTTTCACCAATAAATCGCTTTAATCGATCTTAGAAGGATCGCAGTCGTTTGGTATTTCTATTGTGTAATTAAACTGCAAAGCTTTTCGTCTTCTTGACAAATATAATTTCGTTATTTGAAGAACATGTTTTTACTGCTAAAACGTGTGGACATTGTGGTTACGAGCTTTCTTCTGGCTGGATAGTGTGTAAATAGTTCACATCTTCCACGAAGCTCAGATACACATGTGAAAACCTGTCAGCACGCATCTACCGGGCAGTGACAATCATTGTTCATGGATTGAGCAGCGAATGAAATTTGAGAGAAAGATGCGCACGAACACGTCGTGTTAAACGGATGACGTGAGTCACGGGAAATGAGATGACGTGACAGGAGACAAAAACGTGCTGCTCGGATATCGTGTTTTTATCAGTGAGCTTTATAAACGTTAATTAGAACACGTTATATGGCAAGCGTCACTCCATATTGAGATTTCTTCATGGAACTTATTTTTGACTTTTACTAACGGGAGAGGGGTAGTGTATTAAATTTACTTCCGGTTGCCTGGCGGGACTTCATTGCGTGTAACAGCGCACGTTAAAATGAACCTTGATTACGTGTCAGCACATGATAAAATGAACCCCCAGGTTGTCAACATTTCGACTTTTTGATACACGTTTCCCTTTTTAAAAGTTCCGAAATTGTGTTTTGATGTGAATTTATTTATTAAACTATAAAAGGATTTCGTTTCTTTTCACATTAGGGGGGAGGGGTAGCATGTAAAATTACTTCCGTTCTACAACTTCCGTCCACACATTTTTTGTCCACACATTTTTTGCCCACGCGCTGGACGACAACCGCTTCCGTCCACATCTGATCCACTATAATACTCATTCTTTTAGAAAGAGCTAAAAAATAGATATTTGATACTAATTTTGCCACGTGCGCAGATCGTGCATTTCTAAAAAGAGAGTTGACGTAATTTTATTTTTGGTTTATTGCGCACGAACAGAAATGCGTGCAGGGTCGCGTGCGGGTGAACATCAGCTGCGTCACGTCACCAGCTAAAACCAACTCTGCTTCAAACGTACCAAAAAATTCCATTGAATATTTTATTTTTTAGATCGCTCTTTATACTTTCTCTTGGACGTAGACAGATTGGGGTCAGGGTCGAAGACATGTTGAGGGGTCTTAGAAAAGAAAAAAATGAAAATTTACATTTGATAAATTTTTGTAATAACGACGCGTGCGGGTCGTGCATTACTACAATTAAGAGAGTTGATGTAGCTTTATCTTTGGTTCATTGTAGACAGTTCCGAAATTGTGATTTCATCTAAATTTATTTATTACCCTATACAAGGATTTCATTTCTTTTCACATTTGCATCTGAGCTTTATTGAAGTTATTTTTGACGTTACTAAGGGGGGAAGGGTAGCATGTAAAATTACTTCCGTTCTACAACTTCCGTCCACACAATTTTGGTACACGCACACGCGTGCAAAACAACTTCCGTCAACATCTGTATGACTCTAATACCTCATTCTTGAGAATGAGCTAAAAATGGCTTTCTCTAGTTCTTCAAAAATACATCACAATGCTTTATGGTGTTTGTTATAAGGGTGTCACATTATATCCATCTTAATCACATAAGGATTTAAAATGCACTCAACAACCGACAAGCTATACCAAGGGACAAAAACTGGTGATAGTTTTATAGCTCTCTAATGGGCTGAATGTTGAATTCAATATAAACTCAGGGCTTGAGACTAACTTTTTAACTCACTGGTTTATTGGCTAGTGACATGTCAGATTTTACTAGCCAAAAGTAATTTTTCACTAGTCAGGTATATTGATTTCTATCAAGAACAGTTGACTTTTCCGAGTTTTTCACTAGCCAAATGGCTAGTAGGAATGCTAAACCTGGTAGCCAAAACCTAAATTTTAGTAGTCTTTGGCTAGTTGGCTACCGTTAGTCTCGAGCCCTGTAAACTACTACTTTACCTTTACCCTTAGCATGCTACACTACCTCAAAGAGTTTTTGTTTTTGTGCTGTAGGCTTGAGTTGTTTTGATGATCCACTAGACTATTAAAACAAAAGAAAACACTAAAATGTTTCTTGATTTCTTTATACAGCAATTACCTGTTTAGTAGTAAGTGCTGCCTTTGTAATAGGGGTCATGTAAATCAAATATTAGATTACATTCAGTTTGGTACAACTTGTTGTAACTCTCATTTTGAATCCATTGTTTTTCGTAACAAATAAGTTAAATGATAGATCCCTATATTTGGAGTATCACCACTTCCGTGATTTCCCAACAACCAGTCATAAATTTTATCACTTCTTTGGAGGGCTGCTACTTTCATGGGGTCTTAATTTACCTTCGGAACTTAAGGATACCATGGTACTTACATCTAATACAGATGAGACAATCAGAAAATTGACCTAGTAAAACGTGAAATTCGACTCTACAGGCAAGGAAGATTTGGTATTGGGCATGCAAACAGCTTAATTATATTACAATACTAACAACGAAAATGCCTCCCAGATGATGATATAAAAAAGAAAAAAATTAAAATAGTTAACTGCAGAGAGTGGTGTAGATAACTTATTGTAATGAGGATTAACTATGAATTGATCACCAGAACATTTTAACAATTTCTTGGGTGCTAATCACTATAGATAGGAAATAATGATATTATACTCAGTAGATATATGGCTGTTTGACTCAAGATCATGTAAACAGCAAACATTATGCATACATCTCCAATAAGTGCTCCATTAAAATATGCCTGGCCAAGTTTCCACAAGTCAGGTAGTCCTTCAGTCAGTAGCTCTGATAATTCCTCCACAAATAGCACTCGCTGTGGCACAGAAGTTCCACTTTTGACTGAATAAAACGATCACATTATGTCAGTTCAAACGAACACAACCTGTCTAAATACTGTCTATGAACCAGCAAACAATAAACACTGAATACTTTATGAGGATTTCACTAGGACAAGTCTGAAATTCAAATGAAAATAGGGGTGTAGACAAAATGTGGACCCCCCTTTCTGGACCCCCTTCTGGACCCCTTGAATTTTCGGTGAAAAACAAATAATTAAAAAAATTAATATAAATATTAAACAGGGCACACGTCTCACCTGTTCTTCAACCGGTGAGTTCGATTTCCTTCAGATAGTTCAATTCTAGTTGTTATGGCGTAATTTAACTTCTGAATAAATTAATTTGAATTTGATATCGGTGTTATGATCGACCGCTTTGGCCCACATCTTCTGAGGATGGTGATTTCTCAGTGACTTTGAAAATCCGCTGCGGCTTTTAAGCATGTCAGAACCGAGCGATTGTGGCAATTTTTGGCAAACATCTTGTAAAATTACCAACTTATAACTTGCTTGAGGCTGGATGGCGAGCGACGCTTGAAAGTGGGAAAATTGGCCAAAATCTGGGAGGCTGCCAGTCTCGGCGGGCCATTTAAGTTGTCTGCCTTGTCTCTTTCTCTTACTTTTGTAGGGTGTGGTGATGGCTAGCGAGGAATTAACAGACTAATAACCCCATCACATCACAAAATAATGGTCACGCAAACAACAAAACATAAGTGAACTTTATTTATTTATTTAGCTTATAGAAGAACACAATTTGGGATCAAAAGATGCAAAATCCAGTACTTTATGGAGCATTCCTCGTGATCAGTTGAATTAAGCTGAGGTCAGTCATTACAAATTACAGTGAACGTATGAGATCAAATAGCATTTCGTGACCCTTATGTAACTTGGCCTCAAACACTGAGGATTGTCTGCCTGTGGGTAAATGAGCAAACTTACACTGCATCTGTCTCTGTCCCAAGCCTGGAAAAGTCTGCCTGTGGTTGCGAGAGAGGAGGATGCGAGCGAGCCCTAGAAGTGTGGGGATTTTGGTCAGCGGCAAATCCAATATGGCGGATGTGATCAGTGAACTTGTACGCTTGACATCTCGGCATATTGGGAAATTTTCACACAAATACATTATGTGCAGGACTGCAAAGAATTGTTTTCATTTGAAAGGACATATGTCCTACTAGAGACACCATCTTGGTCGGACAAAATAAAATTTTGGTCGGACATCACCAAAAACAAAAGGTTGAATTTTATTCATTGTTACCATACAATGATTTATGATCAAATTTTGCCGGACATCATGTCCGACCACACTTGGGATTTCGTCAGACATGAGCAAATTTTAGTCGGCCATTGTCCAATGACCGACTGTTATTTGCAGCCCTGATGTGGGTAAACTGAAGCATAAATACATTACGGAATTTGATAATGTAGTTGATTGTAAAAAGGAGATATAACTTCAACCTGAAATAAGTTGTGGTATTTAGCCAGGAAATCAAACTCGCCAGTCGAAGAACAGGTGAGTCGTGTGCCCTGTTTAATATTTACATTAATTTTTTTATTATTAATTTTGACCAAAAATTCAAAGGGGTCCAGAAAGGGGGGTCCACGTTTTGTCTACACCCTGAAAATAGCAAAAACCTCTATAATATGGACTCTCTCTAATATGGACAACAGCCACTAAATCTTGGCCCCAGTTTGCAAATTCATACAAACGTTACCTCTTCATTACGGACACTCTGGTAATCATATAGTTTAAAACAAATAGATAAAAACAACGCTTTAAATTCGTATTAGACGTTTTTTGAAATTGCGATAAATGTTAATTTTAACCTGCAGCATTTTGTTTGTTTCGTATACAGCAAATGTAGCTGAGATGCAGAATATAGTACTGTCCTGATAGACAGTGTGACTCAATGCTGTATATAAATCAATTTACTGAAATCATACGGAAACTTTGCTTTGTCCCTTCGGTGTACGTATTAGAAAGGTTCAACTGTATACAATAAATATGAATTATTTAACTTCCCAAGGAACTTGAACTAGTTAAATTTCAACTTACGATTCCGTTCCAATGATGATGTCTTACTTGGAGTTGAAGTAACCCCAAGAATCCCTAAAGATTCAGTGCGGTAAGATCCTGAAATAGAATGTCTACCATTCACAATGAAATAAACAACTACAGGTGTACTGCAATATAATAATAATAAAAAGGTTCTTATTGCGCATTTAAAAATTCTCAATGCACTTACATGATTAAAAAGAATAAAACGATAAATGGAAATTAAGTTTAAGTTAAAAAGAGTTAAATATTAAACTAGCTAAAAATCTAACTAAAACATGCAGTTATTAAATCTATGACAAGGTTAAAAACTATAATTATAAAAAGAAATGATTAAACGCTATGGCTCTTGTAACTGACTACAGAATAAAATATTTAGAAATATAGCAAAATATGTCATTTTTTCTCCCCTTTAGTTGATAGATTGCATTGTGCTTTTTTAAATAACCAATGCAATACTTTAAATTTTAGTTCCAACACTTGACTGATTGATTTGATTTGAGCTTTAAACAGGAATCATAGATAGTTGAAGCTAACAACATTAATAGATTCACATTGCTTGAGTAAAAGGCTGAAACCAAGTTTGTCACATGTCTTTCACACATGTGGAGGTTTGCCATAGAACACACTAGTCAGGATTTTGCAACACTCACCAATGGAGGCGACACTTCTTGATGCTCTGATGTCTAAGTCAGTCTTTGAGGAATCAACTTGAAGCAAAGGAATAGAGTCTAATAAGGAAACCCCAAAAAAACATTTTAATTTACCGGTACATCAAAATCACAAATTTGTCTGTGGTGCAGTAAATTATTGCCATAAAGAACACAACAGCTGAAAGTGAAAGGACAGCTGACACATTCAACTAGCTGCAGATGACTGAAATGTTAATTCTCTTTACTTACTTAAATAGCAATTATATTGGTGACAAATACTCACCAAATGATAGTTACCTTTAAACTAATTATCACCTGCGTGTCTACTTGACAGTAAAATTGATGTTGCATGAAAACGTAAAGAGAAATTAAATGTCAATCACTACTGGTGATAAGCACATCAAAACACTACTTACCCTTAGATTTGTGATCCTCTTGACAGTTAGTCAGTAATTTGAGTAACCACTCCTTTTGGTGGACAAGGCATTCCCAAGCAGGGTCCCCTTGGTAGTCTAAGTCCACAAGATACCTAAAATATTCAAGATAAAACTCCAACCTGTAGATGTGCTGTGTTTCGACTTTATGTATGTGGAAATTATGCCAATGAATCTTCCAAGCAATTGAATTATCTGATATACAAGTACAGGTGAAGTGGACAACAAGATTCATTAAATAAATATGTTCAGGAGGCAGCATGGCCTTGTCGTAGTGGGCTTGTGATCCACTAGATGGTTTTGTGTTTGACTTTGGTGGTTCCAGATTGAACTCCTCCACACTCTGTAAATAGCTAACTGGTCGGCCTCCAGCCAATTGGGATTTTTAAAACGTTTCTGTTTAATTTGCATTATTTGTTTAATTATTTACAGTATCCTCATGTTTTGTGCCAGAAAATATCCATACCCCTCCCACGGAAGGTTTTTTGATTTGAATCCCCCCTCCCCTCTGGAAATTCCAGTTAAGCCCCATACTTTCCTTTAAAAGCTTTGGCTTTTGAGACCCCCCCACCCCCTCGGAATTTCCAAAGACCTTCCATGGGGTGAGTGTAATTACAGGGGCCCGCACATTAGGAAAGCAGTGCTAAATACACTGACACTTAAATAAGGTGTTTTATTTATTTTTTTTATTTGAGTACATAGCCCACTCAAAACTAAACCACCATCTGTATTTTAACAAATTATTGACTCATACCTTATGAGTTTCTTCTGTTCTTCTGGTGATGATGGCAAGTCAGCTAGTTTTAGTTTAAGATGTTGACGAAAGCTGTCTATCTTGGCTTCAACTTCTTGCAGAACTACACAGTAAAATAATAAAAAAAAAGTTTTATGTAACAATGTAATGGTTGATTTATTAATGCTGGTGCTGATATCAGTGTCACCTGAAGTGGCCAGGACTATGGAAATGATTTGATTTAGTGCCGTGCAGGCACATAGAAAAGTTAGGGCCTCTTTACATGAGAGCCGAGATGAGTTTCGTCCCGGGATGAAAAAAATTTCATTTTACATGAGCGTGTTCATCCTGGGATAAGTCGTCCCGCCCAAGTTGAATTCATCTCGCCCGTGCTTACATAACATTACATTTCATCCCGGGAAGGACTGTTTACATGGGGTTTTTCGTCACGTTTCATCCCGGGATGACATTTCATTCCGGTGTTTCATCCCGGGATGAAACTGTGCCGGGATGAACTCATCCCGGGACGAAATCATGTATCATCATGTAAACAGCAAAAAGAAAATGACCAGACACCGAGATAAATTCATCCCGGACGAAAACTCTCATGTAAAGAGGCCCTTAGATAACCAGATTTTAAAGTCCTTTTTACAAAGGGGAGAGACTGCGCTTTCATTTTTGTAATATCTCATCTCATTAGATTTATGAGGTCATACTACATACACATGGAAACAAACCACAAAATGGAGAATATCTCTGGAAATAAACAATCCATGGACCTTTGAATGGATTAAGATTGGAAACAGATTTAATCTGACAACCAATATGATGAACAACATACCGGTACATGCCGTAAAAGCTCTATTAAGTCGCTGGGGAGGTTATTACTTTTTAAGGCCTATTGAGGGGAGGGGGGGGGGGGCTTTATTGAGCAGGCAGAAGTTTGGCAAGTGAACACCTTTCTGGAATAAGACAGGATAAAATTAAAACTACATCAACATCCCTCCTCTATGGTTAGATATTCTAGTCTTCTCGGATAAGGATGATAAACCGTAGGCCCCGTCTCCTGCATCTTCAGTGTTATGGTCAGCAGGGGACATAAAAGAACCCACACACTTATCGTAAAGAGTAGGGCACGAAGTTCCCGGTGTTGTGGTCTGGTCTTTGCCCATTGTCAGCCGTTGTACTGTTGAAATGCTCGGAGATATAAGCTATGTTAAAAGCTACTCTACAATCCGAGGGTAAACAAAGTATTCACTTCACTCACTCATTATGTGAATGATGATTTATTATTTTTTCCTATATGAGAGATTTATATTACTACTGTAATAGGAGAAACTCATTTTAACAGAGCTTACTAATGAACAGGGGTATCAAAAAGACACTTCCAAAATAGAAGATATTTATTTGAGAGAGGTAATTAAGCTTATAACATATTAGAAAAAGAGTGCTAAATCATGTCAGTATATTAGCAATTTGTAGTTGATTTAATTTGGTAGTGAACTTATATTTATAATTTAACTTGTTCCCACTCAAAATTGGAGATTTTAAAAAATCTCCAATTTTGTGTTCAGGAATTTTCCGGTTCAATTTCGTAAGCTTTTGCATCGCCCCGGAATGTTTCTACGTGAGAGCATTAATCACGTTTCATTGCTAAAATTGCGCTAGTAGCGTTTAGGTTTTTGTGGTTTCCTTTCAGTAGGTCGTTTTCATTAGATTATCTACGCTTATCACCTTAAATTATCGTAATTAGCGCAGGATATCCTTGCCGCTGCGTTTACTCGCAAGGAAGTGGTTTTTAAGGCTTGGCAAGCCTATTCTTAACTTGTTTTAGTACGTGAGAAACTGCCGTTTCTCTGGTATAAATAGAACCACATTTCTAGCTCGTAGTCAGTTTAGTTTTTGAGGCTTTACTGGACAAGTCGAAGAGCAGAGCAGAGCAGAAAGAGAAAGCTTGCTTCTAGCAAGGTAGGCTTGATTAGTTTGTTTATTTACAATATTATAAACAAGTACTTGACCTCGCTAATTTCTGTATAATTCTAGTCGCTTCATATATTATATAATTGTAGTTTTAGTCTTCGTTATGTTCTTGTAGTTCAAACTTAGAGTTTTATTTTGTTTCGTAACTCAAGCGAATTTATTTGTACTTTTGCTAGGCAAACGCATTTATTTTTCATTCATCGGAATCGATTTTCTTGTCTGTTTAGTTTTCATTGGGTATCCGGTTGTTTCGCCAACGAGTTATTTAGCCAACGACCCGTTCGCCAACGTCCTAAGTCGCTTCGCCAACGTCTTAGTTGACTTTGAAAAAGTTTTCAAGTAATAAAGTTGAAGTTTAAGTTACATGTGTGTTGTCATTAATTTCACTCCCTTGGACTAATTCCCCCATGCGTGCGTGCAAGAATAATAAGATCAACTCATTGTTATGTTTACATCACAGGGAGACGACAACACCTACATACGCGACAGCGCGACAGCAGTTCTTGCGTGAGCGAATTCTTACAGATATAACAAATTTGCAACCAAAAACGATACAAACAAAAGCTGGATAATAATCCTAAATGCGAATCTGCTACACTCCCTCTTCACCTAAGTTTTTTTTTATGCAAACAGCCCATCCGGACAAATAATGACATCGAAGGATGGCATAATGCACTGAATCGCCGAGCGGGAGGACAATGCGGGTTGTCGAAACTGACAGTGACTGAAAATTTCTTGGGATATTAGGATCAGGACGGATTGCATTACAAACATCAGTGGAAAGCTTTTTTTTAATATTAGCACTGAATATTTGGCGTTGGCGAATTGACCAGAAGTACGTGGGCGAACCGACTTAAGCCGTTGGCGAAACAACTTAGGACGTTGGCGAATGGGTCGTTGGCTAAACAACTCGTTGGCGAAACAACCGCAATTCGTCAATCAAGTTGGTTTTAATAGTTTAACATTAAGTGTACGTCATTTCCGTCACGTCACGTTTTCCAAAGTAATGCAGTTTTCAACTTGTATTTTCAAGTTCCTTGGTTTAGCTTTTGTTATTTTCTTGTACACTTATTTGTCACTTTATTATTTTGTAGTTGCTTATACTCGACTATAGATCATCTTGTTTTGTAGTCCGTGAATTATTTTATTGTTTTTGACTTATGTTGTTAACTAGGATTTATTTTCCTATCTTGTATTGTCATTTATTTTATTGCATGTAAAACATTTGGTTTGTTTTGTATTTTTCTACTAGGTGTAATCCATTAGTCGTTCCCGTTTATTACGTTTATTTTCTAGTTTTATTCGCTTGCTGTATCACTGATGAGTTTTGGCTATTAATAAACAATTGCATAAGAACATCCTTGAATCCTACTCGTTCCTGCCCGCCTGCCGCCGCCGACCGTTACAATTGTATTACCAAGATACCTGGCTGTTTCAAAACATACATGTGACTAGGACTTGCGTAGGATATCTAACTAACTTTAAACTCTTTATTTTATCCCTTGTAAAAATTTTACCGTGATCGCGGTGCGATCGCGCCGCGACTGACGCGATCGCGCCACGATTTGTTGTCATCGCGACGCGATCGTGCGTGACGCGATTGTAAATGAACGCGAACGCGCCGCGATAGTTGCGATCGCGCCGCGAATGTCGCGATCGCGCCACGATTGCCGCGATAGTCGCGATCGCGGCGTGATGAGTGCGATCGCGGCGCGATTGATTACCACCGCACCGCGATTTGGGAAGCTGGAATAAATCTCGGGAAGGATTCCCGGCGAGAACTCACTTCTCGATCACCGGGAGAAAGTCAATATGCTTTGAAACTCTCACAAATCATGCTGTGGTCGTAACGCAAATCATGACTTGTATTGATGACATAAACTTTAAGTACTAATCAAAGTAGTTATAAAACTAGTTTGATTTAAAATGTCGAAAAACATTTTATTACGTGACGGTGAGCCGTGAGGACGTGATTCCCACGAGAAAAGTTTTATTTAGTTTTAGTCTAGACGAACTGGCGCGACAAAGCGGCGCGTGATAATGAGTAAAGATAAATTAAAAGATACGAATTTTTAACTGCGCTGCGCAGTTCTTGCTCTGCACGGGGTTTATTATTATTATTATTTTTTTTTCGTTTTGTCGGTGACCTGTCCCAGACCTCCACTCGGTCGAGCTTGAAGTCACGTAATGTTTAGAAGCTACAAATCAGTAACAAATGGAAAAAGTTTCTCTATTTTTGTCTTTATAAAGTATGTTTATTGTGAACTATTCCATTTTGAAGCGTTTAGTCCATGGAAAATACTAAATTTCCACGCTTTCAAAGAGAAATATAATTTAGAGGGCCAGAATCTGTGAATAAATACCATTACGTTGGTGTAAAAGAATGTGCTGACATGACAAGTTTCACTTTCGATCGGCTAGAGCTCAAGTCACATAATGTTTTAAAGCTATTTAAGCTACCTATCAAATCTTTGCGAATCCTTTGGTCTTAACTAAACAAATTTATTGCAAAGTATTCTCTTAAAGGTAATCTATTTTTTTTGGGCCTGTGTCATTGAAAGGATTTTAGAGAAAAAGAAAAGTTCCCTTCCGTCATTCGGTATGCTAGGGAAATACCCTCTGTTCTAAAAACAGCTTCAGTGTCCGCACGTGGGAATTCGGCCAGAATTTGCATATAAGAAAAATTATTAATCGCGGCTAGAACAAGTCAACCATGAAATGTCACACAAAGTTTGTCAGACGCTGCATTTTTACAACCGCCTATTGTAATACGAAAACCGAAAAAGGGTCAAATAAATTTTGAACTGTTGAAGAGGTTCAAAAATAGTAGTAACTTTATAGAAACTGCGAAACATTGTCATTGGGCCATTTTCAGTTTTATGCAAATGGGGAATACTGTCAAAATTCTCACGGATATTTACGTTCCTTGCGTGAATCCAGACGTACTTATCAATTGTAAAGTTTATCCTCGGAGACCCAGGGGCAGTTGTTGTAAACCTTCGCCCAAAAAATCCCGTCGTCCGGATAAGCGTTTTTTTGGTTTACGGATCAGGATCGTGGGAATTAAATTTGGCCAGCATTAGCATATAGGAAAAATATTTAATTGCGGATGGAACTAGTCAACCATGAAATGTCACACAAGGTGTTTTCTTACCATTTTGCTTGTCAGTCGCAACATTGTTTGACGCAGATAAAGGGGATATAAGGGGGTGGGGTGCATTTTTTATTCTCCCCCCATGGCTACCCCTAGGGTGGTCACGTGACCAGCGCAGTTTTAAGCTCTAAGAGCTTCTTGTTATTTCTTAACAGTCCGTTTTTTAGTCTTTTCAAACACTTTGTTTCTTTCTTTTCTTATCTTTGAGGAACCTTAATACCTTTGAGCAATCCAATCACAAATTTCTGTCGGCCATTTTCTTCAAATGCAAATACAATCAGGAATTCGCTGCAATTGCGTTTTTTGCATTGAAAAATCCTCTATATGGCATTTAATTTAATTGTGGCTCCGAAGAGGCTGTCAGAATGAGCTTTTTTTAGAGCTTTATATTTACCTTCCCGTAGACCACGATCGTAGACCACACACATCGAAGTCCTTTCCCGCCTTTTGCCGCAAGGTGTCGTGAACTGAGCGTTACGATTGGCTGAGTTAGGTCACGTAGTGCATAGTACACGCAATCGCTACGCCATCGCAAGCAGAAAAGAAATTTTATTTCGAGAAAGTTGGTATGTTTTCTCTTCACAATCAGGACTGGAAAAATGTGTTCTTTTTAAGCTGCTTCTGAATAACAAGAGTTTAGCAGCGACCTAACTTGAGGGAAAAGCGTCTCTGTGAAAACTGCTAGAATTTGTTTTGTTAATTCGAGCGACAGCTTGTATTTCAACAGCTAGCACTTCGTCGCTTCGTCATGGACTTTGTTGACTGAACTACAGCTAAACTGTGAATATAAAAAAAATGCAAAACTCGAACAGTGGAAAGAGGAAAACATTTTGACGGTAAGGACCATTCAATGCAAAGTTGTACCTGTTGATGCTTGGGACTTAAATGTTGTATTATTTAAAAAAGCTTCGGGGGAAAAGAAAGCGCATCTTCGACGGTTCGGCTTCTTCGCAGATGCAAGAGATAGTTCGCTCGTTTGGTAGATCACATCATTGCATCTTCTTTCGCTTGAGCACGAGTAAAAGGTTAGTTGCCGTTATGTATGTGTTGTTCACATTTTACAGAAGAACTGTTCACTTATTTGCTTGTAAACTAAAGACTCAATCACGCTCTCCGGCTTTGCGAAATTTAATTGTGCTCGGCAGCGAAACTGGCCGTCTTTTTCTGTAAGCTTCCGTAAATAAATGATGTTGTTTCGATGCAGTCTGTGTGTTTGTTTTGTCGGTATGCAAAACGCCAAGATAATTGTTTTTAAATTTATAGATTTAGGCGCGATCGCGGCGCGATTCAAGCCAAATCGCGGCGCGATTCCCGACCCATCGCGCCGCGATGCGAGAATCGCGGCGGCCAAAAACGCGGCGCGAATCGCGGCACGAATCGCGGCGCGATCCAAGCTCAATCGCGCAAATCGCGGCGGCCAAAAACGCGCCGCGAATCGCGGCGCGTTTGCGGCGCGATCGCGGTAAAATTTTTACAAGGGATATTAAGTTTTATCAGATTGTTATTTAAATGGCAACATCATAAGAGTTCAAAAAACTGCCATTGGTGTTTAATTATAGTTAGCTGGCCAACACACCTCTTTTAAAAATCTTTATGTCTGTCCCTGCAAACAGTGACTTGGCTCTTCCATAATCGCTAATAACCATCTCATAATCACCCTGTCGAATGAATGAAATTAACTTGTAATGGATAGCTGTTATAACTCATAAGCCACACTGACAGGGATTTTATCAATCTTTCCATAAGAACAAAAAGAATTTTAACCAAAAATACCTGCTGAATATTTTTCTCAATGCACTGTGGCAGGCTAAACAGAAATCGAAATCTCTGTAGAACATTCAGAGCATTCCTGGTTCTGTCAGCATCATCTTTACGGCCCAGCACATCTTGAAACAAGCCCTCAGCATTTTTACTTGCACCTATGTGACAAAATAAAATAGTTGTTCATGGTGAGCCACAATGGGCACATAATCTTTATTATCCATGCAGCATTATATTTGCTATTACATTTAGCTCTCATTCATTACCTTGTACAAAAGACTCCAGTTTCTCGACAATGGATCCCCCATCACAGCTGCTTTCATCACGCAACATATCATGTTGAACACCTAATAATCAACTAAGTCAAGGAAGTTTAATTATGCAAGGTGTAGAATAATTTTATGTGATACACTGCTATCAAAACAAACAACTAACCAGAGTGAAAAAACTTATAACAGTGAAGAACAGTCTTCTATATGAAGGGTGCATAATACCATAACTTGTAACTGTAGTTGTCAACCACCAAAAAATGTTTGGTGGTTAAATGCAACATAGTTTAACAGCAATCATCTTCACGGTTTAATGCACTTAGAGACAAACAAAGGGTTTGTAGTCATCAATCAAAGCCGTTTTATGGAGCAAGTGGCAGTAAAAAACAGTCTGGAAAGAAAAGAAGTTTATGAATAGTAAGCAAGTAACATGTTGGATTTTGTGCTACCATTGGCTCAAAATTTTATGTCTACACTGCCCAGTTGTGTGCACAATGTACTGTAAGAACTGTTTGCACAAGTCCTGCTGACATTTTCCATAAAAAGCCCTCCATTAAGCAGTCATCTTCTTTAGGGTGGACAGTTATCAATTTCCTGGGAATTCCTCCCCATATTTACTGTAAGTTAGACCTCTGTTGAGAAGTCACTTCTAAGCAAACACGGTCACCCTTAAGACTTCCCAGTTGGTTACTTTTGTTTGGGTGATTAATATTTGTTTAAGAATCAAAATTTCAATTAAAACAAAAACTTATAAATAAAAAGCGAACAAAAACCTATAACAAAGAACTATGCCAGGCTTCATAACCATTTCCCTCTATCAACTATGGTGGAAGGTAATTGGTAACACTCTCATCAGGGACTTGGAATTTTCTTACAGCAATCCTATGCTTGTGACAAACATACAGAATACGGGTATTTAACAATTATCACTGACCCTGAGTCAAATAATTGTTTTAGTATAATTTTCAGAGGCGAATATCAAGAACTGCAAAGAGTAGAAAGGATGAAAATAACAGACACAAGTGCTCGCTTGCAAATATGTAAACCAGTGACTTCTGAACAATTGTCCTCTCGAAGTGACTTCTGAACAATTGTCCTCTCGAAGCTCACTGTGAGTAGTTCCTGTCAGAAGAGAACTGAATCATGTTTGGTCAATTGATCTGATTGAGTTTCTCATGGCCATGTGCGATCTCCAAAACCGCCGTGTTCTAATGCCTTGAAAACCAACTATTGAAAATATTTTTGGTCCAGAAGCCTTGGTAGTCAACTTGCAAAATTCCCAATGTTTTAAACATCCAAGACTTGGAGTTATTTCTTTCAAATGAGCAAAAATTTCATTCAGCAAACACCGCCATATTCACTTGCCTGGATGGCAAAGTTGGCATGGCTCAGTAGCCAAACCTTAAAATGCTATATTAACCACATAGCATGGTGAATATAGCATCATTAACCAAGCTTCTTGACCATCAGAATGTCCCATTCTTCAGTGCCACCAGACAAGGAAGAGATCATCTCAGCCATCAAGTCCCTTAAAAACAGAAAAGCTCCAGGACAGGCAACCTCAATGCAGAATTGTTCTAGGCAGAACCAGCGCTTGCAGCCAAGATGCTTCTTCCACTTTTCCATCCCAAGCAAGATCCTTGCAAAGATGATTGCCAGCAGCTACATGTATCTGATCAATGCAGTAGACCAGCAACTGAGAAAGGAACAGGTGGGTTTCCAGAAAGGCAGAGGATGCGCAGACCAGTTCTTCACTCTGCGTGATATCATAAGGCAGTGCACAGGATGGCAGAGAAAACTCAACATTAATTCTTGACAGCATCCACAGGTATAGTCTTTGACATAAACTCTGTACATATGGTATCCAACAAGAAATCATCTTTCTCACCAAGAGCTTTAACAACAACTTCACATGCAGAGAGGGAAACAGCAACTACTCCTTCCACATAAAAACTGGAGTAAGACAAGGCTGAGTGGTTTTGGTTCTCCTATTCAACATTGCCACTGACTAGTTGTTACAACAAACAATGGAAGATCAGTCTGGGGGTATACAATGGACCCTCTTCTTAGCACTTCAACATCTGGACTTTGCTGATGACCTGGCTTTGGTCTCCCACACCCACCAACACATCCAGGAGAAGATATTGTGCCTCAGCACATATGCCCTGCAGATAGGCCTGAAGATTAGCCAGAGGAAGACAGAGGAGATGAGACTCAACATCCCCAGCCCCTCACCAGTGCAGGTGAATGGAGATCTACCCATGACCTACTTGGAAAATACTGACAACATTTTCTTCCCTGCTGTATGGTTCAGAGTGCTGGAGCATGACAGACAGTGACCTTAATAAGCTCTCCATTTTCCATCAGAGGGCAAGCATAAGAGAGGCAGACCAAAGAACACCTGGCGAACACTAGTGGGAGAGTTAAGGACACTGACAGCAGTGGAGGTCCTTTGTTGCCGCCCTTCATGCCAGTAGTCATTGTCATCACACTTGTTGCTTTTAACAACTTACTGATCCTAGCAGTATATGTGTAGGATGAATGTCATATATGAAGCTAGTAAATGTGTCTTACAGCTCAGTGGTTTGAGCATCCAGTTGATTATGTTTCAAAGTAAATACATGCTTATTTATAACATGTGAGTGACTAAGCTTAACATTATTTTTACCATCTCAAGTAAAACTGTTTTTAATCAAATATTTTATTTACAGTAAAGATACTAATGAGAGTGTCCACAGCATCTAAGAATGTTCCAACATTCTCCTTCACAAATGCCAGAGGCCCAGTGGCTCGTCTTGATTCCTCATGCCTCAGGTAGTTCAGACCGGCTCTTAAAGTAGCAAACCTGAAAAAAGAGTACACATGTACTCATCCTTATGCCAAATTTGGGCTGGTAATGAGGAAAAATACAGACTGGTTGGCACCCAGGGGGGCGCTTCGGGATGAAAGTGACGGGGATGATCGAATGGAGGCAAAACTCAGGACCCAAAAAAATCCCTAAGTCTCCCGACATTACCCCAAAAAATCCCTGGACCAAAAAAAAATGCCCAAAAAAATCCCTAGTCAAATTACCCCTAAATTGCCAAGGCCGCGCCAAGGCACTTTAGTTTCATTTTAATACCCCAAAAATCCCCTATTTAAATCAAGTCACCCAAAAAAATACCTGCCAAATTCCCCTACCCAAAAAAATCCCGGAATTGAAAATTTCGACCCCAAAAAAGTCCTTCACACATCCCTGTCACTTGGATCCCGGAGTACCCCCCTGGGGGTTGGCATGTCTATGTTAATCATTAAGACTGGAAATAAAATTGTAAAACTAAATAAATTAAATTTAACAGCTAGTACTGACATTTTTTTTGGAGTTGAGCTGGCCATGTAACATGCACTGATTGAATTACATTCATTTGCATTCAACTGGAAAAGTCAAGAATGGGAAAATATGATAAGGCCAACCCATCAAAAAGATGGACAGACGATGTTGTACAATTTAGGGGATCACTTAAGTATATGGAGATAAAACGTTCAGTATAAGTTCTTTACAGTATAGTCAGTACACTTTGCTAACATTACTTACTCAGTGTCTGAGTGTTTTTCCAACAGAAACCAACCAGGAAGAAAGTTTTCACTCAGAATGTTTCCACTTCCTTCACAGGAAAGAAAAGAAGATCAAATTATTTCATATATACAAACCTAAAGGAGGAGCCCCCCTAAGTTTTAATTGGCCTTTATTAACTGGGCGGAGTGCCAGTTCATAACTCGCTCGTGGGTTTTTTTTTTCATGGTTACTCACCCCAGACCCCCGCTCGGCTGACACCACCAAAGAAAACTTTGTTGTTAATGATAAAATCGTCACAATGTTACTTAATACTGACTCATGTGAACTGATTCAAACAGGAGCTAGCTGTTATTTTCTGGATATTCCACTTTTTAGTGAGATATGAATTATTTTTCATGTCATGCAAGTGTTTTGAGTTTACTTTTAAATCAAAACGAAATTGCAAACCCAGCAAGAATGTGTCAAGGCACGGTACCCACATCATCGAGCCAGGGGAATTACCCTGGGTGATTTATTTACTTTGGCTTTGAATTATGCAACTTTTCAAATGCCACTGATAGCTGTGTTTTTCGAGCAAAATAGAGTTAAACTTCAAGAACATTTTTTTTTGAGATTATTTTTACCGAATTCAATTTATTCCATTCAACTTGTTTGAGGGTATTTTGTTCATGATTTGGAACAAAATAAATATTTGCAAGCCTTGGCAGAAATTTTTTATGCATGTGGATTAAGCTCACACACTGCTGCGTGACTTGTCGGACAACACTAAACTGAGAAATACAATGGGATGGCCCTTGTCTACTCCTTTCTTAGCTTGAAATGTTTTTATTTTCTTGTCTCGATTCTGGTTTTATTCAAGATTCGGAAAAAATTAGCATTAGCAAGCCTAAGCAGGAATTTATCCAGGCATGTGGATCAAAGCAAGAGATAACACTGCGTGTGTGGCAAACTTTGACTTTTGTGTTCCTCAAGGTGACTGCTTGCCTAAAGATTTTTTGTGTGTCGGTGTGCTTTTCTAGCCATAGAAGTGATTGAACATCGACTGCCCAGTTTAAGCTTTTTTCGCACTTCTAGTTTAATTCTAAATTTACAAGATGATATCATTTTTTAATAAAGTTTTGTTAATGCGAGAGATGTTGATAAAGTATGCAACATTGTGTCTATTTTTATTCTGTTTATTGGTTAAAAATTTGTAATTGACAGCGGTTTATTAAGTTGGGTTTCTCAAACTTTTCTTCAATGAGTTGTCGAAATTCAAAACCTTCTGAATCTTAATTATTAGCAGTTCCTACATTGGTCACTTCACACAAAATTTGCCTCTTCACGATATAAATGGACACGGAGCTGGGTTTAAGTTATTTTTAAGCAGTTTTTTGTGTGTAAGAGAAATATCTGTTTATCTGCACTTTTTAGTTTACAAAGTGCAAAGTAGTGCTTGCTATAATTTTCTGTAGATACTGAATGAATTTCCTTCACTTTAGTAATCAATGTGCAGTAGAAGAGGTCTGTACTCAAGGAACTTGCAACAAAACAGAAAATGTCTTGGTGAAAATTTGTTGCGACACCAAATTCGCACCTATGAGATTTCAACACACTCACTGATAGAAAAATGCAAGTGAGTAAAATAGAGCAGTTTAATAGTAAATCTCTTATAATAATTAGTTTAGATGCCCTAAACATAGATCAATTCTTAAATTGACTTATACACTAGTTAAGAAGTTATTAATTTAGCTTTGAAGTTATAAGATACTCAATACTGCCAATAGATAACATAAATAAAAGGAATAATTTTAACTAAACTTAACAATTAAAATGAATCGACTTATCTAACTAATTCCCAATTACCATTGATCAACAACTATTATAACACTATAAACAGGTAAGGTAAGTCTGTGTCAGCACCAAGTGGCCCATGCAGCCATGCTTATCCCAGTTTCCATAGCATTAAGCATCTGGGAGTATTGCTACTCCCCCTGGATGGGATGAAAGTCCATTGCAGGATTACCCCCCAGCAGTAAATTCACCATTACCCATTCAAACACCTGGGTGGAGAGAGGTACTATCTATGAGAGTAAACTGTCTTGCCCAAGAACACAACCAGCAACGGCCAGGGCTCAAACTCGGGCCATTCGACTCAGAGTCAAGCGTGCTAACCAACAGGCCACTGCCCCTCCCACACTATAAACAGGTGTTAATTAAAATCATATATATTGACAAGAGTTACCAAAATTCACCCTACCTTCAGGATAAAACTCTTCTAGCTGCTCCTCTGTAAACTTATTATAACTACAGACAATCATTAAAACAAATGTTATACAACTTTTAAGAAATGTGCTTGAGTTATTTGGGTTAATTAACAATCATTTGCCAAAGGCAAAATGAATCTCAAGGGGAATATTCCCTGAGATTCACTAAGTGATGTACCACCTCTGAGTGATCTTGTTTCTACGGCAACATTGCAAAAGCAAGTTTCATTAATTAAAGGAAGTTAAACTTTAACCGACTGGTTTTAAGCTTCTTGACTTATAATCCAAATGCAAAAACTTCAAGATACTACATATCAGTTAAACCATGTAATAATTATTGTGCTTGCACATCGTGCATGAAAAACAAACTAGTTATAAAGTAATGCTGCTTTTGCGGCCTAAGGGGATGTTTCATTTCCACAATGATTATTTGTTTGTTTAAATAGTGTAAAACTATTTACTTTAATTGACTTATCTTAAACTTGGGTGGTTGGAAGTAACTTACCCAAATACATCAGCACCTGTACCCAGTGGATCTTGACTTGTGTTTATTTGTGGTGACACTGGTCTTGTGGAGCCAGACCTTGCTCGTAATTCTTCTGGATCTACTTCCTCTAACCAAACAGCGCTTTCTTTCAAAGGATCTGCAAACAACATTTCCAAATCCTTTGAACTCTCAAATAAAACTCTGTCATATTATCATGTTACAATCCATGTTGTTGTGACACTTTTCCATCTCTCCTTCAATGATGATATGAACAACTAAGGATACATGTATCCGCAAAGTGCTTTTTCACACAATAATAGTTGTTGTGTTTACTGTTAATTAATCAACTGCTCAAAATAAAGTGGCTGTGGCTAATGTTATCCATTTAAAAAAATCTATATTGAAGGTGGCTCTATTTAACAATTAGACTATGAGCCCGAGTTTTCTATGAGCGAATAGTCAACAAGGCGCAGCCAAGTTGACTATTCGCTCATAGAAAACAAGGGCAAGTAGTCTAATTGTTCGAGTAGAAACTCTTAAAGGACTGCAGTCCAAAAACCTACAATTTTAAGTTCTTATAAGCCAAAAATGAAGAAAAAATAATCTTTAAATGAGCAACGAGCGCGCAATCATTTTCAATCAGCGAATAGAAAATGTGGAGAATCAATCAGATTCACGCATTTTCAATAGACCACAGTTGAGTTTCTACTAAAAAGGCTTATTACCATGTACAAGCTGCTGATGAAAGCTTCAGAATACATACAGCATAGCATGTCACCAAAACAATAACATGCAAAGTGTAGTGGCTCTTTAATATATAGCTGCAAATATCCAGGCCATATTGTCAACTTGATCACTTAGCTCTTATCAGCTGGCATGTATAGAGACCGATTTTCTTGCAATAGAGGGATTATTTTGAAAAGAGGCTTCTAGATCTTGGACTTGACATAGTTTTCTCAAGGTCTGTGAAATTTGAAAAATTTCTATGAGAGTGTTTTCAAAAATATTTTGGAAACAAAGCAGTCTTAAAAATAATGTTATTGAGAAAACGTTCACAAGGCCCAGAAGTAACATGAAAAAACTAGTAATAAAGCTATGGACCTCTACAAAAACTGCTATACCAATCTGAGTGTTGTAAGACTGTATCCTACCTGGGACCACCATCACACTCTTAAACTGCACAGTACAGCTGCCTTCTCCACCTGACCGGGTTGTCACTATCACATCTCCCTTGCCTGGCTGGGCCTGACCAGTTCGTGCTATTATCTTACTGGCTGATTTATAGTCGGCAGAAAGAAGGCAGTTGGCACCACAAATTGTCAGGCCTAAAATCAATAGCAATCAGTGATGAAAACACATTAAAGGAGAAGTTCACTCCAGAATGGCCATTTATTTTCTTTACACCAATAAAAAGTTTACACAAAGATATGTTATTCACCAAAATTTCAGCCTCCAACGTTCCCTATAACCCTGCGAAATCTTTCTCAAAACTCGACAACTGAACGCCGCCATCTTGGGGCTGGTAATGTATGCGTGACGTCAAAGAGCTCAGCCTGAAGTTTGACGGGGAAATGTTAATAGTCGAAACTCCTTGTTTTTTGTATTTCTTGGAGCTCTGTTTGAGCAAAATAGAGCTGCACAAAGAGGCATTTTGTCAAACAAAAGCCACTTCGAAGAAACAAGGAGTTTAGAGTATTTAAATTTTCCCACAAAACTTCAGGCTGAGCTCTTTGACGTCACGCATACATTACCAGCTCCAAGATGGCGGCGTCCAGTTGTCGAGTTTTGGATAAGATTTCGTAGGGTTATAGCCCACGTTGGGGGCTAAAATTTTGGTGGATAACATATCTTTGTATAAACTTTTTATTGGCGCAAAGAAAATAAATGGCCATTCTGGAGTGAACTTCTCCTTTAAATATCAATATTGTTGTCTTGTCAAGTGTAAGTTTCATGCTTCTTTTCTTTTCAAAGCATGCAACTGATTTAAAAATTAATAATTTATTTCCAATAACTAAAAAAATATAACTAGTTGTACCTATCGATAAGTGCCAACGAGCGAAATACTCATGTTTGTTCATAAGAACAGATATTGAATGGTTTTTTGTGTTTTGCTGCAGCCGCAATGGCTGCAAGCAAAACACATTGAGAGCTGAAGTTTGTGCCGTAAGGTGTAAGGTGTAAGTGCCGTAAGGTGTAAGTGCCGTAACAGAGGAGAAATCTGAACTACCGATGTCAATCAAATCCATGAACAAACAAAATCGAAACCAATGAACCGTAGCGCTGATCGCATTCGAAGTTACGGGCCAAAGTATTCGAACGCAAACCACGTTGGACACGTTGGAAAACAGAAAACCGATTTAAAAGTATATCGCATTGGGAAAGAAAACAAACTGTGGCGCGACCACTCCAGTTTTATGAGAAAATTATTCTGCAGTTTTCATCATTTACGAAAAGAGCGAAGACTTGGAACCTCGCCGAAGGTCATAAATATTTTCTCCAAAGGACCGGTTAGTGCACAGTTTGTAAACTTTCGCTTTGAAAATAAACTTACCCTCACCTTGTCTACACTGTCTACAGCATACTAGTACTGTATTAACTCTGAACTTCATATTTTAAAATAAAATGTATGAACGTGTAACTTGTCACGCAAAGACAGCTGGAAAGGAATATACCATGCTGGTAGGCTGCACCGCTAATTGTAGCTGTATTCGAGCTATATAAAAGACAGCTAGAAACGAATTAATACTAGTAACATCACAATGGGAAAGAAACTTATTCAGTGGTGCACACCGTCGAAAACAAAGAAATATTAAAGGAAGTTCTCATTCACCAGATTCACTGCATCAGATGCAACATTCGTCAGTTCGTGTTTAAATGCGTGGCGACCAGTTTGTTTACTAGTTATTAATCAAGCTCATGAGAGTTACTGAAGCCAAAGCAAAATCTCACACACTTAAATCTACATTCACGTTATTTCCCCTCCCGAGTCCGAGGCCAGACAGAGAGCCAGGGGGGAGAGGCCAACTCTGCGCACGCCCCTAGAGGGAGAGAGAACCCCGAGGCGCCTGCTCCCCGCCCCCCCGGAGCCAGCCGAGGCGCGCGGAGACGCCCCGACGCGGAGAAGCGCAGGCGCGTGGTACGGGCGCAGAGGAGCGGGGGCTGGCGGGCGGAGGGCTCCGCCTCGTCTCCGTTTCTTGCCGGTTCAGGGTTCTTTGCGTTGTGTTCTTTGCATTCACGACTTAAAAAATAATACGGTCTTCATTTAATAAACAGTTCATCCTTAAATTTCAGCTTTTCTACGACTGACAGGTAGGTACTATAGTATAAGCCCCGCTAAAATAGCTGGAAAGGGAAAGTTTTTTGAAAAATGAATTTTTGACTGCCAGACGCGCTGGCGCCACATGTTTATTTTGTGAAGATTAATTAAACGCCGTGAAAAATAGAATTTGATGTCCAGCGAGCCACTGCATCTTCGGCTACGCAGTCCTCAGTGAATCCTCCAACTTCACAAATTTCTAAAACTTTAAGAAAACGAACTTTCGCAGAATCAAAAATTGGTCCTTATCGATCTTCCGATCTTGTTGTGAAGACACTGAAATTCGACGAGTGTTCATGCGTGAAGGGATGACTGACGAATGATAATAATTATTTGTAAACTTTCGCTTTCAAAATGAACTTTGCGTTACGTTCAACGCCGTCTTTCCGTTGTTGATTTCAACATAACATTGATCAGTAAAATTATCAGGATTGAATTAACACAAAGTGACTACAATATAGTGCAATTATTAACCTGCACACAAGTGACAGACAATAAAAGACGTTGGATTTCAATCTCGACTCACTTGTCTTTCATCAACATGTTCCCTAAGACTTTGCTCTAGCAGCAAAACACATGGACCCATTGGGGCCCTATTTTTAAAGAACTATATTTGAAATGACCAAAATATGGTAAATTGTATTTTAGTTAATATGCGAAAAAAATCTCTATTTCTCTGGTGTTCATAAATGACACAGGCTTGATAGCCTGCGTAGCAGGCGCCGTAGTTTCCAACGTGCGTATTCTCGCGATCGCGCACTCTTTTAAACACACTAAAAAATGTACACAGATGTCTGCTACGCAGGCTACTGGATTGACAGATTGATAACTCTTGACAAATCTTTAAATTCTTTTCAACGTTAAAATGTCACAAAATGTAGGCAATAAATGAGGTTTAATCACTGTTTTTCAAATACAACACGCGATGGTTAAAATGTTTCCGTCCACAAAAGGGATAGTTGCATTTCAAGAAAATCTTATAAATCAAATCCCAAAATCAAAACTGCTAAGATGCTTTTTTAATTTTCAGGTCAGAGCAGCACGGGTGATCGTCCGAGGAGTGTCTGTAGCGGAAGAGGCGGGGAAGAGACATCAGACACTGCGAGGGACGTGTGTGACATGAGACGCGGAGGAGCGTGCCACGGAGATCACGTCACAACAACACCACCGGAAGGCCGACGCATCGCAGCGACCGGCGTCGCGACCCCCCGCGTGACAGGACCGCGAGAACTCACTTGAGACCTGATGTCTCGACGGTCAAACTGTAGGGACCGACCGGGACGATGACCACTGAAACAGAGCCGCGTGGACGCCATGGTCAGCCCAGCAAGGAGGAGAGACGGGAACCAGTGGGAAGAACAAACAACCCAAAATGGGGACCACCCAAGGAAGCCCCGACAGACCGCCAACCCAAGCACCGGCCATGACGCCGCCCAACAGCCTCGCCCTGGCGGCTGTCTCGTTGGCATTATTAACTGAAACTATATTTTGAGACTAAGGCTCGCCAGGGTTGGAAATAATAGCCGGTGATCGGTAATTACCAATGAAATTTACCAGCCAAACATTTAATTAAATTCAATAAATTAAAAAAAAATTATATATTTAAGTGGTCAAATTTCTATTATTTGCACTTACACAAAAAAATCACCTATCAATCTGTTTTCAAATCTAGTATGCATGGCAATGCTTTGTTCCTGTTTGAAAAGTAACAAGTTTTTGTGGCTTCTACCTTCACTTTAGGCATTTATAGTAGAGCTCCAGCACCAGCGCCATTAAAGCGCCATAGCTATTGGTAAGAAACTTTGGTAAACCCATGAAGCCGAGAAAACTTGGTAGTCATGTGAGCGTACTAGCGAGCGTCCATACAGACTCTGGGGGAGGGTAAGGGCAACCTGACACTGGGGAATAGTATGTCATTTTATGTTGCCTTACATCTTCATGGATCGGTATTGGACAGCCATACCATAGTCAATTGACAGCTGTCAAAACAAGGTATCTAATGACCAGTATAACATGACCATATCCCAGGCTCAGGTTTAGAGCTTATCGAGGTCACCTGTTTTTTCAAGTCCACTGCTGACCAGGTAGGGGTTTGACCTTGGATCGCAGACTCAAGTCTTATTGGGTAACAATGTGAATTTGTCAGCATAATTTCTGACATTGGATTTGACGATTTATCTCGACTATGGAATATTACTTGAGAGGTTGCGCATGCCAGGTGTATTCAATAACGTCAATGACAGTAAATATTTTCAGTCAGAGTATTTTCACATGTTATTAAGAAGCAGTAAAGCATGTACCATTTATGTTGATGGTTGTCACACAACATATTATGAAAACATGACAATCACATGAATAAAAGTTCATGCCAGAAAATGATGTCGATAAGTAGGTTGATAGACTGAAAAAAGTCTTTCAGAACAATTAGCTTAAAGACTGCACAATGTGGTGAATTAGGCCAAAAAAGTGCTGCTAAACATACACATTTCTGCTCTCTCTTTCATTTTGGAATGATCATTTTCCTTGATGTTTCAGTGGAAACTTGACTGAAAGGCCAATAGACAAAGAAAAGAGAGAAAAAACGCTGCAAAAATGGACTAAACGAAATGCCTAAGTCCCAAGAAAAACAATAAAAGGTCTTTTAGACAACCTTGTGGAACACTATTGCACAAACATGTTTATTGCCGGAATATATATAGGTTTCAAATAGACTGGAGGATGCAGTTTGTGAGAGCAAACAGCATTTTTAAAGAAAATTTTACATATTTTAAACTATGGACTACTTTTAAAGTTGCAGCTTTTTTCTCAAACGTCGTTTCTTCCGAGAACTGAAAATAAAGTAAGTTCCAATTAAAAGTTCCTCCATGTTCATGTTGTGATGCCCAGACAGTGAGTGAGTGACTCCTCTCTACATTTCAAAGCCTGGCTATTAAGGTGGCTATATAGGGTAATCACTTATGATGTGGCACACGCTACTGTTCTATTTTGAAGTGAGGTTAATGCATTCGCTTTTTCTTCCAGTTCGCCAACTTATCAACTGCAATCAGCAACAATGAATTAGTGTTCTACAACCATCTCTGTTAAAATAATGGGTTTCAGTCCTGAATAAAGACACCCAAACAAATGCGTCTTAGTGTGATTTCCTCAATTCCCGTACCAAAAAGAGAAAAACTACCTGGAGAATTTAAAACAGAAAAAAGAGCAGTAAGGAGATCTTTCATCTGCAATTGTGTCTCTCCGTGAAGAACAGGAAAGACCAACCAGGTCCGCAACAACCGAAGACTTGACGAAGTGCAATTTAGCCCCCTTGAACAACAATATCAGAGATTTGCCAAGAAGACTGGGAGGCAGAGCAAACCACTAGGCTGATCACAGTCTTTACTGGGCGTGATGCATTCATGGAGAATTTAAACTCATATCTTGTATACAGCAACGTAGCATTGAAATCATTAGGAAACCTATCAGAAATGTTTACATAATCCATGGTAGATCATGCCGAGCCGCAAGCTAGTCCACATGGATTCCAAAAGCGCCAGCACGAGCATTGTCAAAACCTTATGGAGCCTCCTTTAAAGATCATTCGATTGTTCACTTTATGGATGTAGAAGTAGACAGAGACTCAAGAGAATGTGAACTCCTAAAGAGGATGAAGGAGATCCTACAAAAGACATCATTATGTTTTGGAACCGACTTGTTTTACCACTTGAAGAACTTCACTTAACTTCACTTTCTTTTTTTAACAAATCGAGCTTCCAAATCAAGGGTGAGCTAATGTATGGGTGTGCACAGACTCCACAGTATTCATCCCAAATATTCCTTCTCCAACCTTCATTCATCCAAAAAAGTTAAAAATGTTGAAGATGACAGAGTTACATCACGCAGAACAGACCCCCTAAGAGGTGTGGGAGGCCACACCGGAGCCAGGTGATCTCTGGGATGAATCACAGGGGCGACAAATGCTATAAAACCCCATCATCTGCTCTTTGTTTTACTGTAACTGTGAACATTAAAGATCTCACTTTTCTGCAAAAAGGAAATCACGTAAAACAGCACAGCACCACCAAAAAAGAGAAGGCCTTGGGAGATTGTGTGTGTTTAAAGGTACAGACACCTTAAAATGTATAGGTAGTGTGGACGCAAACACGTACAACCACTGATGCCACCCGTGCATGCAACAAAGGAATAAAATCTGCTTTAAGCCAAACTCTCCATAAACGTTAGTAAAAATCTCCCTGTATTATTTTGTGCAATATAAGTTAATTAATTATTATTATTAAAATTCATCACAAAACAAATAAAAAAGCCTGGTTTGGCTTTGTTCTTTTATAAAACATTCCATGAAGTTAAGAGAGCACTCAAGAAATAGGAAGAAACACTTTTGAACCTACACTCCTTTTGTGCTTGTCATTTCCTGCTGCTTAACGACTGAACAAAGCATGGTCTAAGGCATTTTAATTTGTTAAATAATTCACACTGCAGTTTACAAAACAAGAAATGTGTGCAATTTCTTGAAATTTTAGGCCATCCCCTTTTTTTTTTCGTTTATCATCACATGTGTTTTCTGATTTTGGGTCGGTCGGTCGGAATTAAAAAAAAAATTAAAAAAAAAAGTGGATAAGGAGTCTGGAACTAGGAGGCCCAGTACCTCAGCATAATGTCCGTGGAGCCTGGAAACAAGAAGACATGGTTACAAAGTCAACATGGCGGCAATGGAGGAAGGAAAAATTGATGTCGTGGTTAAACTCAAACAAGAACAGCGTAAAAAGGATGAAACATTATTTAAAATAATGTGTCATTGCCTTCTATACCTTCTGTATAAATTTTTTTTTTTTTTGAAAACGCGAAAATCTGGGTCGGTCGGAGGACGCTAAACAGAGAAAAAAAGAGGATGGCCTTATAGAGGAAATAGTAAACTTGCTCTTCCAGACGGTTGAGTGATATTTAGACAGGTGGGGATTTTATAGGAACATTCGAGAAGTGCATCTCAGTCATGCACTTCTCTCGGTTGCTTAAAAATTCCCCGCCTGCTTGTAGAACTCAACAAATAATGCACTCGGGCTGTAAGTCTTATTTCCTTAATCCAAGCATTTATCGTGCATGCCTTCCTTTAGCTTTATCCATTTGACCATTTTCCACATATTAAAGGTTTTTTTCTCTAAATCTATTGATTATTAATAGAAACTAAGAAAATCCAGCCTTAATGGCTTGCTATACTTGTTATACCATTTAAAATAGGTAAGACCGCAGACACTGTAGCTGGATTTTTGAACCAACAAAGTTCATTACCTGTCACATCTTTGGCGTTAATGCCGAGGTATTCTCCACGAATAATCACTTTTGTTCCAGGTGGCCCTTCTGCGGGAGAGATGCCAGTCACCACTGGCGGCGGTCTCATCTTTATATTTACACTTTTTTGCTAAATGAGTACACTACATCACTACATCCCTCCTTCGTCTCCGCCGCCATGTTTATCAAAAGGGACTGGGCGCATGGGCCTTCACGGGTAGAACTGCTTGAAAAGTACCGGTGACCAGCAAGGAAATGCTACTGATTGTTCCTTCAGAGTCCCTAAGATTGTTCCTGGGGTGCGGTGACCAAACCAGAAGGTAAATGCTGTGATTTTCGATGGAATTTTCGGTACTGCTGTTTCCACAGCGTTTTTTTTACAAACATCGTGGACATTTTCGCTTTGAACTCTTACAAGCCGAGCATCGAAAGCCGGAAGTGGGCTTGAACGCAGTGACTCTAATTTCCGTTTCCGGTTTTCCCGGAATCTGATTTGTACTTTCCATGAAAGGAAAACTGACGATGAACTTATTTTTGTCGAGAAGTCAAGAAAGTAGAAATTGTTTTCACCTAAGCCTTGATATCTACAGGTCTTACAGTGTTTAATAGCATAGAATTTCACTAAAGCCTAATGCATCTGTGTTGATGAAAACTAAAGCTTTCGAAGGATTTCAATCAGGTCGACAATCAGCCTGACTCAGCAGGTATGAAAACATCAACATCATGCACAGTATTATTCTGTTGATCTTGAATTTTATTCACTTTTTTCGTTGGAAATAGCATTGTCATATTGGCAGATAAGAAACGGTTAATACACTATACATCACTAAGAAGTACTATTAAAGCCTTAAGTACTGAAGATTAAAGATGGATTTTAACAGGAGCCCATGGGCTCCTGATTTTAACAACACAAAACGGCACAATAGGCGAACTTCGACTTGGGCAAGATATTGTTAGCACCTGTAACACTAAACGCCCTTAAAATGCTAGAAAAGGTACTAGAATATTACCGATTCTCATAAAAAACGACTATCCAACATCCATAAACTAGGATGCTCCTTTGTGTGAAAGACTCAACTATACTGATATGAAAACATCGAACGGCTTACGGGAAGAGCAGGGGGGAAGAGGAAGCCGATACCAAAATTCATACTTCTTAACATGGCAGCTAAGGGCCATTGTTTGAGCTTAGCTTTGTACTCTTAAGATTTTATTGTATAAGCAAGTGTTTTTTTTTTTTTTCAAGCCACTGATTCATTACCTGCGAACGCAGAGGCGCCCCGCCGAAAAATAGTATTTTTCGGCGGGAGAAACGACAGGGGAATACGCTGCGTTCGCAGGCTACTGATTCATATAAGCTGAACTATTCATATTTTCACAAGCCAAACTCAAACTCTTTTATCTTCATGTCTTGAATCGAAAGAGAAAGTCGAAAAACTGGGGAGGAGCCAAGACACGAAGTCGAAGGCCGGGAGGATTGCTGGGAAATCGCTGAGTGAAGTAAACCGCTTGTGCAGCCTGCGGAGGTAAGTGTTACTTATAATATACATTTAGGGTGCGTTTCTTTGGGAAAATTCAAATCGGTTTTTTTTTCAAAAGGTTTTTTGTTTTTTTTTCTTTTTCGAAATTGGTTTTTTTTTGTATTTTAAATCTTTGGTTTTTTTTTTTTTTTTTTTTTTTGGGGAAAGAAAAAAAACCCGGTTTTGAAATTTAAAATTTGGGGTTTTTTAAAAAAAAAAAAAAAAATTTACAATAAAAAAAAAGAATTTATTTTTTTTTTTTTTTTTTCTTTTTTTTTGGAAAAAAAAAAATAAGACCATGTACTTGGCAATGTGTGTGACACTCACCTCTTCCACCCCTTCTCCTTACAAAAAAGGAAATGTTTGAATTCAAAAGTTTACCCTATTAACTTTCTAACCTTGGGAAACATCGAAAGTATTCAACATTGAAAGAATAGTCGTAAAAAATCGTCCAAAGATACAGACAGTGATGCAAAACTTGGGTATGTCAGTAATAGTTTTCTTTGTTCTTATTGAGTTGTTTAATTACATGTAACTTGCAGGTGTTGATGGTTGATATCGAGATATGTCGCATGCACAGTCTTTTAATGCGACTGCAGAAGACTTACCTGATGCACACGCGGATAATCCCCCAGACGAACAGCGTAGTGATCAACAAGATGGTGGAGAACATTCTTATCAACAGGGAAGTCGTAGAAACAAAAGGCAGAAAAAACCAAAGATGCCTGCAAGAGGATCTGAAGCTTGCAGTCAGCCGCTTCAATACCCAGCAAAGTTGAACAGCAGTAGTAGAAGGGCAAGCAACAAAGTAACGCAGAAAACAGCTACTCCCGGTGTGAAGTCTTCTGGTTTAAATCAATATGGAGAAGACCCTTTTCCGTTCTGTGGCAAACCAGTTGATAATAATTTGTCCCAAAAAAGACATTGGCAAGCCGAGAAGCAAGGGAAAACGACGAAACCCATCCGAAGAGCACATCAAAGCTTATCTAGCCTTCCTTCTAGTGGTAAAACGCACGAAGGTTTACAGTTACCCCCAAGAGCTGGAAGAAACGAGTCTACTGAACGGGGGCACAGAAAGACACGTCAAAGCTCTATTGTAATTCCTGAAAATACCTCATTGCAGAAATTCCAGCACGAAAAACCCCAAGATACTCGGCAGACATTGAGGAAAACGTTTGACAAACATTTTGGTGCTGCTGTAAAGATATCTACTCCAGAGTGCACCTTGTCACGTGATGACAAAACGCAGCAGGGTAACATCAACTTACACACTAACCAACCGGTGACGAAATCAAACAAGCACACCAAAGAAAAGCAAGAATGTTAGTCCTAAGCCCCCGAATGTAAAAAGCTGTCGTTTGGTCATTAAACCTCCTTCAACAATGTCTGTGGATCAAGATATCATGACTCGTTACCTAAAAGTCTGTCTTGGGGACAAGTTCCTGTTTTACCCTGAAGATCCCAAGACTGCAGATGATGGGCGTTGCCAATTCACGTTTGCGTTTCAGAGTAAAAACCAAGGAAGAAAAGCTGAAAAGTTGTTAAAACAAAATATAGCGAATGCTGGAGAACAGATTGAGGTTTCCATTCTCGAGGAACAAACATTAGTTACCACAGAGACGTTGCTGGCTGACTGTAAAACGGAACTTCAAGCCAAGATAACAGCAATTAAAGAGGAGCACGCTAAAAAGATTACCAGTGTTAATGATCTCCTAGAGCATCGTCGCGTGAAGAATTACATGCGTTTGGATGAGTTTGAAAAAATATCTTCGGAAAGAGTTGCTTTAAAGCACAAGAAAGAGGAACTTGAGCTGCAGCTAGAAGAGTTTAAACGTTTCGAAGCACATATCACATCTAGCCTGGACGAGCAAAATTGTCAACCACTTTCAAGTGTTGAAAAAACAATCAAGGAATTAAGGAAGATATTTGGTAGAGAGTGCCACAGGCTTGAAGCATCCCTTCCAATGTACGCAAAAAAGACCAAAATTATCGACCTCGTTAAGGAAAACCAGGTCTGCGTTGTCCTTGGAGAAACTGGATCAGGAAAAAGCACTCAGATGACCCAGTACCTTCATGAAGCAGGTCTTGCTGAAAAAGGCTTAATCGTTTGTACTCAACCACGAAAAGTCGCTGCCACTAGTTTAGCATCCCACGTCGCTCGGGAAATGGGTGGAGTCCCAGGGCAGGTTGTCGGTTGCCATGTAGGAGGAAACATTCAAGCAAGTAAAACCACTGGTATTGTGTATGCAACAGATCATGTTCTTCTCAACGAATGCCTGAGGGATCCAAACTTATCCAAATATTCTTGCATAATTATTGACGAAGCACACGAACGTAGCCTTTACTCAGACCTACTTCTTGGCATGATCAAGAAGAGCCTTGCACAACGTCCTGAGCTACGAGTGGTCATTACTTCAGCTACCATTGATCCTGATGTCTTTGTGGCATATTTTGACCAGTGTCCAGTTTTGAAGGTGTCAGGTAGAATGTTTCCAGTTGATGTCATATGGAAAGATGGTCCATCGAGTACTGATGAAAACTACCTTCAAGAAGCTGTTAACACAGTTCGAAAGATTCACCACACGGAAGGTCCAGGAGATGTTCTGGTCTTCCTTACCTCGCCAGTGGAAACAGAAAGAGCGTGTGAAAAGTTAGCAAAAGTCGAACTTGATCCAAACCTGGTTTGTCTTCCTCTTCATGGGAAGCTACGTCAAGAAGAGCAAAGAAGAGTTTTCGAGGAAGACACGAACAAACGCAAGGTAGTGTTCGCAACCAACTGTGCAGAGACGTCCATTACTATTCCTGGAGTAAGGTACGTGGTGGACACTGGCATGGTAAAGGAAATGAAGTTTGAACCAAAACGCAACAAAAGTTCTTTAGAAGTTACAACCATCAACAAGAGTTCTGCTGAACAGCGAAAGGGAAGAGCAGGAAGGACGCAGGCAGGAAAGTGCTTTAGACTTTACAGTGAGGAAGATTATGCATCAATGGAAGATCAAGCCAAGCCGGAGATTCTACGAGTTCATCTTGGCCAGGCAGTGTTGAAACTAATGGAACTTGGCATTGAAAACATTACTGAGTTCGAGTTTGTGGAATCACCACCACTTGACTCTATAGAACTTGCCTTAGAGACATTGAAATCTCTTGGGGCCACGGCCAACGGAAAGCTTACAGAATTGGGCCACAAAATTGCTTGTGTTTCCGTAGAACCACGCTTAGCTAAGCTGGTTTTTGACGGAATCGATCAAGGAGTCGGTGCAGAGGCAATTGCTTTGGCAGCGATTGCAACTGTAAGTGGAAGCGTATTCTTCCGAATGGGCAACGAAGAAGAAAAACAACTTGCTGATTGTAGAAAAGTTTGTTTCTGTCACCATGGTGGTGACTTACTAACACTGCTGGAAGTGTACCGACAATACCTAAAGCAGCCGAAAGGTAAACGGAACCAGTGGGCCTTTGACAACAGCCTGAATGCTAAGTCACTTCGCTTGACCGACGAGACCATCAAAGAGCTCAAGCTAACTTTAAAGCGTGAACTTGGCATAACGGTACGGGATGCTTTTCAAGAAGATGAGAGCACTGATTTGCAGCTACAGAGGATCTTGCTTTCTTGCTATGTAACCAACCTCTGTGTGTTTACAGGTCACGAGAAAGCAGGATACAGAGTGGTATCATTCAATAACTGTGTACAGTTGCATCCTTCTTCAGCACTTAAGTTCCTTGGAACAACACCTCAGTTTATCGTGTTTGAACAACTGCTCAAGACATCTCGTGATTTTGTCATCAATGCGACCCCTGTAGAGGAAAATTGGCTACAAGAAATGATTTTAGAAGGAGTTGTCAACTATGATTTGGAAGAACTGAAGTCCAGCGTGCTGACAGAAGCTGCTTTGCCTTGTAGTCCAGACCTCATCACGTTAGCTTTTGGAGGATTTCGAAGACGGATGCTTGATGAAGTTGAAGAGAAAGTGTCGAAATCGTGCGATGATAGTTTGGTTGTGCTAGAGAAAGACAAAGCACAAGGGCAAGTGAAGATCTTTGTGCCAGCAAGTCAAACAGTGAAAGCTCTCGCTGTGGTAGGAAGCCTCTTGGAGGAAAGCAGGAAGACAATGAGAAGTGAGGAAAGAGAAGAAAAGCTAAAAGAAGACTGCCAGGGCACCAGAATTGTCTGGGGACAAGGCGGTGAAGTACACGAAGTGCTTATGCCCCATATGTATAGAACTGTCACTGTCGGTGAGATAGATGATGGCTTTGCATTGGTGGTTTTAGACCATTTGAAATCGTTTGGAGACATCGTGAAGCATCAGTTCAAAGAACAAAATGGCAAGATACGAGTTTTTGTAACTTTTAAGAATTCTGCGGATGCCATGAAGGCGGTGAAGGTCTCTTGCGGCAACTCCCTGGGTATCGACGTAAAGGTTCAGCCTAGCCACTCCATGTCTGATGGTCCTCAGGCACAAATTTCTCAGTTTAAAGTGAAAGCGAAGTGGCTCCGTCGTCCTGGCAAAGGTACGGGTTGTACACAATTCTTCAGTAGTGAAGATTTCTATCATGCACTTGGCAGTCTTCGTTCGCTTATGATTAAGTCAAAATTGACGACCTTTCAAGCGGACAAGTTTCATGAAGAGCAGATATTCATGAGGGGGCTACATCCGGAAGCATCAGAAGAGGATGTTAAGTCTGCTATCGAAGAAAGGCTCCCCACTGTGAATCTGAAGAAGGTATTTATCCACCGAAAACCAGAATTTGATACGATGAATGACACCCTTGCGTCTCAGAAGATATCCCTTGAAGAACGCGTAAGCACCTTTGCCACAGAAGGTCAATTTTTCATCTATTTGAGAAAACCTTCACCTAAAGATTTTGAGGGATATGCCTATCTGACGTTCCAAGACTCCGAGGAGGGTCAAGCAGTCGTGAGAGGTCTTAATGGGACAAGCGTTTCTGACATTGGGGTTGTAGCCCTACATCCCAATCTGTCAACTACTTTGCTATGTACCAGAAATGTCTACACCGTCATCGAAGATGAGCTGCAGGAAATTATCAAGGAATTAGAGAGGAAATTTGGCAAAAAGTTAGTTGTAAAGGTCAACAATAAACGAAAAGACAAGCGTGTTGCCATAGAAATTCGAAGTGACTGTACAGAGCACTTTATTTGTGCAACAACTGTTCTCACTGAAACTCTCAATGGAGATCAAATTGACTGCAAAATCTCTAAAGGCCTGGAAATTCTTTTAAGTAATCCAGTTAAAGACGTTCTTCAAGCCATTCAGGAAGACACTGGAACTGTAATCAATCAAGACTGGAAGAACCATGTTGTCCGAATACATGGAAGCGAAGCCAACCGAGAATCAGCAAAACGAGCCATCAACAAGTTTCTTGATGATTCCATTACAAGTAACAGTCACTTATGGCACATTCAGCTTCGAGGACCTAACAAGCCCCGCGGGCTACTGAAAGCGCTGCACAAAAGGTTTGGCGTTAACCTTCAAGGACTACAAGGAGTTCCTGGTGTCCAAAAGATTCGAGTTGAATTCCGAAGTCATGAACTTAAGATTCAGAGTTCAGACGAGGCTCGGGAAACAATCAACCGTTATGTGGAGGAATGTTGCGAAACTCTCCCCCAAGAATCGTCCCATTTACACTCCGACAATCAAAACCAGTTAACTTGTGGTATCTGTTTGTGTGATGTGGATGAAACAGCTGACGTGTATAGACTCGCTTGCTGTGGCCATGTCTACGACAAGAAATGTGTCATTCAGCAACTAAAATCTCCAGAATTTCCGCTCAAGTGTGTCACAGAACACTGTGAAGAGCGTCTTGTATGGAGAGATTTGCAGAATCTGTTGAACCAAAGCGAAAGGAAGAAGCTTGCATTCAGTGCCCTAGATGAGTACGTCAGAAGTAATCCTGAAATTGTTAAGTATTGCCCAACAGCCGACTGTGGAATGGTGTACCGCGTCTCAGTGGATGGAAGACGCTACAGCTGCGGCGCATGCCTAGCTGAGATCTGCACATCTTGTCACGCACAGTGGCACGACGGGCTCACTTGTACCATGTTTAAATCAGAGAAGCAAGTAGAGGGACGTCTTAAGGAGTGGATGATGGAAGACCCAAGAAATAGGAAGAACTGTCCCAGATGCAAGACACCAATTGAAAAAAATGAAGGTTGCAATCATATGGAGTGCTCGCAGTGTAAAGCGCACATGTGTTGGCTGTGTATGCAGGTGTTCCCAGATGGACCGGCAGTATATGAGCATCAACGATTCTGTCCAAGTAAGACTGCAGTATGAACGTGTTTGTATACAGATACTGCATTGTCCGTGTTGCCTCCTAGAATTAATTTCGGTTATGTTGACTTTGATTGAACTGGTGAGGTTGCTGGATATATTGCTATCTATCCGTTTTTAGCTGTTCTAATTGGACTCCTGCTTATATTTTTTATTGTGGTGACAGGATGGGGAGCTATTCCTTTGAGGAAGTTGACTCCATTTCTGGACAATTGACGTACAGTCCAATTTCGCCTGTGAAAGGCCGCCAAGCTTTGCGGAAACTAGCTGCCAATATAAATTTCATTATTTCGGGTGTTGACTCATGCATGCTGAAAGTGACGCGATCAGTTGCCATGAGGTTGGGCTGGGAATTTTAAAGGACGCTCGCGCTAATGGTTTTTGCCACAATGTCAACACGTTTTACTAGAAGCAAACGAATTGGTGAAAACATGTTCTTGAAATATCGAAAATATATTCTTCAGGAAGACGTAAAGTTATGCAGATTTATTACAAATAGAAATAACTGACGACTGCGATACTTCTAAGTTCGATTGTTGGTGAAAAATGAGAGATGAAAGTGAGATCCCTTTCTGTGTCTAGAAGATCTTTCCGCACTTAGAAGAGCAAACAAAACTGAATGTCTTCGGATGTCTCGTGTTTGCTGGCACGGAAGGGTAAAGGAATTTGCAGGCATGAAAAAAAAAACTTGACTGTTTCGCAATTCTTCCGTAATACTGATTCTCGACCTATTCTCAAAATTATACAAAACCATCTCTCAAAACTCATCAGTCACATTATTATTATGCTTATCGCTCCGCTATCCGGAAACGAAATATTATTTCCTTTTTAGAAAGCTGTTGTTTTAAACTGACTACAACGAAACCCATATCTTAACATAACTTGAGGAAAGCTTCTAGAAACACACTGTGCTCTTCCATACGCTTTTTTCTTAAACGAGTTATTTCCTGAGTTTTTGCTTTTTGATTCTTGGCAAGAAATGATGATTTTGTCGTCAGTCATAAATTGGACACTAAATACACAGTGCCGTAGCAAGGGTAAAATAAGTGGGGGGGGGGGGGGCACGCGAGTGCCGGAGGCACGAGCCGCTAGGGGTTCTGGGGGCATGCCCCCCAAGAAAATTTTGAAATCTAGAGGCTTGGAAATGCTATTTCCAGCATTCTCCAAGAGCTATTTGTGATTTACGCATATCGCGAATTTGAGACATTTTGACATTCTTGAGACATTTTTTCACATTGTTGTCACGATTTCTGGTTTGTTTTAGTTTTTGGCTGTTTAATATTGTTGTGCATCACCCTACGTACGTTAAAAAATGAAAAGAAGTACAAATGTTATTGTTTTAAACCACCGGGGAGATAAAATTTTATTTTCAACATAAGCTTCTACCATTTTATACAGGTCTGTTTTTACTTTTTAGGAAAAAAACTGGGGGGGGGGGGCACGGGCCCCCCCGGCCCCTCCCCTTGCTACGGCACTGATACAGAAAAAAGTTTTAAAAATCTGGGGTGACAAGATTCTTGGTGCGAACGTCCTTCACTTATATGTCCAGGATCAAACGCAGCTACAAAATGTACAAATTTTACGATTTTCTGTTTCACACTACCAGATTCTAAATTTTACTTACTCGACATTTTTTTCATTAACAGGGATCACTAAGACTAGTTTGCTAAGATTAATTCATACAAAAAGGTTTAATTATTTCTTAACCAAAAATTACTATACTGACAAGCAATTTGTTCTTCAATACAATTTCTAGCCTGCGTACGGCTGGCGGTTTCGTTGGTGCAAAACGCGGCAAAAACGAGCGGAGAGGCGATGTGGCCTGCAAGTTCTAAATTCCTATAAACTTTCTTAAACATATCAGACAAGTGTTATTAAGAAACATGTGGAGTTGATAGTGTTGAAATCGCTGACAGGGCCTTTGTGGCCATACTATCCGCCATGTCTTCCCTGATGGTGTGCCATTGTCAAACTGCAGATAACACGAAACATATTTGCCAGTGAAATCTTCAAATTAGCGCACGGGCGGCAGTTACTGGGGTCATCTGGAAGAAAGAGATCTCTCTTCTTTTTATTAGAATTGTCTCGGCTGATTTTTGTGAGACCCCTTCTGTGTGTTCTCAACAACCTTCCCCCCATAAACTACCCATGGCTCTTCGAGGAAACCAAGTAAGAAATCCAATGGTCCCCATGACACTTCAAATGAAGTATAAAAATGTCAATTAATTGGAAACGTTTTAGTATTACAATCAAAGTCTCTTCGAGATATCGACGTTTTTGCATGAAGTATGAGTCGAAGGTTTATCCTGTGCATTGTTCTTCGAACTTATCATTACAGTTTCTTTGTAGTTTAGTTTAACAATTTCCTATCTTCGCGGAGGAAATGCAGCCATATAATTTTGTCAAAAATGGCTCGTCCGCGCCGGGTATTTATACACATATTCCTTAACATTACACAAATAAACAGTGCAAATTTCACCGAGATCTGACAATTCTATACTTTAAAATTGCAAGGACCTTTCGAGGCAGTCGATTACGGCAGCGAAATTAGCAAATGAAACAGCAAAATATGCGTTCGACGCTTTGTTTTTGCAACGCCATATTTGAATTGTTATAGGTAGACCGATGTTCAATGTGTTCAAGGCCGTATCGTTACGATTGCTCCACGAAAAAGCACGAAAAAAAAAATACGGATATTTCCGACTACTGTCGGAGAAAACATTGCGCATATAATTGCGGCGTAAACAAATCGTTACACTCAAGCTGCGTTTTGTCTAGGCTCTGCGAGGGTCGGATATCAAGACCCAGGATTAAACAAAAGCCATATATACAGTGAATGCTTTCGAATTATGTTTGAAGATAAAATACGAAAGAATTTTGCTGTCTTTGACTTAAATTCCACTCGAACTGCGTAGATACGATCGCATGTTGTAAAGCCGATTCATGCAACATTGCTGTCAACGGCTCAACGCGAGGTCTCTAAAAGCTAAAAGAAGCCCCCATCTCTTGCATTTGTTTTAACTTCAATAATATCTTTGAAAAGAGCGAGTTTTTTTGGAATGGTTTATTTTTGACGTTTGTAATTTTTAAACGATGTAAGTGCTAGTGATTATTTATTCGTGTTTTAGCTACGCAATCCATTGTTTGTGCGACGCTTTTTATAGATCGCCTTTCAGACACACGTGCGTTGAGATAAGAAAGCTGACATGTCACTTTTAAAATTGTTATATAACGTTTGTAAATGTGACAAGTCACGTTTTTTCCACAAGATCGCAAGTGATCACCCACAGCGGAAAGTAATCCCTTGAGAAATTAAAACAGTCCCTTGAGAAATTAAAAAAGTCCCTTGAGAGTTTACAAATATTTGGTTCCAAATCTTGTCCACATAACCCCTATTCTACCATTTTAGCTTGTAAACAAGCAAAAACGTCGAAAAAAGGGTAATGACCTCGAGGAAGACGCGTAGTAAAAGTGGATAAATCTGTAGGTGCAATTTAACTAGATGTAATAATCGGTTTAAAGGGGCTTGGTCACGGTATTTTAGGAAATTCTATTTATTTTCGTTAATTAAGAGTTGTAAACTTGAAAAGGTCATTTATTGGCAAAATCACGGCCACACAACAAATTGAGATAAATTTTAAAAAAGTCGGGCGGACGTTTTCAAGTTTACCCGAACGCAATTCGTTTAAATCTTCTCGAATTTTGCCAATCCATGCCCCTTTTTGTGTTATTCTACAGTTTTAAGCCGTTATTGTGATATTTCAGTTAATACTATGACCCAGTTGGTCAGTGCCGAAATTGCCTAAAATTGCGTGACATAGCCCCTTCAAGAATTAGTAATAGTTATACATTTAAATGAAACGTACCAGCGACTGTTATTAATGTATTGTTTAACTTATTGTAATGTAGTGTTAAATATATAGTGTTGTAATTTAGATACGTATGTATTGTATTGTTTCTAGTACCATGTAAATAGCTTTTTATGCTTAAAAAAAGGTCAGCTTCGAGCAAGTGGCGCAACGCCGGAGCTATCCCGGTCCAGCGGCAGGAGTATCACCCCCCTGGATGGGATGAGTCATCGCAGGGAACCCCCAGCAAGTCGGGACCCAAACACCTGGGGGAGAGAGGACAGAGAGAAGTGTCTGCCCGAACACAACACAGTGACCCCGGCCGGGCGAACCGGAACGCCGCCCGGAGTCCGGCGCGCACCAGGCCACCGCGCCCCTTTTTATGCTTAACCAGAAGTTATATGCTTCTGGCTTGTCCGAGACAAGAGAGACGACGCGGACGACGAGGAGAGATGAATGGACTGACGTTGGGCGGCGGAAGGTGATCAGGTCACGGGGAGGGCGAGCCCCGGGTCGCGAGGGGGAGCGAGGGCAGAGAAGACGGGATACTGCCCCGAACGGAGCGACCCGGGGCGGGTGGGGCGACCGCGCCGGGCCACAGACCGTACCCGAGGATCTGAGGAATCCCCCCCGAATGTCCAGAGGAACGTGCAAAGAGTGAAAGCTAAGATAGCACTCCGTCAAGAAATGGCTAATGAATAATGAGCAGGGTCCCGCGCGACCTTAACGCAGAAAAAAAAAGAAAAAAGAAAAAAAAATTAGTAATAGAAAAAAATTGTCCTAATCGTTGTTCACGCTTGTTGCAATCGTGGTTAACTTATGCTCCCTAAATCACATGGCCATTTTACCAAGGGAAACACAACTGAGACAAAGTCTCCCTGGGAAGAGTGTGGTTTTTACTTTTAACTGTCTGGTAACTTATTTTACCTCTGGGAAGTTTTCCAAGGTGAATCAGGGGATATGCCGTGAGCAGGATAATTATTTTATTATTCAACAAACTGTTAACGAAAAATATTTTTCAGCTGATACTGTGATTATGTGGCGCTTTGAAGGTCTCGGCAACCTACGTTTATCGTAGGATATCTCATCCTTGGAGACCCAGGGGCAGTTAGTGGGGGCGAAATGAAGGAATAAACCGGGCAGAAATCGTAGCGACGAAAGTTTTCAAGAACTCGTCGCTACGATTTCTGCCCGGTTTATTCCTTCGTTTCGCCCCACTAACTGCCCCTGGGTCTCCGAGGATGAGGATATCTGTATGTAAGGATGACGGATAATATGACTTTCTGACCATCTATTATGGTCACCGTGACAATTTATTGAATAATTAACAATTGACGAGGAGAGTACGAGGCGAGGAGGACACGCAGCGAGACGAGGTGAGAGAGAGACCCAGTGACCGACCGCAGGGCGCGACGCACGGCGAAGGTGGGAGACAAGAGGGAAGAACACAGCGAGCACGGGGGACCGGGGGGAGGAGGGGGGGCGCGGGGGGGGGGGCGGGGGGGGTGTAGGTGGACGGAGAAGGGAGGGGCGACGTGCTGTTAAATAGAAATGTAAATATCCTAATGCCATATTTTAAAATCAAAGCTAACCACTTAAGGGTCACAAACCCAGCAAGTAAGACTGGAGAAAAAAACTTAAAGTTTATTCTACAATGCGAAAGAAAAATTATATACATGTACATCGTTAATTGTATTTACAGATGTGTTTGTGTGTGCTATTCCTCTGTGCATTCTACAAGTGTGTATGAAAACAACCCTCTAGAATATGGTTGGCTCTAAATCTTGTTTTATTAATTCATTTTCAGTCGTCGTCATCGTCATCGTCGTCAACATCATCCATATCTTCCGCTGCTTCCATAGCTTCTTCTTGCGCCTTCTTGAGCGCCCTTTCCTCCTCCACTGTAGGGTCATCTACTTCCGTTACTTCGGGAACCACTGGGTACTCCTCCATAGCCGCTGGGGGTGGAGGTGGGGTGTAGTTATCCGCATCAAATTTGTGTCCCCATCCGACGTAGATGTTTTCAAATTTCCTTAACAAACGACAGTAATAAAAACAATTAAGACGTAAGCTACGCTTTTTTCACACAGTTCAATATCACGGGACGTTTGTGCCAGAAATGGAAAGAGCTTGATTAAATTAGTAAGGTTGAACTTGAAGTTAGCAAAGCTTGCCATTCACCGCCTTTTTCCTTTACCGTTGTTCGTTAGGCCCGTGGCGTGGTGGAGGGCGATGGGAGGCGGAGAACACATGACAGACGAGAGAGAAAGAGCAGAGAGAGAAAATGAACAACGGTGAATGGTGGAGATAGTTGACGTCAATGACAGAGGGCCAGTTCCCGGGGACATGAAGAAAGGGGTGAAAGAAGGGGGCGCAAGAAGGGGGCGCTAGGAAAGGGGCGCACAAACAACGAAGGGGGGCGCAGGAGGGGGGGGAGGAGGGCGCACGAACCATTACGGTATTAGATTCTTCACCTCCAGTTTTTTTTTTTTGCCACCCAAGTCAGTCAAGAGACAGGGTTGTGCAAACAGATTCGAACAGTGCAACCATGCATGTAACCTACCTATCTTTTGCAAAAGCGACCGCACCAGGCCACCTATTGGAACGCATGATAGCGAGGCCGTACTGAGGTAGTAACTCCGACGAGACATTGGGAGTCCAAGCAGGCATTCCGTTTACAGCTGTAACAATTAAAGAAAAAAAAAATCAAATTCCAGCTCTTTCCAACCAAGCCAACGAAAGTAACCACCAAAACATGAAATAAAAATTACATTACGCAGGCAAGAGTGTTCTGTACGCAACTTTATTGTAAAAGATACGACGAGGAATTTGATTGTCACACTCACGTTCATCTTCAGCAATGGAGGTTAATAACTGCGGCCCTGATTCTGGTTTTGGTTCTTCTACATCTTCTCTCTCTTCTTCCTCTTCTTCTTCTTCAAAATCGTCTTCTGGTTTTTCGACAGGGTTGTGCCAAACGCAGCGACCCTACCGCAGGTAAAACAAACAGGTTACAATAAAGATTATGGGGAGTGAAAGCCTTGAATTTTCTGAGATGTCCAAAAATTAATTTTTAGCGCCACGAATGCCAAAATAACCTTTCAGAAACGTCAGAAATATTATTTTCACTTCAAGGCGCTACGCAGGATTAATTACTCCTAGTTCCGGAACAGAATGCACCATCCGGAAAAAGAAGAAAACAAACCGTTGGATAATAACATTTGGAGATAAATTAATCGATTAATATCGAGAAGCGATTTTATTGTTCATTTTGGTGTAAGACAGGAGAGATGAACGTTTATTTATTTGGTTCACGATAGTATCGCTTTGAGGTATTCATCAGGCGATGAGGTCGATTGTTAGTGTGTCGCTATTTGCTGTAGCATGTTTGGTTCGCTGTTGTTGGTGCATTAAGTCTGTGCATTTCGATTCTCATTACTATTCTATAAGAATAGAATAATAGGTCCGATGTGTCGTTGATCGGGTGTTGTGCTTTAGCCGCTTTTTGATAAGGTAGGTATCCAAGCTTCAGAAGTCATCGATTGTCTATAATTTCATCGACTGATATCAATTACCATCGAGTATTATAGATGGCCGTCACTTCGCAATTGGAGCAAAATTTAAATAACGAGACGCTACTTATAAGCATGAACGTATTGAAGGTGTTGATAGCAATAAAACAGGGAAAAACTATTATTTAGAAAGTTTAAGGCGTAACATATTTACCCACCAGAAGATGGTTTTCCATGCTCTATAAGAAATTAATACAGGCTTGCGGTCTAGAAAAGCTGCAGGTGGATGCCCGAGCCATTAGGCATTCAGCCGTTTTACCTGCATTATTTTCTTATAGGACATAGGAAAACCATCTTCTAGTTGGTTTAGAATATTAATAGCATTAAAAAACGAGCAAAGAACTTACAAGACTCGCCGCCGCTTACGGTAGTTACAAACAAAGCATCGATCAAAAAGTGAAGGTTTATTTTTTTTTCTTTTCTTACCTGTGGTAATATATGCTGTACATGGTGCACCCAGTTATGAAGTGACGGATCAGCAAGCTCTCGCACACTAATCCCCTCAAAATCAACATTCAGCATATAGGAATCTCGCACTGTGAAAATGATTCAAATGACAATTAATTTGTGTCAGCTGATCTAGCAAACAAATGCGAGACAGTTTCTAACAGTAGGCTTTGTGATTATATTACATTTAAATGTGAATTAAAAAAAAAACATTTAATTTATAGTAGTATTAACTACAGCTTTTTTCTTAAGCTTTGAGTCTACTCTTATTGAGTAATTAGACTAATTATTTAAAGCCAAATAAGCCAAATTGAATAACTTTTTTAGCTTAAAATCCATTGCACATGGAACGTTCTTTCGGGAAACAAGGATCTTCACGACCTTGTAATATACCCGGAATATAAGCGTACACCAATGTTGTAAGTTAATAGTTGCACGTGTTAAGCCAACATGTTGCACAAAGTTGAACCCATTCTTCACGCAACAGCTTGTGGGAAAATACGTGCAACACTGCATTATAAGTTGAAAGAAATGTTGCCGCTGATATTGCTTGGGCTAAAAGAACACGCAAAAGTGTCAGGCGGGCACTCAGAACCAACGTCACGGACGCAAGTTTTACCTATGTAACTAACGAACCTTGCAATTTTTCTTCATTATTCAACTTGTCATATGATTCAGTCTAAAATTAGGGACTGACCGTTATTTTTTTTGGAGGGGGGGGGGGGGGATCAAAAAACCTGAAAATGTATAGATAGTAGATAGTCAGCTATTTAAGAGGAAATCCGCCAGGACTTCGAGTAGTTATTGGACAAAATTATGTACCAAAACTATTTACACCTGATTGCAAGCTTTTGTGTTACTGATTCAAATATCTTATCGAATGAAATCTTTTCTAACAATACCAAACATCGAAAACTAATTTCGAAGTTCCACTGAATTCCCATGAATCGCTTAAAAGATGTGAGCTTTTGCCCATAGCTTGTGAACTTTGAATATCATTTTCTCAGACTCTGATAAGAAATTGTTGTACCAGAATTATTTCCACCTTATTGCAAACGTTTTTGTTACTGCTTCAAATATCTTATCAAAAGAAATCTTTTCTAACAACACCAAACATCGAAAACAAATTTCGAAGTTCCGCTAAATTCCACTGAATCGCTTAAGACGAATTTCCAAAATGGCTACATGTGAGATTTTGCCTATACCTTGTGAACTTTGAAACTCATTTTCTCAGACTCTGATAAGAAATTGTTGTTGGTGTTATAACGGATAATTACTTACATCTTTACCTTTTATTAAGGGTAGGAAATAACGCAATAGGATTTAAATTATTCTGGTACTTGATTTTTGTCCAACTTTAATAAATATTACTCGACTTCCTAGTGGATTCCGTCTTAAACATCACGGTATCATTTGATTTGCCTTTTGCCTGACAACATAAACTTACTTTTGCCATTTGCTGTGTCCTTTTGGATAATCGCCTAAAACACTAGTGTTACGCAACACCAATTTATACCTACCGACCACTCGAAACGTAAGCTTGGGCTGCCTGTGCAAGGCGACGGTTGGAATTTACAGATGAAAATAGGTGGGGTAGTAGAAAAAAGTGGGTGGGGCAGCGACATGAAAATTTGGACCTATTCCACAGTTTGGTGAATTTTGTAGTAACAGTTGACCAACCAAGGGCACTGGCTAAAAAATAATGGTCCATCCCAAAAGAGTTATTCGGCACAGGTGTCAAATCGTTCATACTCTTGTTACCTTCTCCTTCCTCCTCTTCCTCTTCCTCCTCTTCAAACATGTAATATCCAGCAGGACTTATTTGGGCACCTGCTGAAATTCTTGCAATCTGCGCCCTCAGATAATTCATTTCATTTCCTGGAAATGGTGGATAGCTAACAATCTGTAAAAGTAACAAGATGCAATTTGTTTAGCCATGACATGGTAGCCATCCTGTATATGAAAAAATGTATTGAAATAAAAAAAAAACCTTAGGAACCAGTCATTATGGTTTGTGTGAAGCCATCAAGTTGAATAAGTAGGTACACTTACTCGAATGTTGCAGATAATCTTTACAAGATTTTGTTACATGTAAAGAGCTTTTGTCGTCTCAAAATGTCTGGATCAAAGACTGTCACTTTTATAGAGATTTTGGATAAACAATTAATCTTGAAATAAAAATAAGCAATAGCAGTTTCAATGAGTCACTTATCGCTTTTAAATTCGAGTTTCTAAAGGTAAAAAGTAACACCAAATATAAAAAAACGTGTGAAATACAATGTGGAATGTAGAGGATGTTAATTAGGTTAATAGTTTTTTAATAGTTTTGCTTTGAGTAGTGTCTTTGATAACTGGAGCATTTTGTAAATTAAGCATTTCAGCTTTCCACAACATTTGTTAAGAATGCTGAATAATTGTTCTCTGATTGTGAGCATTGCACAAGTGTTTTTAAAGAGCAGAGTACTTTTGTTCCTCAATGTGCTGAACAAAATCTCGACTTGTATAACCACATCACATAGATCACCTCTGAATTCATAAACAATGCATTGTTGATTATTTTGCATTGGAAAAAACTCCCTTGAACGACAACATGTTTTATAACTACATGAACTAAATTTATAACTACATGAACATAGATTCTACTGTATTCTTTTGATATATGACCCTGGGGTTTTGTCAATTGAATAGAGGAAGTATATAAGGAATGTCCCATGTCAGTGCATACACCAAAGTATGTTTAAAATTGAGAGCAAGTGCCTTGGAGTTATTTCATTCTCAACATCCTGTCCAAACGAGAATAAAGTGTCATTTTTGTTGACCTGAGACAAATGCAAGCCAAATTTACCACTGCATTTTCGTTACTTTATTGTAAAAACATCTGTTTTTTCCTCACTGTGAGAGACTGGGAGAAGTAGATTGAGTAAATCAAAGTGGCCAGGTATTCTGACATGCCTCCCCAAAATGACTTGACATTTGTTTTAAAACTTGTAATTTAAAACTGTCAGACAAAGCGTATGTATCATATAAAAAAAATTCCTTGGGCACATTATAGGTCCATCACTACATCTTGTATTCTAACTTTCACACTCTTTAGTCACTTTATGATCACGACAAGCCATGTAACCTCATGGCTCTTTCAAGCTGACCCCATCAATTTATCACAAAAGAGGTAAACAACATGTTGTAGCTGTCTAATTTCACTTATCAGCAAAAGTTTTCACTTGATTCGTATCTGATATCAAATGTATGTAAACTAGACATCTTACCGGAGCATCCAGCCTTCCAGTAAAGAATTTCTTGATACATCTAGCGGCTACTATTTGTGCAGGAGTTACAGCTGGAAGTTTTATCCATGGCTTACCAGCTTAAATAAAAAAAACATCAATCAGCCTATTATATTAACAGTGTACCAGATACATGTAAATTTAAACCACACAATACATGTATATTTGTCAACAAATAATTAATAAATAAATGACCTAATGACCCTACAGAATTTAAGCTCATCTGTCCAAAAATGCAGCCAAAAATACTATAAAATTATATGGATATGGATCAGAAGAAATTGTTAGCCAGAGCATTTTGATCCAATGTCACAAGAGGAGGGGGAGGGGGGGGGAGTGCAACAGACTGGTATTCCATCCAGTAGGAGTAGTTGCATACTGAGCTATAGCTTGCTTGTCATTAATCCCTAAGATTGGGATGGAGTTTACCTTAGAGAAGGTAATTTTAACAAATTCTAAAATGAAAAACATGGTAGTTATTAAAGAACCTACGTTCAGTTGTGACAAAGAAAGTTCTCTTGTTGTTGCCGGTTCTGTTCTCCTCTTTAGGAATAACTGGAGGAGGTTTCCAGTCTGGTTTAGGAGTATCATCTTCTTCACCACCTTCTTCATCTAAATGACCAGAAAATGAAATAAATTTAATTAACAACTATGAATTGACTGTTATAATTACTGCAGCTGTGATCCAGAATCTGCAGCACCATACCTTCATCTCCTTTGTCTTCTTCTTTTGCCTGATCATCACCTTCACCTTCACCCTGCTTCACAGTAACAAAACTAATTACCATACCAGCTTATTAGTATTGGTAATCAAATGGTGACAAGTGAAATTAAGAAATAATTTCACGCGCATTTTGTCGAAATGCTTATAATTTCCCGAGCCTTTAGGCTCGGGAAATTTTGACAAAAGCATTTTGACAAAATGCAAGTGAAATTATTTCCTAATTTCACGAGTATACCATTTGATTACATTTTAATATCATAGGTGACATATTACTCCTGCAATCGTAGGTTTTTGACTGGTAAATTGCATTGCGAACTCCGAGATTTGAAAAGTTGAAAGCATATATTTTGCTTAAGTTCGCAAGTTTTTAGTCTTTGAAGAAAACCTTTTAGAGATTCTTTTTGCTCTTGACTAAAAGTTTCAAAGATGAATCAACTGTCAACTATTTCTCACATTACCAGGGTATGTCCGTAGTTCGTCTTGAATGAGCTGAAAACGGTGCCCGTGTAAAACGCTCAAAAATCCGCTCGATGCCATTTATGTAATTGGCTTAAGTCTAGAAGTCATTTTGACCTTTTGAAATATAAAAAATCATCAAAAGTTTTATCACAGGCCAAGGCTAGCTGGCTAAGATGAAATTCAAGCGAAAATGTACAAAGTTTCAAACTTTGAAACATCTTTTATTATGGACGCCATCTTGCTGCTAACTACATTGCCATGGCAATTTTAATGTTAAAATTTCGCGCCAAAATTAAGGAGTAATTTGTCACCTATGATATTACTCTTGAAACAGTAACAAAACTAATCACCATACCAGCTTATTACATTGCAAAGGTTTGATGTTGCAGGAAAGTAAGTTGCTAATTTATTGAAAGAAAATTCTGACTAATGTTATTGCATGCTCGATTTCCAGCCACTTTAATTTTAGGGAAAATGACCTATGAAGAATGACCTATGAAGAATGAAGACTGGCCGGACTTGAGAGAGAGGCAGAAAATTGAGCCTACTGGTAACTTAAAAATAAATAAGTGTCAGAAGAAAATAATAAACTTAAGATGGTAAATTCTAAGCTCAGTAATAAATAATGAAGATGAAATTTTTCAACATGACATGAACGTGGGACAAAGAAAAAATCTGAGACCCCAATGGGAATCAACCCATGGCCTCAGAAGCATCTGGGGGATTTTAAAGCAGCATCTATAAAAAAACATTTAGAAATGATCATTACTGAACTTCATACACTGATTTACTTCGACTTTATCTTTAAGTCAATTCATTGTTGTCACAACAAAAATAATACAAAATTGACCATGTCATTTTATTTAATAACTCCAAAAGTATTTACAGCTATTAAGTCTCCAATATCTCATTTGAAAGGGCACAAAATGTGCTTTCTAGAAAAAATATAATCTCCTTCATGAATACTTAAAACGTTTCAAAAAAAATTTTGAATCACAAAAAATCAGTACAAATAAGTCACAAAATTTAGGCAAAACTGAAATAGTGCAAAAACGCTCCACTGGGTAAATTTTAAGGTCCAAGTAATCATTTTCCGTGTTCTAAGACAAAATTGCTCCCGAAAACCAGATAAAAAAATTCCAAAGAGGCAATTAATTATTATTTTTTTTTCTTACGTAAACAGAAGGATCGCATTTCAATTTCCATGGCAATGACTTATCAGAGCTCAAGTTACGTGCGGCTATCAAAGAATTATCAAAGAAATTGAGCTTTACATTCCCAAACTCTACAAATGACAAATTGTTTATGATAAAGGCGAGTTTCCAAACATAAAAAAACGACAATCCGAACGGTTTTTTGTCGCATTTTGCAGAACATGTGCTTATATCGCGAACAGACACAAACATGTGCGAAGCAAAATAAAAGATCATTTACCTCAATTTTTCGCTTCGAATTTCGAGCTTACTGTAACTTTGTTTGAGACTTGAAAAACCTTCTGGATAAACTTCCTCCTCAAACCATGTTCACCCACTTTTAAAAGCTGTTTAAGTTCGACTGATTCCGCCATGTTGGAATTTTGAAACAAATTCGGGTCACGCTTGGATCACGCTTGTGAAAAATTGGTCATGTAAGGCACATTTGAGTGTCCTGGCCCAAAATCGCTCTGTAATTGGCTAATCATATCAGTTTCCTGTTCTCCAAATTTGGAGGAAAACGGAAGTAAGGCAAATTGTCTAGGAATTTTCGTGCTATCGGTCCAAAAGGACCTGTAAATGGCCGTGCGTGACAAGAAATAGTTAAAGTTTAATTTAATGACGTTGACAAATGATTTTTCTGGGAGTTGAAAATTAACAGCCGCCATATTTGCATTGGGTCTATTAGTAAAGTTACTAGTAATAAGGAAAAGTTAGATGTATGGCAAAAACTAAAGCTTATATCTGGGAGGGTAATCATGATATAAGCAGGCCGATTAAGGCCTAGTACCTGAGAGGCACTTATAGTGAACTCTCTGTGCTGCTGGCAAATTTTGTGTAATACATGTAGCTGAACTCTTTGATTTAACATCAAATGTTATGATCAGTTTTGAGCACATACTTCTTCATCTTCTTCGTCCTCTTCCTCTTCGCCCTCTCTGTATTCTACTTCTGCTACGTAATAATTGGACTCTATTCCAAACACTTTACCTACAAAATTATTATTAATAACAACTCACTTTCAATTCATGAAATCTACCACAGTTGAGATATGAGTCTGACAGGTAGTATTGTTCCCTGTTGCTATACTGTCAGGGGTTAGAGCTATGCACAGTACTGGACACAATATCATCCCCTACAGCACTGTTTTCTATTGGTCAGCATCGTGAATACAGACTCTCAGACTGGCCAATTCTAAGTTTTTGAGCATGCACAGAGTGCTTATAATACTGGTTGTCAGCCAACCAGCTTTGCATGGAATATTAAACTCCTCACAGACCAGAAGTCTGTAAATCACAAACTTTGAAACTGCACTTGACAGAGCCCGGAAATCATATTATCCATACCCCCACAATGGAAATCAAGGTTATTTGGTTTGACCACCCCCCCCCCCTTCCCTACTCCTTCAAAAACACTTTTATACTTTCTTTTAAAATCGTTCACTTTGGAGGACCCCCCCCCCTCTCCTCAGAATTTCCAATGACTTTCTATGGGGGTGGACATGAATATTATCTATATCCTTACCCCAAAAACGGACCATTTGTAATGGCTTAGTATCCACTAGCTGCTTTAATGCAAGAAATAATCTAAACATTTCTTCACGACTCAGTCCAACTCCAGCTTGTTCAAAGTAAAAAGTTAAATTCATGAGATCAGGGAGAGGTGTTTCCACATCTTCTTCTGTTTCAGGTTCACCTCCTTCACCATCACCGTCTTTCTACATACAAAATAAGCACACCATTTGTTATCTAAAGCTTGAATATACTTACAATGTGACTACATCAGTACATGTTAGATGTTGTTGGCCACGAATGACCATCAAGAACATCCCAAACATATATTTATATCACCGTCGGAAACATCTCAAAACTAACGACCAAACCCCCCCCAAAGTGAAAATACAATGCGCAACAAAGTATTTTTGATGAAAAATCTATGTTGATTAAGATCACATATCTGAACAATTGTCACAGTTCTGATATCCTTTGTTTTAACTTGATGAAATATTCATGAGTTTGAGATCTCTTTGCAAGAACCACTTGCCTTTCACATCATACAGTAATCCTACTTGCCTAAATAATTTGGGGAAAAAACTCTCAACTTTCTCAGGAAACACTGAGATTCTTTGAAAACAAAATTGATTGTTTCTCTACCATGTCAAAAGTAGAAACAACCCTTTAGTGAGATGTTTATGTAATAAAAAAAGTTTAATTATGGATCTGCATGTAAAAAAAATGTTTAAAGTAAAAAATAAGAAAATGGTAGATATTTTGAAGGCTGCTGCCTGTTCCTCAGTGGTTCCTCATTTATGCTGTACGCTCATTAATGTTGTAGTTAACAAATGAGTGTCTGAAAGTTACTTGCACGCACTGACTGCAATAAAGTGTAACTGTATCAGTAGCTTACTTCAAACAACTTCTGGTGCACTTCAGCAACTTCTTTACTTTCCTTGTCATCATCAACTTCCTATCATTAAAAAAATACATTGTAAAAGATTTTAATTCACCCACAAGCACATGTAGAGCAGAGGCGATGAATGTCTTTTTTGTAGTGATGTTCATTTTACTGCCTAAATTAACGTGTAAATTGTTTGTATTAAACTAATTTTTGATGTATTAAATCGATTTATTATTCTACATGTACTATAATTGTGCTATTTTACCATATTAGGGCAAAACAATGCACAAAATTTGCCACATTATTACACTGCTATGAAAATTGCACTACACTGTAGAACAGGGCAAAAACAAGGACAGAGAAACTAATTAAATACGGACCTGCAAACTTAGTAAAAAAATGGAATAATAAATCCCTTATTCAATGACTTAACCCTAGATGCACCACGGGCCGATCTAAACGGCCCGTCGTTTAACACCTAGATGCGCCAAGGCCGATGTGATTGACCCATTATTGTAATGAGCAGTTTGATTGGTTACCAAGTCACAGGAAACACATTGGGCCAATTGGAATTGCTGTACTATTGATCGTTAGTTAACTTTAACAACCCTTCGTAATTTAAGTCGTGAAACCGACAGTCACCCAAGTTTATATGTTGAACCATTGAATAAGGTGTATGTATTAAACTATTTTTTTGTTTTCTTTTGTTATTTTGTAGTTCATGATGTCCGTGCCCCTCCGAAAATTATACTCAAACAATTGTATCCGCCTCAGGCACAGTGAACATTGATTCTAAACAGGACTTCATTTCAGTAAATACAATGTATTCACTTATTGCCTATGCCTTGCCTTGAGCGAGTAACTTTAAAATAATTGTCTATAATAAATTGAATCTCCCTAAATAATAAAATGAACCTCTGTAATACAGACACTAAAGGAACAGTGAAAAGTGTCTATATCAGAGAGCTTGAGGTGTCCGCATTATAAGGTCACCATGGTAACATCACTTTATGACTCCTTAGAAAGTTTGCAGTGTTCAGTAACTAAAACCAGACCCACACTCATCTTTTAACTATATACCTCTCAATTAAAATTTACAGTATTGAGACACTGTCTATCTGTAAAGTCCTACATTACATCTCAGCTACAATAATGATCTACAAGGTATTATGCTGCATGACTGTTAAAAAGTAATATAAAATACAATTCTTAGGTGGATAAAGTTTTGTCAACATTGTCAATGGGTTAAGTAGAAAACACTTAAACATTAAACTATAGCTTGTTTACAAGTGGTTATTCACCAATAATTATTTGCATGATAGAAACAAGAAAACAAGGAACTCATGCAATTCAATAATAATTGTACCAAGTGATCCACTAACAATACACAAACTTCCTTTACTATTGGAATTAAAGTTTGAATTGCACACATACCTCAGACTCTTCAGGCAAGTTTGCCCTTTTTATGTTTTTGCTAATATCTTCAAATATATCTGTTTTAACAAAAAGGATCAGTAACATACAAGGTTATTTTTTAAAAAAGAGAAGGTCTCACAACTGGAACAATGAACTCACATTGTACATTGCATAGTAATTAATACATTTTATGTAGTTATTAGACAGTGAGACAGCATTTTCAGCAATTGACAAGCAGCACATGTGCATGTATCATAGTTAAGTATATCACAGTAAGTATTTTTTCATTCTCATTGTTTTCTGCTATATTTTACTAACTTATGCGCATAGAAAACTCAGGCTTGTAGCTCTAATCGTTAATTATAATTTAGACTTTAAAAGTGATTTTTGTAATTTTGTGTATCTGATCTAGAAATTATAAATAGCTTCTTGTACATTATATTTAATTAATAAATAAACATACTAATCTTCATTTTTATCAAGGACCTACCAGTACAACTACAGTAACTGTTTTGATTAATATATCACTAAGCAGTCATTTTGTGTTAAATTCAAAGCATGTGAGTGAGTAGCTTGTGCAAGATGATGTTATCTTGTTTTGAACAAGCTACAGTAGGTAGGATAACATTAAAAATATTGGTTAAATTCTTCTGTTTCATAATTTATTGTTCAGTACTTTGGAAAACTAATCATTTAAATCTAATGAATTTCTTTAGTTTCTCTAAGAAATTTATAGCGTTGGCTGGAATTAAAGTAGCTCACTGTAAAAGTAAAAATGCTGTTGCCTGTGTAATATATGGTGTGGTTGAGTGGTTGAAGTTTATCCTTGGTTCAATCGGTATTTCTCTTTGCTCTGGTGTATGGTACCTTGTAATTAATATATGATTATCAAAAGAATATAAAACCTAAAAGTAAAATACCAAATTGCATAGATGCCAAGTCTCACGCTTTTGGCGTGAGACTCACTCTTTTTGGCCCAATCTCACGCAACCACGCCATTCAGACAAAATATCACGCTTTTTTTAAATACATTGTACTACAACTTGAGGAAAAAGTCTTATTAATTTAAATAAAGTTTTATACTTTCAGCTGTACTTTAGTAGAGATGAACGCTAATCGAGTAGGGAAGAGTTTAAACACAACAAACGCTTGCCCATTATGAAGGAAATTGCTTCTCTGCAACTTTAAATTTTTTTGGGGGGGAATAATTTTTCACTCCATACCCAGCCAAAAAACTTGGTATCTATGAAATTGTACCAAGGGTAAAATTCAACCACAACATATACAGCATTCATGTACAAAATCTTCATGTTTCCAAATATAGTACTTAAGCCGCTGGGGGGAGCATTGGCTGGGCAATTGAACTCAGCTGAGATTTTCTGTTCAAATGCCCAACCCCAGGGCATTTGTGGATGTTCAAAAGAATTACTAAACTTCAATAAAATGTTGTAAGAAAGTCCATTAAAATGGTCAAAAGTCCCCACTATGGGCAGATGATTGCTGTCAAATCCCACACCTATGCCAGCCCCAGCCCCCCCCCCCCACCCCAGCGGCCTAACATTGATATGTGCTTTACATGTTTCAACTCTGTATGAGTTTCTGCTTTTATATGATTGTTCTATAACGTGTCATTCTATAATATTAAAACACAATGTTTGTTTTGTTCACATGAGCAAAACTTTATGGCACCTTCAATTTGTCACCGCCTACTTTTCCATGACCCTCTCTATTCAGGGGCTCAAAAGTTGTGGCATTCCCATTTTCCACTGCTTATTCTGACAAGTTCCCAAGGTCATGTTTTTATCGCATTTTCAAGGAGTGAACATGCCTATACTCGAGAAATAACTTAAGTATGTGCTAAAAGCATGCCTATAAATTCAAGGAAAAAGCAAGGATTATTTGATGACTCCATGAATTCGGTGACACTTACCAATACAGTGATTCGGTCTTTCATCCAAGATTTTGCCTAGCACCTCACTTAGATGGTCATATCTGGATCAGAAAGGGTAAGGTAAGCGAAGCTTTAGCAGTCTTACTAAAGACTCAGTTATCTAACTTTTACAAATAAAGCTTTAATAAGCAAAGACGTCTGTGTTTAAAATTACGGCAGAATCACAGAATCAAGATGGTGGATACAGGCGCCATTGAGCTTAGTATTACGGAGATGTTTATACACATACTTACAGATTTTTGTTTGATGTCGCACTGGTTTTCAGTAGAAAAGCTTTGGCTTTTTCTATTTCTTCCTGCATTTCACATGCGAAGTAAGCCAGAAACTTAGGAGTAAATAAGTTATACGTTGTACCGATCACACAGTACCAATTGAAAATACTATGGCGGAAGTTCCCATGGTAACACAGCGACAGCAAGAATCACGCCGGAAAGAGCCTGGGGTTGAGCAAGCATCAGGGCTATCTCCTATATTCAATATGGCATCAAACAGGGGAGAAGTGATCGCAATTACAGGTGTTTCTACGGGCTTGGGTTGCTATAGATTACGAGAGTCCCTATTTTTTCGCGGAGTCCGTCGGTTGGGAATTTTTTTTTTAGTTTGTGGGGTTTTGGAAAAAATTTGGGGGGGGGGGGGGGGGGGGGGGGGGGGGGGAGAAAAAAAAATTTTTTTTTTTGGGTGCCTTGCTATGGTGAAATGGTTCACATCCAGGGGCCATGTAGTGTTAGGATGTGCAAGATCGGCACATAAGATAAGCCAGTTGAATGACGAGTGTTGTAAAGAGAACAAACCAAAGCAATTTTCCGTGGTTGATGTTGTGAACGAGTCAGAAGTGAAACGTTGGTCAGAAGATATTATTTCTGTCTTTGGAGCGCCGACTTTTCTCCTGAACAATGCTTCTGTCACCAACAATAATTCTTGTCTGTGGCAAATTTCTGCCGAGGAGTTTAACAGTGTTATTGATGTTAACATCAATGGTACCACAAATGTTATTCGCCATTTTGTCCCTGAGATGATCAAAGCTGGAAAGGGCGTGGTTGTTAATTTTAGTTCCGGTTGGGGGAGGAGCGTTTCTCCTCACGTGGCTCCTTATTGCGCTACTAAGTGGGCCATTGAAGGGCTTTCTAAAGCAATGGCCCTAGAGCTACCTGCACCCTTGACTTGTGTCCCTTTAAATCCTGGAGTTATCAACACACCCATGTTACAGACCTCTTTTGGAAAACAAGGTGCAGCAATGCATAAGACGCCAGAAGAATGGGCCCAGACTGCTTGTCCATTTATTTTATCCATAGACCGCTCTCAGAATGGCAGGAGCCTCACAGCTCCATAGTAACATGAACTGACTGCCTTCCCTATAGGGTCTATTTGTTATTGTTGATCCAGATTTCCTTGTTATTTGTCATCTGTACGAAACAGATGTCTGTATAAACAATTAACTTCATTTGACATGGTTACAGTTACAACTGTTTAAAACTTGAATTATAATAGGCTACTTTGTTATATCAAAATTCAGCTTGGTAGCGAGGCCTAAAAGACAAACAAAACAATGAATAAACATGCTTGTTAAATGTTTTTTGTTTCTGTCCTCTAGGCCTGGCTAGCAAGTTGAATTTTAATATATTAGGAGCTTATTGGCAGTGAACTGTTTTTGCCACTGATCAGGTTGCTGTCTTGTCGACACCCTGTATATGGTACATTTTATTACTAAAGGATCTTGGTATTTTTACAACTATACCACAATTCAATTATATTCCATTGCTTTGGCCTATTATCATTCAACATAAAATGTACAAAATTGGGACCCTTAACTCCAACGCAGCTTGAAAAGTTGGCTTTTACAAATTCATTTCACTGATTGTGGCGTATGTCTGATTGCGGTAAAGGCCAACTATGATTTTGATCAAAGATCTGCTTTTGAGGTGGATGCGAGTCAAAAGTGAAACAAAGCCAACTTTTCGGCCATGCAAGAGAATCGAAAGATAATATGATTAAAGGTGAAGCTCATCTGCAAAATGTTGTTAACTTCGGCAACTGAAAAGTTGTCTGGAATCATGAAGGCAGAGATAGCTCAAGTTTTGTTAAATATTCATTTGTCTTCTTTGTTTTGCATAATGGATAATAAGTCAATATTGAGGCCAGCTAGTGTAACTATAAATTGCACACAATGCATGCAGAAACAATGACGTTTTCCATTGTTTCCAGTCTTAAAGGACCCTAGTCAGCCACGCCTTTGTTTTTGTTTACATACGAGAATTTCGGTATTATATTTTTCGCAGAGCGTGTCTAAAGGAAAGAAATCACCGTGAAACTGCTGAAAGTAATTAAACAGACTTCTGGTGCAATAAGATTTCGCTTCGCCATACAGTTTTCATAATTTCGATGGCATCGAAAATGTCGGGGCTGAATAGGATCATTTAAGTTTAACTGATAAATTTCACTCTAAACAAACAAAAGAATGATAGAATAACTAGTCAAAAATAAGCACCGATAATTTTAAAAAGAACTTGTGTCAGTTTAAGACCTCAGTAAAGCAAACGCACAAGGATGGACGAGGGTTTCTTTTCAACATGCAAAATGTCCGAATTTAGATGGCAGCGAAAATGGCGGAGGCTGACTAGGATCCTTTAAATAATTTTTATAAAATTTGTCAAAAATAAACATATACTAAATAAAAGTAGCTGACAACTTCTGTAAAAGTTGCATCATCTTGTAGCATGACATCTGGTCTAAGCCTGCATGATATGCAATATACGATACTTCTCTTGAGCAACCAAGGTCTAAAGCGGTCTTATTAACACCGGCCAATTTTTATTGTCTAGATGTCTGATTACTGAATCTTATAGAACTCATCAAGTAAAATGCCTCTTTCGTTTATATTTTGCATTAGTCTTAACTGCTCAGGAGTATCTTGGTTTGTGATCTGTGCAGCGATTTATTGTTGAGTTATACTTGATTTCTGTTCGCATAACACTTATGCCTCTAGTTATTTCCCATTCCTATTCGGTTTTATTGATTGGTCAATCTCGTGATACAGAATTCACAACAGATCTTGTCCACTCTCTGTAATGACATTAAAGCAATGACATCATTGCTTAACTTGGCAATACATGTTGACAGTGGCAAGGGCCATGAAGACAGAAGTTGGAAGGCCCTCCGTGGCTTTCATATTAACCAGAATCTATTTCCATTTCCTGTAATCGTGATATGCTAGGATCACAAATGCAGAGAGAGCAATGATTGAATTGCTAGTATCCAGTACCCCTGGGGCATGTGGTCACCTACTTTACCAGTTTATTTGCTCTTAGGTTGTTCAGGTGTTACATATAGTTTTAATTAAAAATTTATGATGGTTATCAACAGCATCAAACAGTAAATTATAGAAAGGAAAAACATCATCAGACACATGCAAACTGTCTGCTACATGTACTTGCATACATAAAACATGCACATGCATCAAGCTTTTAATAACTGCAAAAAATGGATGACAGTGGAAACTTGATGACAACAAGTCAATGAATGGCTTTTCCAGGTGGCATATAACACTAATGTGGTTCAATTTTACCCTTGGTACAAATTGTTATTTTTCTTTGTTTTATATTAATTATCATATATTACCATACACTGAAACAAAGGAAAATACCAATTTGTACCAAATCAGTAAAATTGAACCATGATATATGTCTTTCTCTAACATGTACGTATGTTTTTCGTGTGCTTTTACAGTGAAAAATACACATATTTTATACATTTTTTCTGGGGATTGGACACAAAGGTTACAAATGAACTGTTTCTGCTGTGCTCAGAGCAAATCCCTTCAGCTGGTGGTGATGACAACACAAAACAGTCCCCCACCAGTCCCTTTAAAATTGAACGAGTGTTTATCCTGTGGAGGGGGACAGGGAGCGGGAGCACAGGAGAAAACGGGCGGGAAGCAGGAGGAGAGAGGGCGGGAAGCAGGATTCTTAAGGTGGCAGGAACCGGGAGAAAACAAGTGAAATTTCTTTGCATTTCATTATATTTCGCAATAGAACATGGAGCAAACAGGAGAGAACAGCTACGAAAAGGGGCGCAAGGCAGGGGTAGAAGGTACAGGAAGCGGGAGGTTCAGACCCCCCTGCCCCCCCCCCCCCACTATCCTTACATGTTCTAGACTGAAACTGGCTCCTTGAATTCCTTGTGTGTTCTTCAGTTTATTTTGTTTTATTAATAAATTGAAAAAATGATCACGAATTTCAACCCATTGGATACCAACTCAACAGGTTATATTTCCATGTGCACAATATATCATTAACTTCTTTATCATGGAGTAATCTACAATAAAGCATTACATAACATTGCAGGTCTACAACTAATTAAACTGCTGCAATAATATAACAAAGGTTTAACTTATCATCTCTGTTTTGAACATTATCATTATCAGCAACATTCTCCTCCTCCTTCTTCTTTTCCGCCTCAGTACCACAATCAAGCTTATCAGTCTCACATAGCATTACATTGTTGAATATACCCCTGTTACAGTACTAACAAAATGCCTGATTCAAGGAACTGTGTCACAGATTGATGTGAGAAAATGGCTAAAATTGTTAAGGTACACTGGCAGTTAATCTCTTTGTTTGTAACTGTTTATTATATTGCCTGGGAGACATATTTATTTGTAATGAAGCCATGGTTTTGTCATTTAGATCCACAGAAGTAATTTCTTCACACACATTAAGTTTCATAGCCAGCATTGGGTAAAACTTATTTGACAAAACCCAGCCGTGCCACAGTCCCTAGTAATCAATAGTGTCATATCTACCTAACTTGTAAGGTAATTCTTGTTAATAAATAATGCAGTTGACCAATGCTTTACACATGTCTTTAACTATACAGTGTATCACTAATATTAACATGAACAGCTTTAGCCATTCCATCAACTGACTTCTGATTTCATATTTCGCTGTTCAACCCACACAGTAAAGGCCATTCTAAAAGAAAGAACACCAAAACTCATTAAAGAGTGAAAATTAAAGTCACCTAATTAGGATGCCTTACTCAGACACTTTAAATTGTTGCATTCAAACAACTTTTCAACCCATTCAGTTTTATTCCCCATAACGTTATCCAGTTTATAATACAGGCTGAGAAATTTCTAAACGAGCCACATTTATCTTAAATACTTGCCATATTTGGAAAAGAGTAGTATTTCAAGAGTTTGATGTGTGATATTTGGAACAGAGTTCTATTTAAAGTGTAGCAATTGAGACTAAAACAAAAAAAAAAAGTTGCAAGAACCGGAATTCAAGTTATCGGGGTAATTTTGACCCAAATTTTGATCAAGGGAAATTTAATTTAAATGTCCAACTAAATGAAATTTAGTTCAAGGTACTGTTGCAGAGTTTTTGAGGTTTTTGAGTTTGAGTTGACAAAGTAAAAACGACTGAAAAGTGGGGTTAAATCCAAGGGAAATGGAAGTCAGTTCGAGTTAGCGGGCAAAGCACATCAAGGAAGTAAAGTACAGCGAAGCAAGAGAAGTACATGTGGATGGATAACAAGTGATGTATTTATTACTTGATACAGTACACTGTAAAAAGGAAGATCATACCGGCAGTGCTTGACAATACACTCATTGCTACAGTACTGAGTGCCACGTTCCTTGGTTGTGCGGGCTGGCTTGTTACAACCATCACATAAACAGATACGCTGGCTTATTGGGTTAACAGTTACTTTGCTCTTCTGTGAAGAATGCAAAGAACAAAAATAATAAAGGTAATTAAATAACCTTTTTCGAACTTTGAACATAACTAAACATTAAACTTCCTTTAAATTCAACCTAGAAAAAAAGTGATTATGACATTTGCAATTAGGCGTCCTGAGAATTTATAGATTGGTCATAGACAAAAGATAAGTTAAACTTGTTGGTATTCTTGTTGCCAGTTTTATAATATTTAATTTCATACAGGGTTTATGTTTTAATGTTCACTATATGATTTAGATGGAACACAGCCCTGAAAGAACACTGTAACCAAAAACAAAAGTTCCAGAGTTGCTACTATGTGTAGCTAGTGAGGTTACATACTGACCTTAGGCTTGGTTGGGACTGTTGGTTGAGTAACTGTACTACTCATTGCTTTATTACTAGCTGCCATTGGAGGTACAGTTGCCACTGGTTTCCCAGCCATAGGAACTTGACTTTGAGCACGACCAAAGGGTTTACTGCCAGGTACTGCAGGGGGTGCAGCTGAATCTTTAATATCTTCCAGTGTGGCAGATGCAGTGCTGGATACAGCAGTATCTGTTTTCTCGACTTTTCTCATTTTTGGACTAGGTTCATCCTGAAGGAGAAAAATTTGCAAAGCTTGTATTTCTTGCAGATAATTATTACAACAAAACTAACCTTTTTGGTAATTTGGTGTTGACACCAGAAGTGAATTCGAACCAATATAGGTATATTAAAAGAAACTGGGACAAGTCTGAAGTAATCCTGACAAGTCTTTGAAAATGTCAAATGTCTGCATCAATTTTACATTGAATTGAGAGAGAAACTAACAGAGGAGGGTGTTATTTTCAGGTCAATTTCAAGATCTTGCTACACTAGCCATTTTGCACAATTCTTTTGTCGTTTTTCTATTGTATCTTGGTCAATCATCTTGGGCTTTCTAGCATCAGCTAGCCTCCCACGCAGTCGTTCTTAGGGGCGATCGTGTTTCACTCCTCCCCACGAAGAACGACTGCTTGGGAGGCTAAGCATCAGCCTGCAGTTTTTGGAGGCTGTAATGTGATTGAGTGCCTTGACTTCCTGCAACGCTTGTGTTTGTTCATGGTCTTGCTTCATTTTGTATGGTTTATAGTTGGTAAATTTCCATTCACTATGATCTCAAAACACAGGAAATGGCATCTTAGAGGCCTATATTTTTAAAATTTCCCAGGGGTGCATGCCGCTGGACCCCCCTAGAGGCTTGTGACCATAATCTCCCGTTTTTTCATCTCAGTGGGTTGGAATCTCTGCTTATATCTCACTGATGTGAAACCAAAAATGAAGGTGGCTGCTAAGCTACAGAGAGTCAGACCACAGGGGGTCTAAATTTAAAGCCATAGTGATAGTCTGTAGTCATTTTATAGGCTGAATCCAAGCACGAGGCATCTGCAGTACAACACAGTAATGCTTTGTTCCAAAACACATAATTATAGTACATGTAATTCAAATAAATTTTAGTTCCTTCAGTGCAATTCCGAAGTTGCAATACTAGTGGTGGACATTATGATATATCAAAATAGCCACTCGCAAACAAACAATGATGTAAGGCAACGGTCTTGTTCTACCTTGATATGTGGATGTAAGGCATCTTGTTACCCAATTGGTGCCCATAGTTCAGTTGATTAAGTGAAGTGGTCACTTACCATGAGGTTAAAAACAAAAGAAAATTTTGAACTATCTGATTGTCTCAAAGTGCACTTGCCTATGTGAGGTGGTCACTTACCTAATGCTCTGGCTATAGTGATGGACAGGGGAAATTATCGTAGTCACTTAGAAAATCACCCAGCTATACATGTAGATGTTATTAAGTATGTTTCAATCAAGATTACAGCATACCTCCTGTGACAATGTCTTGGCTCTGTGTTCTTCTTGAGCTTTTTGGAATTCCTGTTGTGCTTTCTCTTGCAAACCCTACAAACAATATGTGTAACCTGTGAATTCCACGATAAGCAAACACTGCTTCACAATAGCCTCATAGAATGTGGCATTCATCTGTTTCTTAAATACGAACCCATGGAAAGATCCACAATTGACTCAAGCTTAAGCCAGACAAGATAAGCAAAGGTGATAAGCTGCTTCAAACAGATCACAACTACTGTTTTGAACTTGCAAATATCATTTGCTGTGGAAGTCAGCTGCAAAGAACAGTCTTGTCTAAGAAGTTAGGCGTGCCATTAAGGGGGTCCTTCTTAACTACCAATTTGTTGCAAAGAAAACTTTCCGACAATCATATTTTTTGGAAACCAAACCTCTTATGGATAAGCTTTTTGCACAACTTTGTTCCATTGAAGAGACCTTTTTAAAAGAATTCGAAATCATGGCCATATTTGACAGTCACATGACCGGAATAGAAAAAACTTTAAAACTGTAAGGCATATGGATCTGAAATTAGAATCAGTGCCAACAGCTAGATAAAAGATGTCCACATGCTTAATGCTAATTGCTTTGTATAACATTTGCATTATAAACATGTTATAGCATAATAAACACCCTTATTTTCAGCAGCGTTCCATTCTTACATGTAAACAGTAATTCCATACATAGGATTATAAAAAAGGTCATGTTACCGGAGGGTAACCCTAATTCTTTAAAAAAAAATCGGAACTCTACCTCTTCTCAAAGTATTAGGGATTTTAAATTCTGGCATGTGGTTTGGGACTGGCACTAGTTACGAATGCAGAATACCATTTTTTTTCTTGCAGTTCTTCTTCCTCCAAACAATATTCACCATTAAGCATTACCAAATGCTCCAAAATGGCTTGCCACCAAAAACCATCTTTAGCAATTCCTTAGCAACAAAGGCCCCCCTTAATGTAAGTAACATTTACAAGAAAATGATTGAATTTAATGCCACCATACATGTATGCCATGTTTTTATATTTTGTGTTGCACAGCAGCTGGAATGTGAATAATTTGAGCAAAATATGAGAATTTTAACTTTTAATTGGTGTGCTCTGGTCGAGAGGTCAATGCCTGAGTAACAATGTCTGACTGAAAGAAATGTTGAATGAAAGGACAAACCCCCATTTAAAACTTTTTCTTACAAGTTTTTCTCTGTGTTTTGCCAACCAATACTCACAGTTTAGTACACACAATGTCTGTAGACACAATGTGACTTTATTTTTATTAGTGATAACTTCAACTTTTCCAAAATATGTGAAACAGGAGAGGACAATAATAGCTATATTATATTTTGTATTGAACTACAAAACATGACTTGGCCTGTAAATGTCAGAGTTGACTCCCAAAACTAAATTCTTTGTTCAATTGTTGAACAAATTCTTTGTTCACTTCTTTGTTCAAATCAATCAACTCAAAACTCACATTTGACTAGTTAGTTAGAGCTTACAGTTATTTATAAAAGAGATGCAGTCATACCTTTCTGTGGTTTTCATTCAAATTTTCCCACAATTGGTCTACAATCCTCTTGATATCTTCAAACTGAGCCTGTTGAAAATTGTACATCACTAAATTATCCTTGTACACAACATCGTTAAGCAACTAAATGCTACATTTAACACAGTGTTCAATGAGTACAGCACCACTGCTCATGCTGTGTACAAATGTCATGATCTGAAACTTTACAAAACAAATTCAAATTAAAGTAGGAAAAAAAACATATTTTCTGTTAAAAGTTATTTGCCAGCCTCGTTTGGTCTGTATAGCTATCTTGAGTAGGATCCTCAGCCCATGGCCACATGCCATACTCAAGATCTTGGGCACAGTTTGTCCCTATATGGACCTCCTGGCCAGCAAATACCATGTGATACCATAATCCCAAACACCAGTAACTCCTGCAAATTTGTCTGAAATTTGTTGATGACTGTAATAGTGAATGTGAGAAGCATGCTTAATATGCTTACCGCAGGGTTTTTTGACCGTATGGTTGCTTGGGTTTCCTTGAAGAAAAGCTCATAAGCTGTTAGTGGCCTACAAACAAAAGGAACAGCTAGGCATCAATAATTAAATCAGTGGCTTAAACAAACACTTTATTATGACGGATGTAGTTGTGCTGTGAATGTCATACATGTCATAGTAGTGTAGCCATATAATTCTCGTAAAGTATCAACTGAACCACAACAACGAACCACTATCTATCAAGTAAAAAGGCCAGCTACACTTAGGGTCAATATCAATCAACAGTGTTCCATACAGTATTCCAGATAAGTGGGAGATCTCAGGCCAAAATCCCAACGTGGTCAGCTACGTACCTGATTAGTGATTTGGTGGAATTGGAGTATTTAACTGTATTGGAATTCCTTGTTGACACCTTGCATTCAAATCTAACTGGAGCTCTGTTTTTTCGATAATAATTACTGTAATTTGCAAGCTGCCTTACACACTTGTATGTGTTGTGGTATAAATGTATCCTTGGTTTAAAATTTTTATCAAAGTGGCTGTGAGCCACTAAACTCAGAAAATTAATTATGAAACTAGAATTAAAACCACAAACTTTTACAAAGATTTGCCAAAACAAATCATGTTGAACTTTCTTTACTTCACTTTACTCAGCTCAAAACATCCGAAAAAAGAAGTGAAAGAATCACTTCAACACTTTGGCTAAAGTTTGCCACGACTACCGGTATGTATTTAGAATTTACTGAGCTTTACTTTATAGGTGATCACGTACAGAATATCTGTGTATAAGGGCACATGACACAGAGCATTAGTGTTTGAAAGCAGTTCGGATAGGCAATGGTTCAAGCCTCCAATCCACTTGAGAAATTTTTAGTTTTTTTCCTGTTTGTTTTTGTTAGAAATTGTCACCACGTAAAATATCTTGACTGTGATGTCCAGATCTGGGCAGTTGAGTGTTCTTTAGGATATTTCCTTTTCATTTACTACAAAGGCTACAAAGGTAGATTTTGATCATGAACTGAACAGATCCTTTTTAGTCATTTTACATATTGGGCACCATCTTGGAATGTCAATTTATCGTGATTGAGCAAGATTTGCCTCTGTAAGTCTTCTGTGCATGCGTTCAGCCCATACATCCGTGAGCTTGGAAAAATAGTACCATAAGGAGAGCAGTAAATCGCGTGTAACAGCTTCAGTTTTTTAACCCATTGGCGCCTGTGCTGGCCGTAGCCGGCCGCGCGAAAACCACCCCCAAAATGCCTGTGCCGGCCTCAGCCGGCCTTGAAAACCACGTGTTGGCAAATGCCCTTTCCCTTCCTCCCTGGAGTTTTTTTGGTTCACCTATTGTTCTATAGATAATAAGGGAAAATAAACCAATCAGAATCTGTTTTCTGCACATATTTTTAGGGAACTCTTGGGGTCCTAGAAAAAAGGTTTTTCGTCTTATTCCGTGTGTTGAAAATAAACAAGGAAATCATGGAGCCGCGCGGCACGTATTTACAAACTTCCAAGGCCTTGTTTTTGATTCTGAACAAGAAAAATACCATCTTTAGGGCTTAAAACGGAAAGGAGAAACACTATAGAATTTTAAAGTGGCCGTAAAACGAAAGAACCATGGAGTACAGAGTGCTAAAACCTTGTTGATGAATCCTTCCTTCCACTGCCGCGAAGACATGGTGTAATGGCGCTTACAAATGCGTTTTGGATTCAAAACACGGACTTAATGCGGCTTCTCAAGTCTTCTGAGAACGAAATGGTAATGTACTGTTATTGCTTCGAATTTGGATGTAATTTTTTGAACGATCGGTAAATCCATTTAGTGTACAATAAAATGAATTGACTCCAAAATTAAAACTTCGCTTTCAACATGAACATGTGGATAAGCTTATATAATTAATTCTGCCGTGCAGTACAGCACGGCTCGAAAAATTTTGATTTTCTGACACTTGTGAACACATTACTTGGTTTCATCCGAACTAAAAAGAAATTCTAAACAAAGTTTCTTTCAAGGCTCTCTCATTTATCCATTTTGAGTCCGGAATTTTTAGGCTTTTGAAGGCGAACAGATTTGTTGCGCACATGTTGTTATCTGAGATCTATCTTTCGGGAGACTTGCTTCTTCATTGTCTAGCTTCGCTTTGTTTTGAATTATGTCTATCACTTTTGAAAATTACAACAGTGCTTCAGAATATACAAAGGAGTATGTCTACTAACATTAATAGTGAAGAAACGCGTGGAAAGCAGTGCTAGTGTTGATTTAGTAGTCTGAATTCTGTAATTTTGTAAGCGTTTTTATGCTTTTTAACGCCGCCGTGATTTGAAGATAATTTTATCATCTCAAATTACCGGTTTTCTGAACCAAAAAAAAAGCTCATTGTTATTGAATTAACGACAGTGTCAGTTGTACAGATTGTAAACCTATCTTTTACCAGACTATTTTACGATTTTTCTTAAGAATTTGTACAAAGTCTCCATGTTTTTACAAGTGAGCTCTAAAATGACATGCGGAGATGAATAAAATTTTATCGCTGTCTTTAGTTTGGTTTGGGATCAATTTATCAAGGCTGATAATCTCTTTTAGTCATAAATTGGTCTTTCAACATGTCTAGTTTTAATCAAAGTTTACTTCAGAAACTAATTGTTTGTCTGAATTTACTGCGCATATGGTTTACTTTTTCCACTCGTACATTTGCGTTCAATGCTGTAAAAGAGCCAGGTATTTAGGGGTGGGTGCTTGCGTAAAACCTTCAGGCGTCAATGGGTTAACTGATGAAGGCTTAAGAACTAGCCGAAACGTCTTTTGAAAGTAACATCAAAAAACAGTCAGCGTCAAAAACCACAAACAAACTAGGAGAGCAGTATGTTTTCAAAAACAAATAATAAGCCTTTGTGAACTTTATATAAAGTAATGTAAATGTGCTAAAAGTTTAGCCCAGTGGACACAGTCATATGCACCCACCCCCTACCTGCTTCACAAGATTAATTACTTAATTTGATTTGATATTAACTAATTATTCAATTAAAATGTTTAACAGGAATCAAAGGAAGGAGTGAAATTGGCCCTCATCACCAAAACTCAGAATTTTCCAATTTAAAAACCAGTTTGATTTCTATTTCTTATTGTCTCATATTCATTATCATGATCTAAAACAGACACTCACTTATTTAGCTCTTGACCATCCTTTTCTCTCTTCTTTCTTTTAGTCCCTTTTTCTTTCTTTTTCTTTTTCTTCTTCTTAACATCATCAGTGCCAGCCACCTTTTTTAAGTTTTCTGCCACTTGGGATAAAGGAGTACTATCATCATCATCCTCATCACTGTCATGTTGATTGGCGGAGGTTTCCTGCTCTGTAGTAGCTCGCGGCAACAATGTATGTGATGATGGCAGTGGGTGTTCTGTTGAACTTGTCACAGAGGAGTGTGAGGTGACTGAAGACATAACGTGACTTCCACTTCCACCAGACGAAGATGACAAAGACAACAAAGTTGGTGAAGGTGAAGCAGCAACCACTTGACTGATTGCTGTTGCCTCGTTGACAAATGTTATTTGAACAACATTGCCACTGGATGATAAAGGTGTTTGTAATAAAGGTACAGTGTTTGACTGTGCAGATCCCAAAGCTGTGGAACTCTTTTTAGTGTTTAAATTATTCACAAGTAATCCAAGTGATGTCTGAGCTGAACCCAGCTGCACATTGCTCTGTGACATGAATGTTTCATTGTTCACTCCACTAATAGCCATGTCGCCAGATTCAACAAATGAAGGTATATTTTTAAAGCTAGGATTAAAGGCTGTTTCCAATTCACCTTGAGCACCTGCTGACTGAGATGGAGATAACACAGACTTTGAATTTAAGGCAGTGTTAGCAGGGTTCATTAATGCCATTTTGCCTGGATGTGGTTTTAGTGACACTGGTGATTTAAGAGGCGAATTAGCATTTACCAGTATCATCTTCACTGGATGATTTGAGGCTGTCAAGGGAATAGAAGACTTTGCTTGTGACCCTTGTGCCCCAGATTGTGGAACTACATAACAAATAAGTGGCTGGCCAGTCTGAATACTAGCTGCTGAGGCTACAACTTGACCACTTGATCCTTGCTGTTTTGGTTGTCCAATGGCTTTTACAAGTTGACCTAAGAGTTGAGGGTTAGATGCCAAAGCTTGTAATGGATTAGTTTGATTATGTGTACCACTAGATTGGGTGATGACTGTAGCTACATTTGTCCCTTGTACTCCTTTCTGAGAAGACACCTTGTTAGAATTTGTGCCAGAAACTCCTACATTATGAGCAGCACTGTTAGGCCCTTGTACTTGAGAGGCATTTGCTTGAACTGTAGAAGAAGGCACTATTACTCTAGCACCCTGAGGACTTACATTTGCCCCTTCCACATTATTTTTAACTGGTACATTACTAGGAGGTAACTTTGAAGAGTTTACTCCAATGTGAGGATGAGATGGTCCAGATGCAACAGCAGATGGAACTGCCATCTGCAACATTTGTGAATTTGTGAGAGATGAAAAAGGCCTTGCAGCTTTCACAGCTGATTGTGAAGCAGACAATCCTCCTACATTCTGCAGTGAAGAGCCTGCCTGAACAGCAGATGGAGTGAGCCTCACAGCTTGACTTACTGATCTTACTGGTGTAGATCCTTTGCATGTATGGTTTGTTTGTTTCACTTTGGGACTCGGACTTCTTGATGATGACAATGGACTTCCAGGACTACTGGCAGCATTTAGAGGACTTCCTCCTGGCACCACTCCCAGAGGTAATGTTGATTTTCCAGAGGTACTTGTCTGTACAATAGGTAACTGTCCCGGGCTTGTTGGTGAAATTCCCTTTTGTAAAGTGTTTGATGCAATCTGTAAATGAGCTGTAGGAGGATTTGGCTGCTGTGAAACTTGAGGTGCAAAAACAATAGGTTCACTGACACCTTGAGGCATATCTCGTTCTACAATTTCATCAATGAGTTGTTCAATGTTAGAGCCTTCTCCGATTGACTCACCCACCACAGATTGCAGTTGTTGATTCATGCTGACATTGTTCATTGATGGGGGCAGGTTTGGTTGCACAAATGAGGGTAACCGTGGTTGAACAGTTGCTGGTCGGTTGAGGTTTGATAGTAAAGCCATTCTCAATGGCTGCTGTCCAACAGGAAAGGTCGAATGTGTGTGTAGTGATCCAGGTGGGGTGATTGGAGGCAGATCAAAGTTCTCAGAGGGAAAGGTAGGAGTTGGTGGTGTCCTAGAGCGAGCAATAAGATTATGTGCATGAAGATACTCCTGCCGTATGTCACTTAACAAGGAGCTTGGGTCTCCAGGGAACACAGGATTTATGGCAGATGATTGTGGAACCTTTGAACAAGAAAACGATGTTTAGTATTAATAATCATATAATCAAATTAGCCTAAAAAAATGCAAACCATGATCTTGGATGCACCTTTTCAGTCTGAGTAATCAAATGTTAGTGTATAAATTAAAGGCTGCAAGTCTTGCTATTCTGATAATTTACCCATGTATAAAAGTCCTTAGAAATTGCTGATAAATGTTAGCAATAGTTTGAATGATAATGTATCATCTGACATAATCATTCTTGGCAGGTATTAACCCAATGACTCCTAGGATTTTTTTTTTACCAAAAAAAGGTTATTTAACACTACACATGCCTTTTTGGCTCTATTTCCAAGGGATTGCAGACAAATTGCCCAGCAATTCATTTGAAGATGGAAACTAACATTCCCTTTGATATTTATCACACGTTTTGATGACAACGATGTTGTTGTTATGGGCATAAACAAAAAGCACTACAGACTTTTTCTTTCATTTTCTTTTTCACCTAGCATTTAGCATTTCAGTCACCCTTGTCCTCTTAAAACATTTCCACTAAAATGTCCAGGGCCAATACTTACCTCAGGTTAAATCTAGTTAACGTATTTAAGTTTGAAATTTAACAGTGGGTTAGTTCTGTTGTCTGAAGCTAAGTTAAGTCTTCACTCTGTTAGGTCTTAGTGTTAGTATCTCTGGTCAATTCAACCTATCAAGATAATCCAGGAAATGCATTGTAAGACTTTTCCAACTTAATTAGTTGGACAAAAAAATCATCTGATATGAAAGGTGATGACAATCAAATGTACAAGTGGCAGAAGAATCACGTTCCCTCAAGGCCTGGTTTTGACCAGTTAAGGGTCAATGGGTTAAAGGATTAATTTAAAAATATCAGGGGTAAGCTCCTTGTTCTTCCATGCAGGCACTGATTGGTCATGTAATTACATCCTGTGAGGCTATGTAAACCTGCTAATGATGTATGTGATTGCATTTTGAAAGCTAATGGGGGGAGACGTTAACTACATAATGGTTACTATGGATGGCTTCTAACCGTCATATCTTGGGCTCCCTTAGTATCCTGGGTTTAGTTTTTGGCCATGTTTGTTCTATTGGAGACTGCCTTTATTTTCAGAAGTCATGACCATATTTGGCAAGTCACATGACCACAACACAAAACTCCTAAAAGCTCACACAGCTTACATTTTTTTCCGTTGAAATCAACACCCTGGGTAGAGTGCATTTAGAAGCAAAATCTGTAGCATTGAATTTTTTGAAATATTTTAGTCAAATTATTTTTAAAGTTATGATGTCATAGTTTTTACAGTAACATGACACCGGAAATTAAGGAAATCTCCAATACAACAAACATGACCAAAAACTAAACCCAGGATACTAAGGAAGCCCAGGGTTTTCAAAACAAGCCAGCACCTGCTGGAGTTTCACCAGCTACTTAATTTTATGTCAACGGTTACTTTGGCCATGGTAATCAGCTTGTGATAAACAAGCTCAGCTTGTCACAGCCGCCTTCTCTTTCAGTTGCTGACGCCTATTTCAAAACATTATGAAATCCCTGGAAGCCCAAAATATGATGGTTAGAAGCCATCTATAACAACCATTTTGTTGCTAAGGGTCACCCCCCTTAATTTGGTATAAAATTCAACATTTAAAAAAGCTACTTTTTGTTAAGTCTTCTTTACAGATACTCTTTGGGCTTTTCACACAATCTTTTCTCCCCCCAATCAATCAACCTTTTTTTGTTCTTGGGGAAAAAATGTGTGACAAGCCCAAACGACATCTGGATCGGAGGCTACTTCGTGTTTACATACAGTGTAACCTGATCAGATATTTTTGGCACCAAAACGTGGGGGCGCATCGTTTGGGGGGGGGGGAAGGCCCCCTGCCCCCCCTGCTCTGCCTCCTATGAAATAAACATGCAGTCCATTTTGTTTCTAAATGCAAGAAGTATTGAGAGGATACCACACTGTGTTCTTACTTGTGGTATGCTAACAATAGCTGTCCCAGCATCCCTGTGATGCAGTCCAGCTGATTGTTGAGATGCTAACAGCTGACTTCTCTCCAGTACCAGTCCATCTCTTCCCTGGGCACTATTTTGAGTATTTGTTGCTGATTGAGTCGTAGCAGTTGATGCAACATTGGATGCCGCCACATTCAAACTCTGAAGTTGCTCAAACTCAATATCCTAATGACAAAGTGTGAATGTTAGAACATGAACAATTTAACTGAACTGTGCTTAATTATCAATAAGTGAGCAATTTTTCCCTGGGTTCCATGTATAATATAAGGGGTGGAAAGGGGGGTGGGGGGGGGATAGGGTTCCAGATTACATTTCATGAAAAATGATTACATTTTCATGAAAAATTCACAAGGGAGAAAAAGTTCTTTTAAAAACCCTTTACCACCTTCAATATATTTTACATGTGGAAAGGTGCACAATGAACACATGTTCACAAACTTAGAGGTTTCAATTACTTTATAAAATTTTGGTTATGTAGCATTATGCTTGCAATTCTTTTGCAGTTGGCTGTGTAAACATGATCAAATAAACAATACATAAATACTAATAATTAACTAAAAAGAAAGAACTGGCCGTGAAAACCCAAAACTAAGGAATGCCTAGACAAAGGAACTACTGTTAGTTTCATTTTCATTTCAACCAAAAAAGCTTAAAATGTCTGAATAAAAAACGAGTATAAGCAACTAAAAAAATCATGTGTCAATTTAGATTTAATAAATCTAATGATTTGAAAAAAAAAAACCCTGATGCGCGGATGTAGTTATGAATAATTCATTGCACGTTGTTGATCGCTCCGCGTATTTCCAGCTGTGCATATGATCAGATGTCGCCATCAATATCCTTTCCTTCCACTTTATCGCCTTAGTTGAAGTAGGTGTAATTTCTGCTCTCATTCAATAAAAGTACGCGTAAGTTCACTGTTAAAGTATTCCAAATATTGAGCTTCCAATTAGAACTTCATCAACATGAGATGCTCCGTGACGCTTCCGACAGCCTTTCTACCTTCAAATGCTCCCATTGGCAAAATATTCAAAAATTACTTTCAATGTCCTCGACTGAGATTAAATTTTATCGATGAAAAGAGATGACGTTAACAAGTCTCCTATAAGCTTACTTTCCTTTTTCGAACCATTGTACGTAAGGTTATAGCTTTAGCTTGAATATTTTTCAAGCCCTCGAAAGAACACGACACATCAGGTTGATGATTTCAAACCGAAATGCTTAAAACAACCCCATGGCCACAAACACTTCTTCAAAGGACCTTTCTTGTTATAGGAAAGGCATTTTACCGGACTCCTTCAAGGACTTGGATGTAAAATAAACTTTTCCAGGAGGAATCGACTGAGTACAAAACGTCGCTGGGTACAATTCGACTCAAGTTTAGTCGATTCTTACCGATTTATTTCTTGGGAAATCATTTGTTTCCCTGGTGAAAAAGCTACCTAAGAGTACACCTAACAGACCTTTGAAGGAATATCGTGCTTGTCCCAATCTATAACTTCATCTATATCAAAATCGGCGATGTCATTTGTGTTTGACTCCCTCGCCATTGCCCACAGTATGCGAATTTCGGCGATGTACGCATACTCAAGAATAACGCTGACCCAAATTTTGTGCCTGCGATAAAAAATCGCCTCGCTTCTATGCCCAGTCTTGTCCAGTAGTACCCAGATCATCACGATCATCACATGCTTTGGGAGTACCCACAAACCCAAGGGAGTACCCCACACAGCCCCACACTTCACAGCCGTCAACACTCATGGCATTCATTTGGTGAATGCCATGAGTGCACTGACTACCAAGAGTGCATTATGGGTATCATACTTTTTACTCCGGCTGGAGGCCAGGAGTTATAAAATCGCTTGATTTCTTTGACCATCACAATTCACAAATCTGCAAAATTGCGCAATCGAGTGACGTAATCCCATTGTGCTTTGCGTAGGGCTTTCCACAAGTTGCTCGGCAACTTTTTGGCAACTTTTCATGTTTCGAGCAACTCTTTACCCTTCGAGCAACTTTTTCTCTCTCGAGCAACTTTTTGCATTTTAAGCAATTTTCAGACCGAAGATCTCCGAAGATAATCCGAGTGTTGTTCAAAGGCAATACGAACGTTTCCGAAGATTTACGAAGTTTGCCGAAGATTTTGGAGGAACATCTTAAGACGTTCCACCTTTCGGCTCATTCTGCATATTAAAACATTACAAAATTCGTCACAAACATGACGTCATCGATATCATCACGATTTTTCTCAGTTAAAGAATTCCTTGTTATTTAACAAATTTTCCCCCTAATATGTTGTTTAGATACTTCTTTTGCTGTAAAAGTGCATAAAACTGCTTAGAAATCTTACTCTCAAAGGGAAATTAGCATATATTTAGAGAAATTCTCTCGATTAGAAGCAACGTTTTGGATTTTTTGGAGCAACTTTCGAGCAACTTTTATTATCAGAAGCAACTTTTTTGTATTTTTGGAGCAACTTTTGAGCAACTTTTTGAGAAAATACGGGCAACTTTTTTGGAAATCTCGAGCAACTTGTGGAAAGCCCTAGCTTTGCGTACCATCTGCTTGACTCCAAAAGAGAAAAGTTGCCATAGAAGCCTCGATAGAAGCCATTGATGATCGATTTTTAAATCTTTAAAAAGCCCGTGCCATGGAACGGATTACAAACTTACAAGGTCTCTGGGGCAAGCACAGATTGCTAAAACCTAGCTGGTGTGAAGAAATTCATCATTCTTTCCGGGCCGCGAAGACTGTGTCGCGACGCAATTATCAGTGTGTTTAAACAGCTAAAACCATGCTGGTGTGAAGAAATTCATCATTCTTTCCGGGCCGCGAAGACTGTGTCGCGACGCAATTATCAGTGTGTTTTAAACATGTCTAAATACAACTCATGAACTTGATCAAGGACTTTCTGCGGCTTCTCGAGACTTCAGAAAGCAAACATGTTATGCAAAGTATTACTTTGAGTTTTGGATGGAATTTATACTAAGAAGGATCAGTAAAAGTAAGTTAAGTAAAAAATTAAATGCAAAAGCCGTCTGCTATAATTATAAGAAATCACAATTTTTGCTTTTTGCGTGAACACATTTTTATTAAGCGTACGAGGGTTGCTTCTCGCGTTTTGAAATTGACGCTTTAATTTTGAATACATTTCTGTGCTTCATGTTCTACGAAAATTAATCTGAAATAACGCATCTTTCACGTTTCTTTCATGTCCATCTTTAGTTCGGTATTTTAGGTTTTGAAGGGACATTAATCTTTGTTTCGAGACAGACGCGGTGTTATCTGAACATAACTTTCAACCCGACCTGACTTTATGACTTTAGTTTTGTGTTTTATAAAATATTTAGAAAATTACTCTTGTATTCCAGAAAAATGCAATCGAGTAGTTTCATAAATAGTAAAATTAGTCTCTTTCGCAGCTGCGCTATTTGGTTGTCACGCAATGCTTCCGTGATTCGAAAACAACTTTTCTCTCCGAAAAACAGCTTTTCTGCACCAAGAAAAACCACATTGAGATAGTTTCATATTTTGTCAAGGTCTTCATTAGGGAGTTCCTACTATTCGTCTAGGTTTACTGGGCATTTTTTGTTTATTTGTTTGCAATAAAGTCTTGACATTGTAAAACCACGTCTACATTCCTTGTTTTATCTAGGCAGCTTTTCTTTATTGTATTTTATGTTTATTTTTATAGCCTCTCATACCCGGCATTACAAGTTACAGGAACCGGGAGTTCCGATACGTACCCAAACCCTTCCCTAATCCTCCGCCCCTATGTCACTTCCAGGGCCGGAAGTGACATGTATAATGTATAATTAACTTTCATAGCTGGTCTAGAACCAAGAGTATATAAGAAACGGAGAATCACCTGGAAGGAACGAAAGACTAGTAATCTGACACATGAAGCGTGTACAGCCAGGGAAAGACCAGTGAGATGAAGAGACAGATAGGGAATGTTTTGCTGATTAAAAGGCTCTTTGCACGGCCGTCATGTGGTACAAAATCAGCCATGCTGTGCTGCAAATTACGTAGTGGGACATACAAACAAAGGAAGGTCAAGCTTGACTGGTGCAAGGCGCTTTGTTCTGAATGTCCCAAAACGTAACTTGCGTCCCAGCTTGGCTGACCAAACGGACTCGCAAGTTTACTGGCAATTTGTCAAAAAAGCTATTTCAATGATACTGCACCTGCTGTAATTCAGTTCTTGAAGTAAATAGCAATACTTCCGTGACTTGCGTCGGGTAGCGAAAATGTGAAAAACTTGCGCCGACTTGCATGCAAATTTGATCCCGACCAAAGTGAATGTAAGTCATCGCAAGTCCTGGCGAAACGGAAACGCAAGTGAACGCATTGAAGAAGGCGCAAGTTTTCCTTGCATCTCCGTTTGGCCAGGCCTTTACGCAGATGTAAACGCGTGCAAGACAAAGTTTACATCATTCGTGCACAAACTGCGATGCATTTTATTAACCAATCAGACAAGCATACTGTCTTTTAAACAAATGTAAGCCCAGGACTGATCGGAATTGTACAGTTTCTGCAAAGCACTTTTGTATTCCATATTCTTTACTTAAGTAACTCGCATCATTCCTTCCTGTTATTGGCATCCTCCCTTCCTTTTTTTGGTGCTCGCAAATAAAAAGTAGAATCTATCGCACCCGGGGTATCAAGGAAGTGTCAACAGCACTCAGGAAATAGGGAGAAACACAAGACTGCGGCTCGTGCTTTACCCTACACTTCTTTCGTTCTCTCAACCCTTCCCAGTGTGCTTTATAACAGAGCAAAGAACGGTCAAGACATTTTTATTTGTTAATTTTAAAACATGAAGAAGTTCTCGGAGAATGTAAATTTATGTTGACTATCGACAAGACCTCACATATTTTTGGTTTGTCGTCAGCCTGAGGGAATGACCTATCATTTAACTTTGAAACAAGAACATTGAGAAGCTTGAGAAGCTTAAAATCGGGCGCTTTGCCTTGAAAGGCAGGGTTCAGTACAGCAGAAACCACGAAGCAGTTACTTAAGTAGCACTCAGTCCGACTGTTTGTGTAAGTCACAGGGCTTGCATGAGCTGTATTAGTGTGCATAATATAATATCTAGAACGTTGTCGAGATTGCATTATTACTTAATGACATGATGGTTTCAATTTATAAATGTATTTCACACAATACAAATAAACGATTGAAGTAGACGACTAGAAAATGTAAAGTTTTAAGACTTAGCAAAGTGCAGTGTATTGGTAATACTGTAAGGTGCGGTTTCACCTGAAGGTCGTGTGCTTTTCGGTATTTTCCAGGCATTGCACTTTGATGGGACAGTACTACAACTGTTTACCGGGGATTTACTATTGTCAAGAAAATGATCACAACTTGTTGATGAATGATTGAACATTTGTTTCATACCATTACTGTAATAGCAATTGATGAAGGCTTTTAGTCCTGAACTAAGGACTGGGAAATACTGAAACCCATTATCAGCCACCTTAAACGGAAATATCTTGTTGGTGTTTCAAGGAATCCAAGGAAACTTCACTCATCCCATGTATCTATGTATTGCGGTATTTTGTAATTTTTTGAGTGATTTTTGGGGATGTTTGGCAGGTGATAGTTTTTTTAAAAGAATTAGTAAAATTTAGACAACTAAGAAATATTGAAAATTTAATGTGAATTTAACATTGGAATTTGAAGTTAGAAATTGGCAGACGGACACCAAACAGTCCCGTGACATCCTGGAGTGTTTTTGCATGGGGGTCAACTGTGTGATGATGTTTCCATTTTTTTTTCAATCCCCACTGATAAAGAACTGTTGTTGGTGTTATGTTGGTGTTATCACATGTCAAGCCTTTAACAAGGTATGAAAGAACACAAGGATTTAAATTATTCTGGTGCTCAATTTTTGCGTAACTAAAATTAATGTTACTCAAATTCCTGATGGATTCTGTCTTAAACTGTTACGAGCTTAGTATTTCCAAATTATTGCATGTCAATGTAATGCCAGACAAGACATGCCTTGGTTCTTATGTAATTCTCTTAAAAACATATAAGATATTGACTATAATTTTGTCTGTGCTATGGCAATTCACAGTGGGGTGGTCTTGATGTGTCTTTAACTTGTGGACTGGACTGGACTGGACTAGTAAAACGCGGACTAGTAAAACGCGGACTAGTAAAACGCGGACTTGTAAAACGCCTCTAGACACTTCCTTGGCCATAATCATCTTACGGCTCTCTTCAATACATAATGTCTCAAAAAAACAGTAACCTCAGAAAGAAGTCAGAAGCAAATAAGGTCGAAATACCGAATTTGAACATATAACGGCAAATGTTCTAATGTCACGAACGTAGGAGTCGTGTAGGCCCGTCACCTTTATTTACCACATACTGCCCCCAAATTAAAACAGTACCCTCAGAAAGAAGTCAGAAGCAAATAAGGTCGAAAGACCGAATTTAAACATTTAACGGCAAATATTCTAATGTCACGAACGTAGGAGTCGTGTAAGCCCGTCACCTTTAATTACCATTGACTGTTGATTTCTGGACGGGCCCCGTTCTACCTCGTGCGAGCAATACAAACGACTGCACTCAACAGACGTCAAGTAGTGGAAAGAAAGAAACATGCACACAACTCATAGCATCAATCCCGTTGTTTTAGTAGGGGTTTGCAGAACGAACATGTGCTATACTGCAAAAACATCTCCACGCTAAAACAGACCATAGAGTGCTCAAAAAAGCTAGAAATATGCCGTCGAAGAAACACACAAGAGCTTCAAACACAAATTGTTTCGCTCGCTAAACCGTTTAGTTTTATCCGATTTACAAGCGCTTGTTTTACAAGTCTGCGTTCTACAAGTCCGTGCTTAACAAGCCCTCGTTTTACAAGTCCGCGTTTTACAAGTCCGCGTTTTACTAGTCCGCCTTTTACAAGTCCGCGTTTTCCGGTCCGCGTTAGTCCGCGTTTTACAAGTCCGCGTTTTACTAGTCCGCCTTTTACAAGTCCGCGTTTTACCTGAGTCCGCGTTTTACTAGTCCGCGTTTTACAAGTCCGCGTTTTACTAGTCCGCGTTATACTTGTCCGCGTTTTACAAGTCCGCGTTTTACTAGTCCAGTCCAGTCCTCGAAATACAGTATGCCAAAACTCCCCGCCCTCTAAAGATAAGTCATTGACGGTTCTTGTCGTTTTTCGGTGCCTATTCATCTTCGGCATCTTTCTCATCCACCTCTCGTTCTGTCCTGTGTCTGTCATCACACGAAAGAAAAGCTGATTCTCAAAAAATCTGCCACAAAAGGAAATTGACAAAAACAATATGAAAACCATATATCGAAAGTTTCTTATTCTAAAATTTTATCATACGTCTTAATTCAGAGCTACAAAGAAGTTCCTCCTTTTGAGTTATTGATACTGTTCTTACAGTACCTCTTTCCACTAGCGAAATTTTACAAAATTCCTTCGCGGCGAAAAGGTAGCGCGAATCCAGAACAGACTCCAATCGAGAGTGGGTTAATTCTAGATTACTATTAATTAACTATTACAACATTCATTTTTAAAATAGTTTCCCAAGCCGACTAAGCTAACTAAACGTCGAGTGTATCTTTCAGTAAACAAAACATGCCGTTGACGCCGGAAATCCAGCTCACGCATACTATACCCCGTGACTCACGCAAACCTCCGACTTACGTGCTACTACAGTCATTCCTTTCTAAACATTTTTTTTTTTGACCACCACCGTACCTTTCTACCCAAAAAACTCATGAAACCACCCGGTTTTAACCTGTTTTAACCTTTCAAAAATTAGAGCGTTCGAAACTAAATAAGATCTGTAATCACAAACAACATACAGCCGTTTACCAGCACTCTTTAAAACTCCTGAAACCCTTCAAAATCAGGCAAAATAAATCTTTGAAATAACCTTTATCAATGTTTCTTATTTTTTATTCAGTTCTATAAAATGCCTTTCATACACTACTGTCAAACAAAAATTTCAATTTCCTCAAAGTTTCAAGACAAAAGAATAACAAATATTTCGTGCACAATGTAATTTGATTAAGCCAATATTATCACGTCTAAAAATACTTCAAGCAATTCAGTGAAAACCCGTTTTTTTTCGTATCAACGAAAACCACTTTCGAATAATCAATACATGAAAATAACAATAAGATCAAAAGGAAGAAAGGAACCTTTCTAATTATTTGAAGACTTTCAAAGCCGTGATATTATGCATCCAATCCGCGATAAAATTTAATTACAACAAAATCCAAGTTCTCATTTTGAAGTCCATTTTTTTCAGTTGATACCTTTATCCAACTTGTGAAAAATTCCATTCAAGTTCCTATTAATACTGTACATTCCCAATGTTTTGCTCGGGTCTTCAGAAGCGTCTTACTAACCAAATCTAAAATAATTCCAAAACATGCTGTACAAACATTCTACTCTTTGTGACAAACGACTTGACGACCAATTGTTCAGAAATGAAAATCGACACAGTTCTTGCTAAATAAAAAAAAAGTTTTACGGCGGAGTCAGGCTCAAAAAATATACCGCAAGATCACACCCCCACTCATAGTCAGAAACCAGCAAACCATCTAGTTTGCTAAAAAAAACACTGCGTGACATCAATGACGTTACCTTTTTCATTTACAAAAATAACTTTAACTTGTCAAAGTAAGTGCAATTTCACAATGGTGAATATCAGTACAGTATGGGGCCCAGTTCTCGGCCGGGTCCAGTTCTCGGCCACTTTGTGTTTAACGCGTTTTTTCACACTCCAGTTGAATTAAAAGAAATAGGTATTTCCTTCAAACGATAGACTGATTCATGTGCTTTAAGTATCTTGAGTTTGATCGTTCAATTCGATATAGAAAGCTCACACGTCGAGTTTACGCGGAGGTAGGTGAATTTGCATTCCCGAAAAATTTGTTTGTTTACGGCTCCTTAAAATTCATGGATGTAGTTAAATTCGTATTTTATCCAAAAGCCCCCACCATACGAGCTAATTTTTGGCATGTGAAACGTAGAATAATTCAGCTTTCTGCTTTAGTTAACTTTTCGTTGAACCGTTGTATTTTTTGGTCTTAATTTACTTCGAAATTTTTTCTTGCGACGTTTGCGTATTTGCCAGTTCTCGGCCACCCTGCTCGCTATCACAGCTTGGCGCTTGGTTTTTAATATAATTTCATCTGCTGCTGCCAGAATGAAAGAAATAAATGTTTTAAAAATAAAGTTCAATCTTATCTCTAAGTTTTGAGCTGACTCTTGTCTTGTCTATTATTTCTACAACACCTAAATCTTTCAAGACCTTTTCACTGCAAAATAAACCATCTAAATGCACGGGTCACACAATGCGGTTTTGCCAGAACCTGCACATAGGCAACTAGGCGCGTTAAAATCCTTCTTTTCTAAAGTAAAACAAAGCCTCATAAAAATAATTTGGGATCGATATAACATAAATAGGTTTACAGAGTGATTTTACGACTGTGAAAATTAATTGAGCATTTTTTTTACAGATAATTACGCACAAGCTTTTTAGTGGCCAAGAACTGGGCCAAGGTGGCCGAGAACTGGGCCCACAAATGGAGCTTTTATTTTTATTATTGCTCGGGCAAATTAATTTTTGACCGGTCGATAGCTTTACACCAAAAAGCTGAATAATGTAATAATGGGAGAAATTTCAAGTTCCTGCGGTTCTTCTGAGGTAAGAAATACAAGTTTACGTCAAAAGTGGCCGAGAACTGGGCCCCGTACTGTACTTTGCCCCGTAAGCTTTTTTCTCTGTCCTTCCGCCGAAGCAAAAAAACACAACCTGATTACACATTAACCCAAAAGTCGACCAAGTGTGCCTGCAACGATTTCCTGTCAAAACTAAAATGAAAACCATTGCGGTATGCGTCACCCGTAGCGGTTTTGTAGCAACCCCAAGCTATCCCCGTCTTTTTGGCCGCGCCAGGAGACTACGCTCTAGGACGACCAAAGGGTAAACTATAAATCGGCCACGCCCGATTAATAACCGCTTTGGAAATATCTAGACGAAATGACGAAAATATATAGTAATATTTATTGCATATTACAATAACCAAACATAAAGATAGGAGAATAATCTTAAGCCACTTTCGTGTGCTGCAGAATGCTGAAGGCTTCAGATTCGTTGTAGCTAATAATTAGTAGAAAAATATTTGAAACTGAACAAAATTGACGTTTTCATGGCCGGTGGACCTGTGATGCGCTCATCTTTTTAACCTTCTTGTTTTTGTGGGTCTTTCTTCCCATCTACAAAGGAAATTGAACAATATGGATTAGATTTCTAGAAGTAGGTAAACGAAAATAGAGACGAACCCAGGCTTACAAACACCCCATAATCTTGTTACCATGGGAACATGAGCTTATATTCCGGATGGATTGGGGGGGGGGGGGGGAGGGGTGTATTATTGAAAAAAGGTTTGGCGTTTTACTTCCGGCGGAGGAAAATTATTGTATATCTGCAAGTGAGTGACAAAAGCAAATTTTGAAAGGAGCGCAAACTGTGTTTAGTAAAATGCATCTGTTGTGTCAATTTACATCAAATAGGACTTGATGGGAATTAAATGATATCTGTCAAGACCTATTTTTGACATGGTATTCGAATATGTAAACAGGTTTGTTCTGGTGAAAGACATGCGGTTTCTTTTTGACTCGATACAAGAGTACTTCTTCCATTGCTTGCCTGAATAATTAATACTAAACGTGCGGGGAGAGTACTCCTAAAATAGTGTACTAGTATGCTCGCGACTAGTATAACAAATGTGAACGTGACAGTACTGCACCATACTGCCGATTTTCATATGTACTCGCAAAGTCGGTGGTTTTTAGGTTAACTCGCCATAGATTCTTCAATTACCTGAACAGTTCCTCCGCAAGTCGCTCTTCCCTTTGCCGTTCCACGTCTGCCTAAATAAATAAATAAATAAATAAATAAATAAATAAATAAATAAATAAATGAATAAATGTTTAAAAATCAGAAGTTAAAACAAACTAGGCGAGAATATTATCTTACAAAACAGCTTTTCAATTTAATAATAATAATACATGTTCACAAGTAGGATGTGTCACCTCTCTTGCTTCCAGGAACCACTCGTCCTTATCTAGCCGGTCAGAAGACTGGTGCAGAGTTAAATCACTACCACCAATAATGCGCGGAAGGCTTATGCAGGAACCTGGATAGATTTGCTTTAAAGATTAAAAAAAATCTTTTAGCAATTTACCAAGACATTCGCTACCGCATCTTTCAGCAACGGAGAAATAACTAAGCGAGAACAACTAATGTATCAGTCCATTACAAGAGCGCTCATCCCCCTCCTGGGCATCAGGCCACCCACCCCACCCCCAGGCATTTAATGGTTTTAAAAAACGTTGGTCAATTCTGCACAATGTTGGCAGTTTACAAAGTCAAATGCCCCACCGGTTAGGGCTTAACAAAGCGTCAAATTCCTCACCCTTTCATATTTTAAGACAAAAGGATAGACCGAAACAAGAAGAAGAAAACGCCGATTTGTAATTTATCTCCATCATAGTTAATATAGGAAAATGGTTAGGAAGCCCGGCAAACATCAAAAGAGCAAACAAAGAGGCCAAGATTTATGTTGGAAGGTCCACGACCCTGCACATCTTTTGTTTTGCGCTCATACACTTTGCATGAATTACGTAATCGCTATGATTCTATTGGTTAGTTGCATGAACACACGTAACCACCTATTGTATTTTCTCAGGTTTTGTGCAGGGTCAACCCCAAAATAGCGAACAAAAACATACAACAAAGAACTTTGCCGGGCTTCCTAACTACTTCCCTCTATTAACTATGTCTCCATGTAGCTTGAAATCGCTCTATCTGCGTTATCTGCAAAAGGTTTCTGGCAATACCTAATTGATAGCACATAAAAAATTCCCTTCTGATAAGGAATCTGCACTTAAATGTTTTTCGATAAAAAACAAAAAGGATACCGTAACAAAAGCAAAGGCGGAATCGTGAAATGACGCGAGTACCATGCAGGAAATCCGCTGACTAACGTTGTTTTGCCGATGGTTAAATGCCCGACCTGGCTGGGGAGGTTTTGCGTCAAGTTGCCTACCATTACGAAGATTATACTCATACAGAGGGTATGAACTTAAATTTTTTTACACATTAAGACCGGCACAGACAAAAGTCCCTTTCTAGACTAGCACCTACATCATATGAGCACTTCCCTATGTATACTGTAAATGTCGCATCTTTAACGGTGGAAAATTGGAGAGCTGGCCCGTTTTAAATGAAAAGACAGACTATTCGTTGTTCAACAATGTCAAAGCCATGTCATTACTTATCTTGTATTCTGGTGCAAGTCAAGTATACATGAAGCTGAATTGTTCAATCCAGTAGCAATAGCGAGTTTACCAAACCTTTTTAAATTTCTTGAAGTTCTTGGTTGTGGTGTTGTGTGGTGCTGTCTGTACAGTGGGCGTGGTAGTGACTGTCCGAACTAACAGTGACGTCTGATCAACAAGCACCAGGTTACGTGGTAACTGTGCCTCGGCTTCATCTTCAAACACGCACTTTTCGCTCGCCTAGAAAAGAAAACAAATTATCACGCGTCAGGTCCAACGCACCATGTCGGGTCACCCACTTATTACAAATCCAACACATTTACGATAATGACGTCACAATGGTTAATCAAATATGGCGGACGATACAGGTATGTTTTGTAAGTCATAACGAGCAGCCAAGAAAAACGGATTTACTCCACTTGGCATTCCTCATAACTAAAAATTTACCTTCATCCTTTCCTTGTGGTTTGAATGCAAAGTCTGCTTGCCTTTAAGGTCGGGGCACACTAGGCGACAAGTCGCTGCAACATATCACGGGGACAAGTTGCTGCAACATATTGCCTTGTGTGACATGGTGCATTTTTGCAACAATCTTTGTCGCTGCGATCATGCCCACGAATTCAAACCAAATTTGAATTCAGATCGCAGCAACAAAATGAGCGAAAGAAGCGTTGTCGCAGCGTGTGCACGCCTCTGCGACAAAATATGAATTAACCAATGAAAGTGCGTAATGTATTTCGCCATATTTAATTGGAAAACTAGTTCACATTCCCACTCTTCGCCTAGTGTGTCCCGACCTTTATGATCAAAAAGCTTTTATCACCAAATAAAAATTTCGTCCTTGAAACCTCTGGAAAAGAGTCGATTAAAAAGGATAGAAAGGCAAGGCTGACCACAGGCGGTATTAAACTGGAAAGTGCTGTGTCGAGGTCGGACCAACACTGACCAACATGTCCTGTTAGTGTATTGTATAAAATTATCTAAAAAAGGAGTAAGCGCTCAAGTTTTAAACACAGTGATCTGGTTGTACTAAATTTCTTTCCCTAGTACCGGTGCAACCAATTAATACTACCCGCGTGTTTCTGTTATACTGATCACTGTGTACTGACCCATGGAAACTGGATAGTGGTTTAGTCAGCGGATAAAAGCCCTCAGCATCCTCAACCATAACAATCTATTCATACTGAGAAGACACACTGTTCAGCCCTAGCTGAATGAAGTTGAAAGCTATTGTCCAGTAATGCCAACAATAGCTATTGTTCAGTACCATACCGCTAACGATATGTAAAAAATCTTGTTAAATCTACCGCTTGATGATGTAGCACATGGTAGCATACGACAAAAGTAACACTGTTTCCAAACCTTTCTGGGGATCCTGGAACACAGAAAGCCTGCTGGAACATGTCTGGGCAGTTCACTTGCACCTTGCTGACCACTTGATCTCGTTATGTTCGATGTATTTTGTCGGCTCTCCTCATAACCTTTACCTTTTACTAGAGTGTCCCTTTGCTGGGATAACCGGCTTTGTTCTTCTGGTTTCTCTCCGTTGCTTTCACAAACAAGTGACTCACCCATGGTCATTTGGCTGCTATCATTGATGTCCAAACTTTCAGCAACATTCGTCACTTTGCTCAACAGCTCATTCTTCCTTTTCTGTGGTTCTAAATCACAGTCACTAGAAGAATCATGCTTCACCTCCAAGCTATCTGCAACAATGCTGTCAGCTACCGGTAGTTCTAACTTGCCTTGTGTCTTGGCTTCATCTTTGTTTTCATCCATTGAGTCAGTTACCAATGTTTCCATCTCCATTATTTTTCTTTTCTTTACTGAAGACACAACCTGACTGCCAGGAAGCGATTCAACAACACTCTCCGTACTGGTGCACCTGTAGATAGAATTTAAAAATGTCACCACCATAATTCCGCGCCATTTTGCCAAAAGGTTAAACACACACCTTTTTATGACTTTCTTTTTAATTTAGTGAGGTTCTTTTAGCCATTGGCCAAAATGCAAGAGATGAGTATAATTTATATATTATTTTCGTAAGGAGTTGATAGTCGTTCAGTTTGTAAAGGTAAACCGGCCCAAAAAATCACACAGGATGTCAGAGCACATGTCAATAGTTTACAGGTAAATCACGAGCCAACAGCCTGATTCCTAAACCCTGTTAGTGCTCTCCCATCAACTCAAGGATTACCAACACTGGTTAACTCGCATGTCACTACGAAAACTGAGCTTTCTACAGAAGTATGTTTCCAAAAGTGATCAACTTGTTTGATTTTGCAATATATTAACAAGCCTTTTCACGAGCAATAAGCAGGCCCGCTATCATTTTCCTTCAAAAACTGGCTTTGTCGGTGCACGCTATGCTCCATGTGTATGCGTGGGTTGGATGTTTTGTAAGGTGTTGTTGTAAGGTGGCCAGTTCAGAGTTACGAGACTTGTTCTCCTGTTCTGTCTTTTGCACAGCGAAGTTTCTTTTTGATTCCCCAATGTAGGTTTCACCACATGTGCACTCAGCGCAATAGATGACTGAATATGTTGTGCAGAAACCTGGCTTGTGGCTGGCTACTACCGGTAGTTCAGTTTCTAAGAATGTTACAATGTAAAACCGATCAGCGTATTTTTGTGCATTCGAGTATTCTTGCTGCAACTCTTCACGACTGAAACTCCACAAGGTTGGTTTTTGGTCGGGGAGGCCAGGCTGGTCTTAAAATCCGTCGATGACACCCAGACATTGCTGACATCATCCAGTACACTCGAACTGATACGACCCGTGAATGGCATAATTTGCACATTTCTTACATTCCGATCCAAACCGGTAGACTCCGTGACACCAAGTTAAACATTAAAATGGTGACATCTTCCCTCATTGGCTGACAATCCTTTCCTTTAATTTTTATGCAATGTAATTGGTTTTGTTATTCAAAATGAAACAACTACCATCGATGTCAAGAAAACAAGCAAGAAAACAAAAGGATCTTGTCTCATCATTTGCACGAAAAACAAAGTAACATGCTTTTTATACGTTTTTAAGGAAAATAAATTTAAAGTGCAAGAAAGACAAAGAAAAGCTGAAGTATCATGCTGGGGTTTCAACGCCTCACTGAGGATAAAATGAGGAAAATCAACAGAAACATAACGCTTTAACTAACAACTCTTTTGACTTAAAATTAAGCGAAATACATGATCATTATAATGACCGCATTCCATTCTACGCCATCCTGTGGAAATCCAAGTTTTTAATTTCATGTGATTTTCTGTTGGGAGACAACTCCAGGCTCCAGGTTTTATTTTAAGATTGAAGCTAGAAACTCCATACCTTTTTCCAAAATATGTTGTCGTTTTGGGTTTGTCTATGTTTGAGCTAGCCAGACCCTCTTGCTCACACTTACTACCTTGGGTTCTGTCATCTTTAGTATGCCTCGCAGGGATGGGCGGTTTTTTGAACTAAAGAACAAAAATATATTTTAATCTGCAAGTTAACAAAACTATGCCCGAAAAGTCTTATTGGGCATTCTCCCTTCCTCAAACTGGCCTTTCATGTTTTTAAAAATGTGGAGTCATTATCTAGTAAGTCTGATTTTGATATGACTTGAATGTCAGTGAAGGTTTCAGATATCTGCACTGTTTCTCGTGAAGGTGTCACAGGCACCCCATCCATGGCTTGACATGAGCATTTAACAAATAGTCCCATGATGAACCATACGCTTACACTGCTGAAGTCGTCAACCAGAAAAACATGTCACTTGAATCAGACGACAAAACAAATTATCAGCTCACACGACTTCAGGAAGCCAATCACTGGGGCTAGCTGAGAAGCCAGCAAGGTGGGTGTCACTATGACATCAAACCTTTTACTTCCATCATCATTAACCTTCACTTATTGTCAACAATACTTAGTCATAGATAATGTCCTCCATGATTACCTGTGTTTCCTGGTCTGTGAAATGTTGTGAGTAAGCCCTTTGCGACATTACGTCTGCAGCTTGAAAAGACTGGCTTACAAGACTCTGTGTTAAAGGTGGAACTAAGGTTAAAGAAACAAACAATCATTTATATCAACTGCCCCAGTTTTATCAGATAAACGTTTAGTGATTCACTACATTCCAATGCAATATATGAATTGAATCTGTGATCAGATTCAGTAGGCATAACACACTGATAAGCTGCAGCCTCTCATGCTTCAGCCATGCGCAGGAAACAGAATGACCTTAAAGAAAAATTTATGTGAGGTATAGCCCCCCACCAACTATCAGCTCAAAGAAACCTTTAAGCTTGCAATCTAACTTTTAAATAGAAAACTTGGAAAAAGAGTTGCGGTACGTTAAGCCAAATTTGTTGTGTGACAAAGTAAACTGCAACTGGAAGTTATCACTACTATAGCTATTAAGCAATTATTGGATGAGGTTGAGCATGATATTGTGAATTATCAAAACCAAGGTCTGTGTTATCTGCCAGAGGCCGAATGCTAAGGCAGATAATACAGACACGTGGTTTTGATAATTCACGATATCATGCAAAAACCGAATTCAATAATTGTTTTATTAAACGTTTTTAAACAATTTGCCATCACTTTTTCAAGCGCCGGCGTAAAATTTCGTCAGAATATTGGCCAAAGTGGTTTTATCTCCAGGTTCTTCTCTCTCAAATAATCATTCAAAATTTTTACACTTGGTTTTGTTGTTCTCTTGGTGTTTTTAGAATCTTTGTTCTCGATCAAAACTTTCAATTCCTCTTTGGAAACAGAGGTGAATCGCTCAGCCATATTTTGGAAAGTTTAACAGCACTACACCGACGAGGGGCTTGGAAACTAGGCGGACTTTGAACTAAACATGATAACCCAATATCTGCTGCAGATATTGGGTTATCATTTCAAGTTCACATGCTACTGTATATTGAATGAATGCTCTCGACCAATCACATGTTTAAAGGTAATGCTAATGTATAACAATATCTATGGTTACTAACCAGCAGTGATACTAGGATTACAATACTTGTCCAGAGACGTAAAGAGCAAAGCCAAACCAAGCTCAGATTCAGGGATCGGGCGGCATCTGTGTCTATCAAACAAAATAAAGGACTGAATTTTCAAAATGATAAAATTTAAATACATTATGCATTACTACTGTTTTAGAAAATACAGTGTATATTTCTCATTTTGATTCTGTTAACTTACATTTAAAAAATTCCTTTTTCATATTACAAATTTAATGGGGAAAAAATATAAACACCATTGAAAATATAACGCATATATGTCCAGACATCATTAACAAGGGGATTTAATTCTATTTTGAGCCACAGAGTTTATGACTTAGCATGGAGTTTAGGACGGTAAAGAACACAAAACAAAGACTTGGCAATCACAAACAAACCTTCTCAGTGTTTCCATTACATGCAAGATCCAGTGCTGGGAAGCAGCAGGTAATGTGTTTTGTTCTTTAATGTCCACCATCATTACACATACACCACTAGATACTAAACTGTCATCTGCCTCACTTCCAGGGGTATCCCGCAATAATGTGCTACCACCACTTGACTCTACTGCATGATGTACCCGCTTGTACTAACAAACATAACACAACAATTCCATTATGCATGAATTGTACAGTATTTTCATAGCAAAAAAGCAAGAAATAAGTAGAATGTATTTATTACTATTTATCTTTTGTCCTGCTAAAGTACAGATCCAGAGCAGTTGCTAAAGGATTTCTAAAGACGGTATTTTGTGGCAAGGAATTTTGGAGCATTTGTGTGATGCTAAATGGTGAAGATCAAGGGGATGTAATGTAATGTAAACTTTAATAGTCAGCTCCCCACAGGGCTTTTCAGTAACTATTTACAATTTACAGAATTAAGGGATGAGTTCGGACATCAGCATATAAGGCGCCTATGGCAGCCGCTATCCGTCCATGTGTATGATCTCACCCCACCACCAACCCATGGAATAGAACAGACCACAACACCGGGAACTTCATGCCCTACTCTTTGCGATGAGTGTGTGGGTTCTTTAACGTCCCCTGCTGATTATTACACTGAAGATGCAGGAGATGGGGCCTACGGTTTATCGTCCTTATCCGAGAAGACTAGAATATCTAACCATTTGCAGATGTAATTACAAAGGCAGCACATTCTCCTCATTCTCCTCCCTCCCTATTTTTTCGACTTTTTTTGCTTGTTTACAAGTAAAAAAGTAGGAGAATAGCGTTTAGTGGACTCAAATCTGAACCGGAAGGGATTGCATTCTTGTTAACTCTCAAGGGAATACTTTCCGCTGTGGGTGATCAAAGCGCGTGACTTGTAAGTGTCACTCTATAGTTGTGCTTCAGCACTTCCGTTCTTGTAGAAAAAACGTGACTTGTCAAATTTACAAACATTATATAAGAATCAAAAACGTGAGTAGCCCAAATCTTAGGTCACATAACCAATTAAGAATGTAAGCGGTTCAGCGCTCGAAGGCAGTGAAGTTTAAAACGATTAAGAACGCAATTTTTACTAGTACAAGTCTTTAGGCGCTAATATTAGTTTTAAAACCTAAAACGATTAACAACGCAAATTTGTACTCGTACAAGTCTTTCACACACTAAAACGTTGCTAATAGTTAACCAAAGGGAACTCATTTCGTGACAATTGATTATTTGTGCTGAGTTGCACAATTTAGAATTGCAACATCATCTAGCGAAGCGCACTATTACTAAAAATAGATTTCGCCACATGATACCCCCCCCCCCCCCCCCCGCATGAGTCGGACAACAATTTTAGTTTGGGCAAAGGCTTTGTATGGAGGGGACGCATTCTTGACAAGAAAAAAGGGGCGAGAAAGGCACAATGTGACGCCGAGATTCTCGAAAGGCTCGAAAAATGATAGATTCCAAACATTTTTGCTTTAGTAAGTGAAAACAGATTGAAGGTATCCAAAAAATGGCCCAAAATTGAATTTATTAGTCGAAGATCCGGCAATAACACCTTGATTCCCACTGCAAAATTATTCAGGCTGCCGAGAAATTTAAGCGGCGGATAGCGAATTACTATCGAATTATATAATTGCGAAGGATTGCTTCATTTAGGCACCGGAAAGATCGTCGGTTGCAAGAAATTCAGAATTCTTCCCGAATTTGACGGCACTGATCGCCGGTCATCCGATCTGTTTCGACACATGATAGATAGAGGGCGAAAATATTATGCTATTCAAACGCCTTTCTAATGGAATTGACGGCGGGTTTGATTTTAATAAAGCTGTTATTTATCCCCATTACTATTACAGACTGCAGCTACAGCTGCCGAGCTCGATCAGTGTATATTAAATAGTATTTGCCGCGACAATTGTGTAACGAAATTGACCTCTTAAAATATTCGGGTCAGGCAAGGGGACCGATCGGACGAGCGTTTCTTTGTGTAATTTTGTGGTGGCATAAATCTGAGGTTAGCTCTGTTGTGTTGGAAAATGTGCCACTAAGAACAGTGTAAACGTTTTGCATTTCTCATAAAAATAAATGTTTTCTTTCAGCAAATCCCGGCAGCAAATCGGGCCTTTATAATCCATTCAATAACTGAGAGTAAAACATTTTACACATTTATTGAATAATCGCTCTGTTTGACAAACCTTTTGTTTCAAATCACGGTTTGAGCTTTCTATGTTGCACAGGTAAGGCTTTCTCTCGAAATCCGAGCCAATCTGGCCATGGTTTTGTGAAACAATCGCTAAATATGCCTCCAAAGTGCCCGCCAACCATACATTGCTCTTACAGAGAGCGGTTTGTTTGTTTGAATTTTGACTCACACCGGGGGTCAAATTCTGTAACGTCATTAGTGCGCTTCGCTAATTGCAACATCATTAAATGTGTTAAGTGATATTTATAAGTGTTTTTGTAGCCTGTTGTGAAATTACTTCCGGTGGAAAAAAGCAGTAAACGTTAAAAGATCGCGCTCTCCCTCGCTCGCGCTTCGCGCTCGAACTTCCCTTCTCCCTCCCCTTCAGACGCCGGCCACGCAGGCTACTTACGAGAGTGTCCGTTAAGAGAGCTTCGACTGTATCCAAACAAAAATTTACTTCTCAATGTGGGGTTAAGATTGCGTGACGAGACAAAAGGTAACTCTGTCGTGCGTAACCTAAACTGCGATCAGGCGTTATTTTTCTGCATTAGGCCGAGTAGAAATCTTTCCAACTCGAAAGGAAACAACTATTTCGATTAAACATGTTAAAGGCAAACGTCAAAGTTTACCTTTTTTAACCAAGCCAAAGTATATGAGTCGCAAAGCACCCAGTCGTCGCGACTTACAAATACAGCATTTACTCCGCGAAAATAAAAAATGCTTGAACTGAAAGACGTTTGAATTCTTCCATGATATGTTCGAACAACAATACCCAGGATAAACCTTCTACTCATACTAACCTCATGCAAAAAAAGTCGATATCTCGAAGAGATCTTTGATTAAATAAAATATGTCATTTAATGACTTACCCCACTAAAATGTTTTTGGGTGTGCATAACAAAAAACCCCTGTTAATGCATGGCCAAAGTAAAAAAATACTTAATTCAGGAAAATGTTGGGTAATCCTGAGCTCATCCTGCCTCCTTGTTGGTTAACCAATCATAATGCAGGATTTTTCCCACTCACCGAGCCAGCAGTATAATAGCTTCAGATTTTTTCCTTATGTACCTGCTTTTTACTGATGAAAATAAAAGTTTTTCCTTTGAGCAAAGTCCTTCTGGCCTCATTAGGAAGAAAACTTGCATCTTGAGAGCTGATGGTTTCCTCTTTCAAGAGGGGAAGGTACCTACATGTAAGGATAGAAAGCAACCATCACTAAAAACACAATTTTGTACAACTTTTTTCTGTGTTGGGAGAGATGAGAAATGTTGTAGAAACATGACCATAGGTGAATGTTTATACAGATATCTAAAGTTCTGGTAATTATGGGCTCTAATATCCTTCAAATTGACAGAGCAACACTCTTTTATATTGGCAAAACCACAGCCACATAACAAATAAGGATGACTTTCAAGCTTACAAATGATGTTTTTATGGAGGTAAACTTGATAAAAGTCGAGTCAATATTCTTCAGGTTTACCCAAGTGCAATCCATTTTAGTCTTCTGTTTATAAATACCATGTTTCAGTCAATAGCGAGGTGCACTATTTCTTAAAATACATTTTGCTGCATGAGACACCCCGCATGACTCAGACAACAATTTTAGTTTGGTCAAAGGTTTTGTATGGAGCGGACGCATTCTTGACAAGAAAGGCACAATTTGAGGCAGAGACTTTCGATAGGCTCGAAAAATGGTAGATTCCAAGCACATTTGCTTTTGTTAGTGAAAAACAGATTCAAGGTATCCAAAAAATGGCCCAAAATTGAATTTATAAGTCGAAGATCCGGCAATGACATCTTGATTCCCACTGCAAAATTATTTAGGATGCTGTGAAATTTAAGTGGCGGATAGAGTATAGAATTGCAAAGAATACTACTTGTGTGTTTAGACCTTCAAAATGCAAGAAATTCCCAAATTTGACGCCACCCATGGATGGCCATCTGTTTTGACACATGATAAATATAAAAGGGTGAAAATATTTTGCTATTCAAGTGCCTTTCTAATGGTTTAGTCAGATATATCAATCAGTTTGAAGGGCTTTGATTTTAATAAAGCTGTTTCTTTATCCCCATCACTAAGAAGGGTTTCATATACATGTAGCTGCCAGGCTTGATCAGTCTAAATTGTACTTGCCACGACAATTGTGTAACGAAATTGACCTCTTTTATATTCGGGTCAGGCAAGGAGACTGATCACTTCAGACGAGCGTTTCTTTGTGTAATTTTGTCGTGGCATACATCTGAGTTTCGCTCTGTTGTGCTGCAAAATGTGCGACTTAGAACAGTGTGAACATTCTGCATTTCTCGTGCAAATAAATATTTTCTTTTCAGCAAATCAGGCCTTTATAATCAATTCAATAACTGAGGGAAAACATTACATTTATTTAATATATCACTCTGTTTGACTAACCTTTTGTTTTAAACCAACGTTTTAGCTTTCTACGTTGCACAGCTAAGGTTTTCTCTTGAATTCTGAGCCAATCTGGCCATAGTATTGTGAAACAATCACTGAATATGCCTCTGAAGTGTGCCCGCCAACTCCATGTTGCCAAAGATTGCTCTAACAGAGAGTGGTTTGTTTGTCTGAGTCACACTGGGGGTCAAAATTCTGTGACGTCATTAGTGCGCTTTGCTATTCAATGACCAGTTTGTCAGTGCTGAAATTGCCTAAAATTGCCAGACCTGGCCACTTTAATTGATTCTGAATATTATGCTTACTTTAATATTGTCATCTTTGGAGAGAATTGTTTGTTCACCTTGTTGACTCAACATGAATTTGATTAAAGCTGAGCTGAAAAAACGCTCCATGTTCAAATGAACAACAGGTCTCAAGGAGTCCTTGAGACGTATTTCGAAATTTAGTTTTAGGGTTTATGTTCTTTTTACTCTTCCTAATAAAGCTAAGAGTGTAATGATACATCAAACTATTGATGCATCATGATTAAGAGTGTTCCGATGGTGATGCATTGGTCACAGATTTAACTTTCAATAACATTTGCAATACGGTAGTTTCCTTAATTATCAATAGTTAGGATAGTTTTACAAATGATGTCCTGTAGCCCTTCTGTCTTGATTGAGTAAAATAATTATGCCTAGCTCCTCTTTTTCTCTGCTGTCCATTGTTTTAGAATCCAGGAACAATACCGTATTACAAGTCATAAAAACAAACCTTATTCATCGGTGTTCAAAATGATGTTTCATATATTATCTCTACTCCTCTAAAGGAATTGATTGTCACATTGCCAATTAACAAACATGGCACCCACAGGGTACATGGCTGGGTGGGGGCAAATGTATGACCAATATTCCTTCTTATTTTAAAGAAATAATTACAGGAATATAAAGTCACTAATTGCAATACTATCACAACAGTATCACAACTATCACAATAGTATTGAAATAGTTACTGGTAGTCACCTGTCGCAATGCTATCACAATAGGCAAATTGCCCTCAATAGTCACCCTAAATATCACTGTACCTTTCAACTGATGGAAGAGTTGAACCTGCCTTCACAACGTCATCAAAGTAAGATGGTTTAACAATTGGTCTGCATTCAGCTAAAGCATGAATTACCTTGTAGGAAGTGAGACAAAATCAAAACATCAATGAATTACTTGAAATCCAAAATTTCCTCCCAGTTGGAAAACTGTGTTATCAAACAGCCTTTGAGAATGTAGTATTCTGAAATGCCTTTTTTGTCCTTTGTTTCAAAGGAAAAATCTTGACCATATTAACCATAGATTATTGTTTTTGTTTAGTTTTGTTTTAAGTTTTGTTTTGTTTGTTTGTTTTTTTCAAAAGGGAAAACATGTGCCAAGGGACTGGCAGGATTGAAGAATATTGTTCATTATACCAGGGACTTTTATCTAAAAGGAGTTTGTTATACCAGGAGTTTACTGTACACTAGAAGTCCCTTAATATGACCAGTGACTATAAAAAAAACTTGGGTCTCATTAACAGGGTGGTTATATTAATGGGGTTGGTTTGAATCATGATATACTTTTCAAGTGGTTGTATTGTGGCGTATGCATAAGGAAATTTTCGTGGAAAAATGGTTAGCATTTCTGAATACCAGGTATATAGTTTTTTGGAAAATACATTGCCCATGAGTCACACCACAAATCTTATAAGTGTCCAAAATAGCACAATTTTAAAGTTAACCTTTGAGGCTTGAACTACAGTGCCAAAAGAGAGTCTGAAATCCCTTGATTAACTATAACTATAGGAAGATCTAATATTGATATTTCGTGTAAATTCTATGAGAATTCCAGACTGCCACATATCAGATTATTCTAGTGTGTTCAGGCCAAAAATGCTGGCAATAGAAATGAAGTGGAGATAAGGTAGGGTTCCACTGTAATTATTTTGATATATCAGTTGTTTTTTAATGGCTGCGGGTTATGCTCCTACTTTTTCCTTTAAAACATTTCATCTGTTATGGAATAATTGACAGTCTGTACAGTGTGCATTTGAGCCTAGTGGCTCGTCAGGTTAACACAAAGCAAGTAAGAGTACTCGCACTGTCTGTACCTTTATTGTAAATGTCAGTCCGTCCATTACAAGATGACTCACAGTGTTTTGCCTCCAGTCATTTATTATGTGGCCACCTAGTGTTACAAATACAGTAAAAACCCGCGTGTAAGAACCTACTTTTTTTAGAGTTTGGCAAAACAAATTCTTTTATTATGGGGTTCTTATTGGCAGTTGAGGCTAAGAAGGTTCTTAATTAGGTTCTTAATTTCAACAGAGTAGACATTGTTGTTGATTATCAGAAAAAAGTATATCGTTTTTTTGTTTTGTTTTTCTTTTCCCAAATTACCCATTAAATCAGATGAGCAAGAAACAATTTTGTTTTTTGAAAATATGTTTTTAAACATTATAATGATACAATCATATAGTTTTACATTAAAAATTAAAAGTAATGTTAAACAAACCAAGATTATTATAAATACTTATTAAGACTGCCAACCTAAGTTATCAAATTGTATTCTATCTGTGAATGTAATGTGTTGAATGTTCAAAACACTTGAAGTTGAATAAGAACTGATTCACGTGTTCCAACATTGTAATGAGCAAAGTGTTGTCAACACAATTATAATCATTAAATGACAGCATTTTTGCTTTTTTGACTAAATTCAATTTTGTTTTTATTTAAAGTATTATAAGACTTAATTATCTTACCAAGTTTATGAATGTTACTTTTCAGTGTTTTCTTTTGTTTATCATCAAGACAAGATGTAACAACAATCAAAGGACTGTACCTCAACCTTAAAATAATAGCAAAATAACATAAAAATGTAACAATAAAAAAAATAACATTTACTTCCCTCGGCACAATTAACTTGAGGATTACAATCAATGACTCACCTGTAATAACTGTTGTTTTTCCCAAATAATATTTCATCCCCACTTTTTAAATTAACAGTCCCAGAGATTTTAACACCATTTACAGAAGTGCCATACTTAGAGAAATCTTGTAAAAACACTTGTGATGTTTTAGTTGGATCACCCTGTAATAAAAGGAATTATAAGAAATAATTAATTTGGAATTCTAAACACCAACTCTGATATCCTAGCAAATTTCATCTCACCATCAACTTAATTACTTTAAATTTGCTTTAATAAATCCACTTTTTTATAAATTAAAGTAAAACGATAGCATACTACTGGTGTTAATGTACTAGTTTTAAAGGTTTCTAAATAAGATAAACTTTCATTAGTTGAGCAAACAAGAAAGTAAATAAATAAAAAATAAAAGTTAATTTCAAACGGAGCTTAAATTTAGGACATAAACCATTAAAACAACAAGGTGGGTTAATGAAAGCTAGAATAAGTGTGACTTTTGATGTACATCCATGGATATCACATTTGCCCCTGGAGTCTGAGGTCGACATCTCTTCCTTGCACTTCAGCACTTCATTTGAAAACAATAATTATTCATGAAATTTTGATGAACGCAAAAAATAATCTCTTTAAAATTAAAGGATAGGAAATCACATACAGTAGTACCAGTACGTAACTCAAACTCGGATAACTCGAACACCCCCGCTAACTCAAACTAACTTCCATTTCCCTTGGATTTGACCTCACTTTTAATTCCGGTCATTTTTACTTAGTTAACTTCAACTCGGAAAAATCGAAAAACCCGCTAACTTGAACTAAATTGCGTTTCTCAACCAAAATTTGGGTCAAATTTACCATTGTAACTTAAATTCCGGTTCTTGCAACTCAACACAAATGCCCATTGATTAGAGCAACGAACAGATCATGTATTTGACAGCCATTTTCCACTCTTATCATAGAGTTTCAGTACTGTATACTGAAGAGCTGAAAATCAGTAAACTACCAATTAGTAACTTGGCAAATTAAATATTCAATCGGCCCTTTTCGAAACCCTACTGTGACAAGTTGCGTGACTTGTTATGTGATATCTAACCACATGAGTTTCTGTTATTATTGATGATTCAGACAATCAAATGTATTCATGCCTCATTGCACAACCGGTGCTCTCAGATTACAGGGACGTCGCAGAACGGTGTGAGACTCGACGCAATCGGCGTGTTTGATTCTAATAAATCCTCTCTTAAATACTGAAATGCTGTTTCTTACATGGTGGCAGCGGTGATTGGATTCACGCTCAATCGAAGAAATGGCATCGGGATTTAGCTTGCCGCCGCCAACACCACTGGAAATTCATGATCAAAACGCCGCAGAGAAGTGGAAAAAGTTTAATTTGGCATGGAACAGCTATTCGCTAGCCACAGAGTAAAACAAGAAGTCGGAAACGGTCCAAGTGGCTACTCTCCTTACAGTCATAGGAGAAGAAGCTCGCGATGTTTATTCCACATTTACAGACTGGGCCGAAGAAGGAGACCAGGACAAGATTGCCCCAGTTCTACAAAAGTTTGCCGAATATTGCCAGCCACGTAAAAACGTCCCATTCGAGCGCTACCGATTTAATCGCCGGACACAAGAAGTTGGAGAAAGCTATGACCAGTACAAGACTGCACTCCGTAAGCTAGCAGAGGGATGTGACTTCGACACAATTACCCCCGACGAAATACTCAGAGATCGCTTAATTTTCGGCATACGCGATACGAAAGTGAGAGAGCGGCTGCTAAGAGAATCCAAACTCGACCTGGCGAGAACAGATGAGATATGTCGCTCAGCCGAAAGCATGCACGCACAGATGAAAATGGTGGGTCAGGGAGACGTCGCCGAAGCGGAGGCAAACAAAGTCGATCAGGACCAGAAAGCTAAAGGAGATCAGGAACGCATACCTACCTCGTGGAAGCTCAAGAAAAATCGTAGAAAACAGGGGCGGCGTGGCAAAGAGTGTTTAAAATGTGGATATCAACATCCGGAAAAATTGGAATCCTGTCCCACGATCGGCCAGGAATGCCTAAAATGTGGAAAGTGGAACCACTTCGCATCTAGATGTACATCGAAGGAAGTTAAGGCAACTGACCTAGAAGACGATGATGAAGCTGGCGAGATGTACCAGATTGAAGTAGCAGCTGTGAAACTTGACGATTCGCAACTAGTGACACTGAAACTAGAGTCTGGTAATTTTGTCCGTTTCCAACCGGACACTGGAGCCCAGTGCAACGTGCTACCATTACAAGTTTATAAGAAGGCATCCAAAGATGAGAAGCTTGAAAAAGTAAATCGCACGCAGGCATCACTGGTTGCTTATGGTCGCTCGAAAATTAAAGTCATTGGTCGCAACAACATCCGCTGCGAAAATTAAAGTCATTGGTCGCGTCAGCATCCGCGTTTGGAGAAACGAGAAGTCATACCTTCTAGACTGCCGCCTGGTGGACAACGAAGACATCCGCCCAATTCTCGGTATCAAGTCATGCTTAGCTATGAACATCATACAGTACAAGGACAATGACCTCCTCAACAAGCCCGGGACAGGAATTTCCCGTGTTTATGCCGTAGAAGACCAGCCATCACCAGTAACCAAAGAGGAGCTAATGTTGCAGTTCCCAGATGTTTTCAGTGAGGGCCTGGGACAACTGGCTGGCGAATATAAGATTAGACTGGACGAAAATGTCCCTCCTGTACAACACGCTCCTCGTCGTGTTGCAGTAGCATTAAGGCCTCAGCTCAAGGAAACATTAGATGCTCTAGAGGCCCAAGGTGTCATTGCCCAAGTGACCACGCCCACCAAATGGATAAGCTCCATGGTCGCCGTTCCAAAGAAAAATGGAAAGCTGCGGATATGTCTTGACCCTAAAGACCTAAATCGTGCCATACAAAGAGAGAATTACCAACTCCCAACAGTAGAAGACATCGCAACACGCCTTCATGGAGCAAAGGTCTTCACGGTCATGGATGTTAGGAATGGTTTCTGGCATGTAAGCTTAGACGAAGAATCATCATATCTGACGACCTTTCAAACACCTTTTGGCCGCTATCGCTGCAAGCGCATGCCATTTGGCATCTCATCAGCTCCAGAAGTGTTTCAAAGGAAAATGCACGAGCTCATTGAAGGTTTGGCTGGGGTTGAAGTTGTGGCCGATGATTTTATTGCAGTTGGATATGGCAATACATTTGAGGAAGCGACACAAGACCATGACAAAACTCTCCTTGAGTTCCTCAAGCGATGCGAAGCAAAGAATGTTCGCCTAAACCCAGAGAAGTTGAAGTTGCGACAGTCGCAAGTGCTGTTCATCGGACACATGGCAACCGATCAGGGACTAGAAGTAGACCCTGCCAAAGTTCGAGCTATTGTCGAGATGCCACCCCCAACAGACAAGCTTGGTGTTCAATGACTTCTGGGACTGGCCCAGTACCTCGCCAAGTTCCTTCCACACCTGTCGGACGCCACCAAGCCGTTAAGAGACTTAACGCAGTCTAATGTAGTGTTTGCCTGGAATGACGCGCAACAGACTGCGTTCGAGAAACTCAAAGAAATGGTGACGCGCACCCCAGTCCTACGTTATTACAATCTTAAGGAAGAGGTCACATTACAGTGTGATGCGTCTCAGTCTGGGCTTGGTGCAACGTTAATGCAGAATGGACAGCCCGTCGCCTACGCCTCACGAGCACTCACACCGGCCGAGACACGTTACGCTCAAATCGAAAAGGAACTGCTCGCGATTGTCTTCGCTTGTGATCGTTTTGATGCTTATGTCTATGGCAGAGACCTGGTAAACGTAGAGACAGACCATAAACTGTTGGAGCCTATCTTCATTAAGCCACTGGCCGCAGCCCCAAAGCGTCTGCAGCGGATGTTGTTGCGCCTGCAGAAATACAATTTACAAGTCAAGTACAAGAAGGGGAAAGAAATGCTTCTGGCAGATACACTGAGTCGCGCCTACCTGCCAGAGGTGAATGCTACCGAGTTTTCAAGAGAGTTAGAAGACATAGATCACCGTGTCTGGCTCCCGGTGACTGGTGACCGTTGGCAACAGATGAAAAATGCAGCAGCAGATGACCCAGTACAGAAGAAGCTACGGGACATCATCAGAAGTGGATGGCCAGAAAACAGAGCACAGGCTCCCGAATGTGTGCGCCCCTACTTTGACGTGCGTGGTGAATTAACCGTCCAGGATGAACTTGTCTTTAAAGGTCAGCAGATTGTCATTCCTGCAGTTCTGAGGAAGGAACTTATGGAGCAGACACACGCGACTCACATTGGCATTGAAGGATGCATACGCCGTGCGAGAGAAACCCTGTATTGGCCACGTATGACCACGGATATCAAGGAGTACATCTCCAAGTGTGACATCTGTCTGACTCATCGCGCTGGCCAGGGGAAAGAACCTATACTGCAGCACGAGTTCATCGCACGGCCCTGGGCTAAAGTCGCTGCTGACCTCTGTGAGATTGACAACAGAGTATTATTAGTTGTCAGTGACTACTACAGTAACTTTATCGAGGTAGCTCGCCTGAGCAACCTCACCTCTCGGGCCATAATCAGGGAGCTGAAAGCAATATTTGCAAGATTTAATGTACCTGACACCTTAGTCACAGACAATGGTCCGCAGTTCTCCTCTGCCAAGTTCACAGTTTTCGCAAAGACATAGTCGTTTGAACACAAGACGTCGTCGCCAACCTATCCCCAATCAAATGGAAAGGCAGAGAAAGCAGTCCAGACTGTCAAGAATCTGTTTAGAAAGTGCAAGGCATCCGGAACGTCAGAATTTCAAGCATTGTTGGACTGGCGCAACACGCCCACAGCTGGAATTGGAACCAGCCCTGCCCAACGTTTGATGGGTCGCCCCTGTAAGACACTGCTCCCAGTAGCAGGCTCCCTATTGCAGCCCAACTTTCCCACAGAAGAAGATAGTCGCAAACTGCTAGGTACAAAGCAGCAACAACTGTTCTACTATAACAAGCAAGCTAAACCTTTGGAGCCAATCAGTATCCGCGACACAGTGCGCATGAAACTACCTGGTGAGAAAACGTGGAGTCCTGGAACATGCACAGCAACAGCAGGACCCAGGAGCTTCAGGGTTCAAGTAGGGAACGCAGTTTACAGGAGAAATCGAAGGCAGCTGATGAAAACAGGCGAGCCAAACGAGGCTACCTTGCCAGAGAACGTGTGTTTCCCGGACAACCTGACACCGATAAGGGACGAAGCCGAAATTACTGCCTCACCTGAGAACTACCCTGCATCAGTACCAAGTGAAACCGTTGGCCCGCGGAGGTCACAGCGACAAACAAAGCCTCCTGGGTGGCTCAAAGACTTTATCACTCCATAAGGAGAACGTTTTGTTTGAGACTCATATAGGAGTGTGTCCTCAGTTAACTTTTCTTTTAAAATTAGAGAATAGGGAAGGTGTGACAAGTTGCCTGACTTGTTATGTGATATCTAACCACATGAGTTTCTGTTATTATTGATGATTCAGACAATCAAATGTATTCATGCGTCATTGCACAACCGGTGCTCTCAGATTACAGGGACATCGCAGAACGGTGTGAGACTCGGCGCAATCGGCGTGTTTGATTCTAATAAATCCTCTCTTAAATACTGAAATGCTGTTTCTTACACCTGCTAACTTGAACTGTTTTTCGTTTCCCTTCAGAATTCGAGTTACCAGGGTTCTTCTGTATCATCTATATCAGTCTAATTCTCACTACACATTAAATAAGTTCACATTTTACTTCTATATCAGTACTGTATTGATATTAGGTGTGTGTAACTAGTGCCAGTCCCAAACCGGATGCTAAAAATTAGAATAACATTGCCTTCTTTACAATCCTATGTGTGAAGGTACCATTTACATGTAAGATTAAGAATGTAAGAATGTTTATTGTGCCATGTAACTTAATTTAATAATAATAATAATAATAATAATAATAATAATAATAATGATAATAATAATGCGAATTTCATAAAAAAAACCATATGAAGCATTAAACACATGGATGTTTCAGGTCTATAGGTCCATTCAGTTTTAGGTTTTTTTTTCTATTCTGGTCATGTAAATTGTAAAATGTGGCTGTGATTTGAAATTCTTGAAGGACTCTTCATTAGAACAAAGTTGTGCAAGATCACATCTGTATTACAAGGTTTGGTTCAAAAAAATGATGGTCAGAAATCTTTCCTAGCTATTGGTAGTAAAGAAGGACCGCCCTTAATAGAGATATTACCAAATTGGCTTCGTTATGTTGAACAGTTAGAACACTGTGTTTGCGACTAATGGAAGCATCATCTTGTATCAATATTGTGCAATCTACAATTAAAATAGACAATTTAACAACATTAGTTCATGCTGTTGATTTACATGACAGCAAGCGGTTGGCTTAAGGTATCAGCCACCCATTAGGACCATCTGCCCATGGGCTCAGATCGCTCTAACGCTTGTGTTTTTAATACAAACCACTCATTTTCTGAAAGCTTTTATTAACAATTCCTAATTATGGATTATTACTTAAAAAGACAAAGAAATAAAACAAATTATGCAAAATTGAGATGTTTTTTTGCGAAAATATCTGTCTGTGTAAATCAACTCCTGTGGCCTGCAGAAAATAAACAGAAGCCACAGGCAGACCACCCTATGTGTTCGTGGTTAATAATTGTTCACTTAAGACGAACAATAGAAATATGTTGAAATCTATGAGAGTTACGACTAAAGCTCTGAATAAAGCTCTGAAAATTACATTTATAAATGAACCTCTTTCGAAATATTTCAATAAAGGTGACTTAAATGTTAATCTATTCATGTGTGGTGTTTTTTTCGCGATCTGGGCCGTATTAAGCGTTTTTTTCGTATGTAACGTTCGGCCGGTGGTCGGTAATAGGAGAAAAGGAGACAAGGCAGGCAACTGAGCGGCCGCCAGCGGCAACCTCCTCCACTTCAATCGGGAATTAACGCTAAAGTTTTAAAATTCTCACCTTTTTTTCTCCGGCTTTTCATCAAATACATGTTTTTCCATATCGTGGCCGAGTCTGGGCTTCCTCCGTCCAATTTTCCCAGAGAAAAGCAAAGCTAAAGTCCTCCATAAAGGTTTCTCAACATGATCTGTAGCTTACAGCGAGCCCAAAGGAATTCCAAGCATGCGGCTCATTTAAAATCAGCCAATCAACGCCTTGCGACCGTTGCACATCCAAACCCCAGCCCGGCCCGGCAGGGGAGTTTTGACACTTCGTAGAAGGCACCAAGAAAGAAGAATTCATGCTCGCTTTTCTGTTTTCCGTCTATTTACGTTTGTGACTTTCCAAGAAACTCGCTCAGTATTCCAGTTTCGTCTGGCTCGTAATGGCTCGTATAATTCAAAACTCCCCTGCCGGGCCGGGCTGGGGTTTGGATGTGCAATGGTCGCAAGGCGTTGATTGGCTGATTTTAAATTAGCCGCATGCTTGGAATTCCTTTGGGCTCGCTGTAAGCTACAGATCATGTTGAGAAACCTTCATGGAGGACTTTAGCTTCGCTTTTCTCTGGGAAAATTGGACGGAGGAAGCCCAGACTCGGCCACGATATGGAAAAACATGTATTTGATGACAAGCCGGAGAAAAAAAGGTGAGAATTTTAAAACTTTAGCGTTAATTCCCGATTGAAGTGGAGGAGGTCGCCGCTGGCGGCCGCTCAGTTGCCTGCCTTGTCTCCTTTTCTCCTATTACCGACCACCGGCCGAACGTAACATACGAAAAAAACGCTTAATACGGCCCAGATCGAGAAAAAAACACCACACATGAATAGATTAACATTTAAGTCACCTTTATTGAAATATTTCGAAAGAGGTTCATTTATAAATGTAATTTTCAGAGCTTTATTCAGAGCTTTAGTCGTTACTCTCATAGATTTCAACATATTTCTATTGTTCGTCTTAAGTGAACAATTATTAACCACGAACACATAGGGTGGTCTGCCTGTGCAGAAGCAAAGGATAAACCACAAATTTGCCTCTTAACATGTTACACGGCTTGCATTTGTCGGCACTTGAGTAGCACTTAGCCATTTGTTCTGGTTGTAGTAAGAGCCCTTGTCACTCTCAGCTTTTTTTTTAACCCAAATGTGTGCTTAACACCGGTTTCTGCCTTCTTAACCTGGCAGACAAAAACAGGCACAATCCTTTTTTGACTCTTTTGTTTGTTTAAGTAAAATAGGAGAATAGTGATAGGCCTAAATTTTGTCGTAAACTCTCAAGGGAATACTTTTCGCTGTGGGTGATGAAGACGTCACTCAAAGGGAATATGTGTGTGTCAACACTTTCCGCCGGACACTTGCAGTTTGATATTTATATTTCAGTCTACTCATGCTTCATGCAAAATGGTCGGTAGATCTCTCTTTTTTGGAAGCATTTTAAACCAAACTTTGTAAACTACTTCCTTTGAAGAAACAGATGCAGAATCTAGCAAATTGCTTGCATGATACAATAAAGCTGGGATATCATGTGACTTGTTTTGTAATGTGTTGACCTGTAGGATTTCTTAACAGACAATTAAAATAATTAACCTGGCAAAACCTTTAATGCCCAACAACTTTCCACAGAAATTACATTTTTTATTGACTTCTTTTAAAGGTCGGGAGTCATACATTAGGCAACAAGTCGCTCCATGTGTACTACTTCAAATCGCTTGTTTGTTGCACACACAGTGAGTTTCGAGAGTGGGAATGTGACTAGTTTTCCAATTCAATATGGCAAAAATACATGACGCTCTCTCATTGGTTAATTTATATTTTGTTGCAGTGACTTGTCGCAGACATGTACATGTTGTGGTTTAATTTTATCTTTGGTTTAAAATTTTTCAAACCAGTTTGAATTTTATTTTTCATTGTGTCATATTCATTATCATAATCTGAAACAAAGGGAAATAAAATTCAAACTGGTTTGAAAAATTTTAAACCAAAGATAAAATTAAACCACAACATACACACGAAAATGCACCAATAAATTACTCATTTTGTTGCTGCGATTTATGGCACGAATTCAAACACATTGCAGTAACAAATTCAGTTGCAGCGACATATTTTGTCACAAGAATGCACATGTCAAACGAGGCGACATGTCGAAGCAACTTGTCGCCGCGTCATGTTGCAGAGACTTGTCCCCTAGTGTGTCCTGACCTTAAATAGAACACACTTGAAGAGCTTTATCTGAACAACACAACAGTGGCTGATACCTTTTACTATAGTTAGTCTGTCCAGTTTAATCTAAAAGCAGTGTTTATCCGAAAATTTCGTCATCGTCATGAAGTTATAAGAACGAAGAAATTTTGCGATGTCATGCTACTTTTTAGTGCTGAAATGCAAATGACTGTACCACGATTTTCAACTGGCCCATAATGGGATTGTAAATGAGGTAAAACAAAGAACCAAGTCAACAAACAACCTAGAAACAATAGAGAAAGAACAATAGCTCCATCCGGCACGGTTGAATTCCATTGACGCGTTTCATTACCATTTTTATCTAATTTTGATTTCACAAAAAACACCACATGTTGACAACAAAAACCTTTCCAGACAAATTTTTGCTGCTTTAAAGACAAAACTTAGAAAACTTCCTTTACTGCGATAAAAATGGAACCGAACTCTCCTGCTGGCACCATGATGTCAGTGTTGTTGTTGTTGAAATTGTTTTGGCAAGTCCAGAGTGAGAAGAACTGCTTACTGTAATTGATCTAATAAACGCCCGGGGCGTCTATTTATTTTTCGGGGTCCTAAGGGGAGGTGTTAAATAGATATGAGGCGTTTATTAGAGAGGCGTTTAATTCACTTTAACTGTAACAACGTCAACAAAACAAATAGGATGTGTAGTTTGCAGGTGAAGTAAGATACAAAACAGAGTTGATGAGTAGGACTCTAATCTAATCTGCGCTAATGCAAAGCCTAGAGATGTTGTTCATAGTTTTATATCAATGTCTTCATCGTCATCAAGGTCAACCATGTTAGCGTTGTTATGCTCTTCAATGTCCTAGTCAAGGAAGAAACTATCTATATTGCATAATTTTACCATATGGCGCATTTCCTTCGTTTTTTTTTAGGCAAAGCTTGCGTATCCTTGTAGGGAGCGTCTATTAGACACGGGGCGTTTATTAGAGGGGAGTGTCTAATACAAACTTTACTCTTCAGGGGAGGCGTTTATTTGAGAGTGGGAGTTTATTAGATCATTTACGATATGCACCTTAGATGTATCCGCAGACTACCGCCCCAATGATTGCTTTGCAAGTTGTGAGAACATCGCTCAGATTTCATTTAAGAGAATGTATGGATTTAACCATACCTAAAAGAGAAAAATTGCTAAAACTTTATAACCATAAATGTCCCTAGCAACGGGTCCAACAGTATACGTCAGTGGGCCCTTACATCTGGTCTCATGCACTTGCACTATCCGCTGGACCCATTCCCCTCAAGACAAAGCCGTGAAACAAAATGGCGGCGCTTTCAGTGCATGCTATTTTCAGTGCGTTTTCAGTGTCACTTCAAGTCCGGGGCACAGAAAAATATGGACTCAACCAAATCCAAAAATATTTCGCAGTTGTCCTTTGAATTAAGTTATAAGATTTATTTTAGCGAAAAAAGGGGGTTTAGGTGCACTTTTAATGAACCAACAACATGTTTCATGCGTACCCGATAGTTTTCTTAAGGTATCGAGAAAATATTAGTAGCCGATGCTTACTTCTCTTGCGTGGGAGTCTTCAGGCTACTTACCTTTCCTTCCAACTACATATTCAACTCCAACTGTTAACAGGATACCTGACGAAGACGTTAAATCAGGTTAAATTATTGAGGTGACAACTAGAGAACAGGATAACGTTAGAATCATCATTGATGAAATATTTACCTCTCTTCTTTATTGACTGTGAGCTGCTAACGCTTTCGTCGAGAAACCACATTTCCTAGACAGGACCTACAGTCGGGGCCAAAAAAAACTCCGCAATCCCGCAAAATCACCGCCAAACCACATACACATTCGCGCCTTCTCCGCGCCTCCAAATCATGAAATCATCAAGTCATGACCGTGAAGGACTGGATAGGATAGCTATCAGAAGCCTGCGAGCAGTTGTAAAGCGAGCAGTAGGCGTCTGTGTATTTTTTTGGGCGCGCATTATTTGGAAAAAAGAAAGGAGCGAGACGGCACGACGCGTGGCCGTCTCGCGCTTTTCATATGCACAAAAACAACACAGGCGCCTGCCACGCAGTAGGCTCTTACCGAAAGTGCTAGTAAAAAAAGCATTAAATGCTAAACGAAGTGCTCGTTTTTTGCCAAAAAGTGCTAAAATAATGCTAATTTTTTTAAACAGTGCTCGTGGGTTACATAAAAATGCTCACTTTTTCCGATTTTTTTTTATGTTTTCAGATTTAAGCTAGATTTTCAGTTACATTTTTCAACAACAAAATGAAATGATCAGCTACGCAGGCTATGTTTGATGTCAGAGTACGCTCTCGAGCTATCTCTGCCTTTGTTCCTCGATGACAACGTCGTCATCTTGGAACTAGCCTGCGAACAGGCATTCCGGAGTTTTTTCCCGATAGAACGAGTAAGTGTGATGGACTGAGTTTCTAGAAGGCAACCGCTGACCTATCAAACCTATTCCCAGGCCTGACGTCTCCTTTTAAAAGCCCACTTCCATGAAACAAATGAAAACACGAACGTCGAGGAACACAACAACGAGCACGATGATACGGTTGATGTTATTACGTCTAACACCAATGGAAATAGCACTAACCATCAGCAAAACACGTTGACAAAAAGCTTTTTAGAAAGCTTGAAACCCAAACAAAGCAAGTGGACTCCACCACCTGGCAAATTCACCGCTGTTGATCATTTTATCGACAAATGTCGCAGAGAAGTAAATCAAATTGATTTCAAACGCAGACTAACACAACACAACTTGTCGTTAAATGAACAGCAGGCTTTACGCAAGTTAAGAAATAGAAGGGATGCGGTGATCAGACAGGCTGACAAAAGAGGAGCCTTCGTAGTGTGGAGAAGAGATCTCTACATAGCTGAAGCTAATAGACAACTCGAAGACCACTCGGTTCTACGAAAAGATCCCAAATGATGCAACACAAAGCTCCCAACAAGCGGTCAAGACTTTTATTAGCACAGCTATAGAGAACAACCATCTTCCTCCATCAGCTACCAATCTCATTGTTGAACACCCACGCACCTCCAAATTCTACCTTTTACCAAAGATTCACAAGCCTAACAACCCTGGCAGACCAATAGTATCCGCTTGTTCCTGCCCCACTGAGCTACTGGCCGTCTATCTCGATCATGTAACGGCGCCTTTTGTGCGAAGCCTGGACAGCTATGTTAAAGACACCACGCACATGCTGACCATCCTGGATTCCTTCCGTTTCAGTGACGATGCCACACAACGCTTGGTGTTTTACTATGGACATTAAGTCGCTGTATACAGTCATACCAAACGGTGAAGGTCTCCGCGCACTTAAATACTATCTTGACAAGAGAGAGGTACTTGAACCACCTACAGACACTCTCCTTCGTATGGCAGAACTAGTGTTGACACTGAACACTTTTGAATTTAACGGCGAATTTTACAAACAAACAGGCGGAGTGGCTATGGGTAGTCGACTAGGGCCGAACTATGCGTGTCTTTTTGTTGGCTATGTTGAAGAACGTATGCTATTGAGTTATGCAGGTACAAAGCCAGACCTATACAAACGGTACATGGATGATGTGGCCGGTGCTGCTTCATGTAGTGAAGAAGACCTCCGCCAGTTTCTGGAATTTGCTTCTTCGTTCCACCCAAATCTTGGTCTATTTCCACTGACAAGCTTCCGTTCCTGGACATCTTCTTGAAGCCTCGAGATAATCACATCTCCACTTCTATATACTACAAGGACACGGATAGCCCTCTTACCTCAACTTTGGCTCATCTCACCCATCTAGCTGCAAGTCATCCATTCCATACAGTCAGTTTCTCAGACTGCGCAAGATCTGCAGTGAAAACGATGACTTTGAGAGCGAGGCTAATAAAATGGAGACCTTTTTTGAAGCACGTGGTTACCCGAATGACCTGATAAGGAGAGGGAGAGAACGAGCATCAATTAAATCGAGGGCTGAGCTTCTGGAGAATAACTCTGGAAACAACACCGCCAATGACAGAGTACCATTAGTCACCACCTTCCACCCCATGAACCAGGACGCCTGCAAAATCATTTCAGGAAACTTCAAGATCCTTCACGATGATAGCACGACCAACAATATCTTCAGAAAACCACCATTGATGGCTTTCAGACGTGCCAAGAATCTGAAGGACTTGTTAGTCAGAAGCAGTCTACCGCAGGACCCACCAAACCATCCAACTGCAACAGGACCGTTTGCCGCACATGCCCCCATGTTAACTCATCTAACACAATTTCAACACCCAAGGGGCATGTTAACATCACAGGTCACTTCACCTATACAACGGAGAACGTAGTATACTGTGTATCATGCGAGAGATGTCCATCGACCGTCTACATTGGGGAGACCGGGCGCAGGATGGCAGACCGTTTCAGGGAACACCGCAGGGATGTGATCAACGGCAGGAATGACCTTCCTGTACCAGCACACTTTAACCAGCCGGATCACTCCCTGCAGGATATGAAGGTCGCTGTCCTGAAAGCAGGCCTGACAAACCAACAGTACCGCAAGAAACAGGAGATGAGATACATCTTCCAACACGGAACTCTGGCTCCGAGTGGACTTAATCAAGATTTTAGCTTTACGTGAATTGACTTCTTTGTATTATCGTGCGCTCTCGCGCGCGCGGAAACGTGCGCGAGCATTTATTTAAATGCGCGTGTGATACAACAAACTTTTTAACGGCTAAATAGTTTTGTCCCCCTGAAGAAGGCAGCATTGCCGAAACGTCGGGAATAGTTTTTTGACTACAGCGTAGTATTTACATTTTTTTTCATTTATACTATTCCCAGGCCTCCTCGGCTCCTTTGACTAAAATGAGGGCAAAATGCATCTTTTGACACCATAAACAAAGTCAGATTGTGCCTTTTAACACAAAATTATACAAATAATCAGTCGAAAATCCAAAATAATGCTAGCAGTGCTTTTTGGGATAAAATGTAAAAAAAAATGCTCTCGAAGCCAAATAATGCCAAAAAAGTGCTAGCACTATCGGTAAGAGCCTTCCACGCAGGCGTCGAAAAGGGAAGCGAGGAGGGGAAAGAAAGAAGGAATAAAAGAAGAGGCCACCCTTTCGCGTTTTTTTCCGAGTATTAAGTGTAACTGACCCTCTTTTGATTTGTTTTGTGAAAATTCAATTTAGTTCCCTGAAAGAGAGAGACCCTGGGTTGGAGAATAATTTGTTTTGACATGCGCTGAATGGCGTTTTAAAGAACCTTTCTGTCAGCATGTTCACCGTTAAATGCATCAATTAATTGCGGTTTAATCTCAGAATCGCGTGATCGAGTGAGTGAGGGAAACACGTGACTTCGCGAATATAAACGACGTAAATCACGGACGGCTTTTTAAAAACCCTGATGATGACAACAAGTCCAAAATGTTCGGTTTCTTTTTAAATTTTATAACTTTTTAGCCTTGTAAATATTTTTACCTTTTTAGCGAACATTATGACAACAAAATTAGTTCGTTTTTCAATTTAATGATGAATTCAAAACAGTTCTGACGTATCAAGGTGCACGAAAAAATTATTTTGTTTGCAAGCAAATTTTGTGCAAAAAAGTGACTCCGTGAGACGTCATACACAAAAAGCTCAACCCTAACCAGCGATCAGGCGTTTTTTTCGTTAGCTCAACCCATGACATGTAAACCATCCCAACAGGACAATCACCCAGTCTCACCCCAAGCCAGCCCATAAATTGAAAAAAATAACTTCTACACGATCAGCGTGCCTATGCTTTCAGACGTCCCTTCTCGGAAGCAGAGCGACGTCTGAAATTCTTGCTAATAGGTAGCTAGATAGGGTTTTTCTGGTTTGAATTTTGGGCCTTGTCTTTTGGGTATTGCGCAGACTTCAGGGCGCGGGAGCATATCTCCGTCTCTTATTAGCAAGCGTGAAAAGGTCTGTCGCAAAAAGTTAGCCAGTCCCTTACAAGCGCGAGTATGAGCTTTGCATCTCATTTCGGCCCAGTCCGGGCTGTAGTAGCCGAGACTTGTTAATTTTTTTTTTTTTTTTTGCGCTTGCCTCCTTATGCTACCATGCTTTTTCTTTTCCCTCTCACTTCCAGCTAACTTAAGCGCGGTCGTATATCTCCATCTCTTATTAGCGAGAGTGGAACGACTGTCGCGAATAGTATGCTATGACCTGTAACGTCAACTGGGACAATTTGTGCTATTTTCAACAAAATTTGTTGAGATTATTATATATGCCCTTCCGGGAATGCAAAACGTCCTATGTGGGTACCCAAAAGAAATACTTCAGAAATCACGACGTCGAAACCGAAGACAAAGTGAAGTCGAAAATTAATTTGTGCCAGAACTTAACGTTTTTCACTCAGTTATCACTTTTTTCACACATTATATTCGGTAGTTCTTTTTCCGCGTTCAACGTTCTGATAGGAATTGAGAATAAGCCTGGGAACAGTATTTACTGACCCAGTTAAACATAATAGAGCATATTACACAGTTTAACTTTATTTCAGCGACACATGTTTGTGGCATATATTATTACAATCAGTGCGTACTCTTTAAAGCTATTGCACTACACTTAACTCAGTTTTACAGCAGGTTCTTTGCTTAAAAGGTTCAACTTGTCACGCCAACTTCTAAAGCCGTACTCTATATTAATAACACTATCCTATATTTGTCCAGTAACAAAAAAATCAAACAATCTTATGTGGAATCACTATTTTGTGATGCAGTTTACAGGTTAAATGGAAGTCGTCGGGAGTCTCCAGTCTAAGCGGCCTTAAGACGTTCCTCCAGAGCGTTCAACTCGTCCAGTACAGCACTAGGCAGGTCCTCACCAAGCTGTTCATCGTAGTAGGTGCGCAGACGCTCACACTCCTCTAGCCAGTAGTCTTTAGGGATGTCAAACAACTCCTTTATGGGTATTTCACCAAGGCCGTCAATGTTGATGGCATCGGGTTTAGGAATGTACCCAATTGGACTCACATCTGCTACGTCTTCGTTGTCACAACGCTTCAAGACCCAGTCCAGAACACGACAATTTTCTCCAAATCCTGTTGATACCAAATGGACACATTAGACGACAAGGTGGATGGAAGTACCATTTCCGTGCTAAGAGTTTACGTACACAAGGAATAAGGGCACTCAAATGAGGGTGTAAAGTGTGCCTTTAAGCAAATTAAAATTTCTTCAAAATTTGATTTGCTCACATTAAGTGCAACCACTTTACTGTAAACTACGACCTACTCTGAAATATTGAATACTCTAGGCAAGACACTACCCTTCTCTAAAATATAACGCTTCTCTAAAATATTCAAGAACACAAAAAAAAACCCGAAAGCAGCTCAAATTTGTAAATAAACTCAAAGCACAAGTCTATTATGCCTTGTGATTGGTCGTGACACCCAATTTAAAAAAGGTTTCAAATAGAGCAACGACGATATAATCGAAGCAGAGGCAGTCAAATTACTATGACTAATGACTCAGTAATGAGTATGGACAGATACATAATATTTTGTCAATTTTTGCAGCATTTTACTCTAAATTTTCTTAAGTTGGTTTGTTTATTGAATAAACTCACCTGGCCACATAAAGGCACCCTTTTCATCAGTACGGAACCAATTCACGTGAAATATCTTTGGCATTTTGCGTTTTGGTGTCTCCATGCCCAACCAGTGCTCCATGTACTTGCCAAAATTGTAGCCAAAGAAAGGCCTCATGGCAAAAGGATCTCTCATAACTGTTTTAGTCTTGTGCTCTGCAGCAGCTGTGGCCTCGGAGGACAAAGATGAGGCAACAAACACTCCATGCTGCCAGTTAAACGCCTCGTACACCAAAGGGACTCCCTCTGGGCGTCGGCCACCAAACAATATTGCACTGATAGGAACACCTTTGGGATTCTCCCAATCTTTGTCCATGATAGGACAATGATCACTTGGGGCACAGAATCTGGAGTTAGGATGTGCTGCCTTGGTTTTGCCAGGCTTCCAGTTTTTCTCGCCAAGCCAGGATGTGATGCTCACATTCTCAGGCAGGTCTAAACCTATAGTAAAAATCAAGTTAGCCTTTGGGAGAGCATACATACAAGCTGGTACCATCTGGTACCCAAGACACGATCTGCCAACTTGTGCATGGTCTGTCTGTGCTGGAGTATAAAATTGTACAAGATTACTAAGTGCTCTAAGTTTAATGATCTTCTCAACTTAAAAATACCTATAATACCAATCTGCTACTTCCAAGGCCTGAACGTGAATTTCTCAAACATAACTTTAAACAAGTCGTGCTAGAATGATATGAAAAATGCTTTTCTAAGCTAATAGATCAACTTCAAAGCTTTGGGAGAATTGAGCATATACTGCTCACTACAGCATTGCATTGATAACTTAATTTATATGGAAAAGTAAAGCTTTTATTGTAATAATTAAGACTTAGTGAGCTGTGGTGTTAATGTTACTAGTACTTTCACTGTTGTCACTGAAATGCAGTAAAACATTTTGCCCAGTTGTTTTAATTGAGGTATTCTTTTATACCTAAAAGTACATGATTCGATTTAGTGCCCAGGGCACTTATTTACTTTTGGGTGCTTATTCGAGATGGGGCGCTTAATCAATTTTTTCAGAAACAACCAAATGTTCAAAACAAAACTTAAATAAATATTTAAATAACTACAATAACAGTAAATTGTTGAAAGTTCAGTTACTTTTAAAAGAATTTATTGTTCATTTTAGCAGTAAATATATACTTGTGTGGTACGGTGAAGGTTCACGAGTTTATCTATTCGACGTCAATGACTTCAGTAGGGGCAGTTATCCACAATAGGGATGCTACTGGAATAGAGGTACTTATTGACAAAATCACATTTGAAGGGGGGGACGCATATTGGAAGAAGGGGAGTTAAATTGAGTCATTAACTAAAGGTAACAGAAGACAATTGTGTACCATGCAACACATAAAGGAACATAGTTTCTGTAATCAGTACCTTCCCACCAAAAGTCGCCATCACTAGTTTCTGCTGTATTAGTGAAAACTGTGTCCTTCTGAAAGGTCTTCATTGCAATTGGATTTGTCAAATAAGATGACCCTGGTGCAACTCCAAAGAAGCCGCTCTCTGGGTTGACAGCTCGCAGCTGACCTTCTTCATCAAACCACATCCAAGCAATGTCATCTCCGACACATTCAACTTTCCACCCTGGCAGAGTTGCTGTTATCATGGCCAGATTTGTTTTGCCACAGGCACTTGGAAAAGCTCCAGTGATATACTTCTTCTCTCCCTTGGGATTAGTGAGGCCCATGATCTGTAAAAGAAGGAAAGAAGTTATGTATTGAACACATTTTCACAACATCTCAAAAATAATTGTCACCATTACCATGATCTTGCAACCTGTCAGGAGAAAATGCAAACTTGGCCAAGCTAGAAATTGAGATGTGAGACTGAAGGTAGAAATATCCTGCTACTGTTAACATGTTGAAGGTGGTCCTTAGAGAGTTCATGAAACTGGTTTTTTCCTTGATGCTGATCGTTTGTTGTACTGATTAATATATAAATATTATTTTAACAATGCAAGATTCAGTATCTTTTTTATTCATTCTTAATGTTCACTTTCATGTCATTTCAAGGTCATATCACTTGTAAGACTTTACCCAAAAAGAGCCACTCATATGCACTGAGTCATGGCTAGTAGCATGGTTTGCGGGCAAGTGCGCCTTCAATACCTTCGACTATGCGACTCAACATGGTGGCCGTCAGTACTCCACAAATATGTTTACCACAAGGTTCACATCTTCCATGTTGGACATCCATGTTATGGTCAATTAACAGCTGCCAAAACAAGGTATGCCCTGACCAGTATCACAGGCTTCCCTGTCAGGTATAGAACTTGTAACTGTTGCATGTTAATTTAAGTTCACCACTGACCAGGTAGTTTTTTATTATTATTGGACATTGCATAGTCCTTCCTCAGCCAAAACATCAAAAATGAAACATTTGATTGTAGTGGCAATTATAAATAATTTTTTGGGAAGCCTGTGATGCTTATTAATTCAATACATGTACATTCATATCATTTCCTGCTACTAAATTAAGGTGAAGTCAGAAACAAAAGGCCTTTACCAAGAGAACTATAATATTAAAGACATCAGTCATACCAGCATGTGCTCTGCCAACCAGCCTTCATCGCGACCAAGAGTGGAAGCAATCCTTAGAGCAAAGCATTTCTTCCCCAACAGAGAATTTCCACCATAACCACTTCCAAATGACTTGATCTCACGGTCATGAGGAAAATGAGTGATGATGGTCTTTTCTGGATTACATGGCCACTTGTAGTCAGATGGTGGTTCAGGTTTAGGCACGCCAACTGAGTGCAGACACTTCACAAAATCACCGTCACCAAGAACCTTAAAAACATTACCACCCATACGTGTCATGATGCGCATACAGCAAACAACGTATGGAGAGTCGGTAATCTCAATACCAATCTTGGACACAGGTGATCCCACAGGACCCATGCTGAATGGCATCACGTACATGGTGCGTCCTAAAATTTGATATATTTTTAATACATGAAAATGTGTAAAATAGTATAGAAATCATGCATCTAAGATGTTACATTACACTGGTTATTTAAAGATTTGGCAGAGGTAAAAATAATTGTCAAACAAATAGAAAATACCTGGCTCACTTCAGGGTTTATCTGTGGGGAGGGGGAAATTCTTTATAAAAATGTCAGGGTTGCTTGTCAATAATTTTGAAAAGGGCTTGTTTAAAGGTACCAGAACCTGATTACTACTAGTATTCTATACGGCTCTTGAAAAACGTTTTTTTCCTGAATGTGAAGATCCCCTATACTGTGGACTGGGTATAGTGACAAATTCCTCTGCCTCGCACAAGGGATTGACACTGATTAAATTTGATATTTTCATGAACTGTGGAGATAATGGGGACTTACATGTTTCTATTATTTGGAAGTACCGTAATTTCTGGCCATTTACCCGCATGGCAGATTACCCGCACCAGTCGATTTTTGCCAAAATGAGAAAAAAGATGGCAGATAACCTGCACCCAAAAACAAAAGAAAGTTATGCTAAATAGTTTGAGAACTCGCACATTTGAAGTGATAGAGCGATTTCTAAGCATTTCATGCCTGTGTCCATGTGGAATAAGATAAACGTTTCTGCTTCTTGGCCACCAATCGGGCAGTTAAAAGCACTCTCCTCAGCCATTACTTTCTTAAGTTTGTTTTACAAGTTAAATAACCAATGTATTAATGTTTTTAATACATTGGATAAAGACTTAACAGAATGCGAATCGTTCGTTGTTGGAGCAATCGATCGTCGAGCACCATTTTTGTTACATTGAGAGAAAGCTGGGATGATTCGGTTTGCAATTTTCTCCAAAAAAGAATATCTCGGGATCTACTGGGTCTTAGAAATCGCTTGAAACGGGAAAATACTTTTTATATTAAGGCAGTGCTAACTGTAAATTTTTCACTGATGTGTCGAGTATTTTTGTAATATTTCTACACTTGTCAATATTTTGATCACATGCGTGCCGACAATTATTTTTCATCACGTTACACTAATTTGTATACTTAACACTAACCCATGAACCCTGCTTGGGTATAACTATACCCAACTTAGTTAGGGCGAACAGGGAAGCGGTCACATTACCGAAATAGCTAACTATAGTTAACGCCCTCTTAACTATAGTTAGCAGTCTAGATGTGACCGCAGCCATTGCTTCATTGTTTAGGTGTGAGTTTTTTAAACAAAAGCTGTGAAATTGACAAGGTAAGGAAATAATTGAAACACAAACACGTAGGGAAAAAATTTGCATTGAACGTTTTTAATTATATGTTTTCATCCAACCTTTGATCAAGCAACGTTAAGAATTCTAAAGCAAGCAAAGCATGATACAAGAATCAATAGGAAGTGATTCTCAATTAAAAAAATCTCGATGATTTGGTAAGTGCAGAATGCAATATGGAACAATTGAAAGTATGATGTTTTATATATGTTCGTGTTTATTTGCTTTATTTTACTTTCGGAAAAACTGTTCACAGGCTACTTGTATTCTTTCCCAGGTGTTCCTTACGCTAATCTTTGCAAATGTAACACGACACTTTTGTTCGTTTGTAACAAAATACTTTTGTCTTCCTTGAAAATGCGATAACATGAAACCAGGGGGGGAAAGCAACTTCCCATACATTCTCTTATATGAAATCTGAGCGATGCTCTCACAACTTGCAAAGCAATCATCGGGGCGGTAGTCAGCGGATGTCACTAAGGCGCATGAGCAGCTCCTTTCTTTGTGAACTTGCCAAAACAAAAACATGGGACCAGTGAGAGAGTTCGTTTTTTTTTTTATATATGTAGTAATAAAAAAGACTTTCTTAGTTTTGACTTTAAAGCAGCGAAAATTTCTCCGAAAAGGTTCTTGGTGTCAATATGTGGTGTTTGTTATGAAATAAAACCATCACGGGAATGGTAATGAAAACGTGGCGATCGAATATTCCCGCGCTGGTCGGAGCTATTGTTCTTGCTCTATTGTTTGAGGTTGTTTGTTGACTTGGTCTTTCTTTGTTTTACTTCATTTACAATCCCCATGTGGGCCAGTTGAAAATCGTGGTACAAACATGTCAAACATTTGCATTTCAGCACTGAAAAGTAGCGCAGCATCACAAAATTCTGCGTTCTTAAAACTACACGACGATAACGAAATTTTCGGATTTAAACACGCTGCTTTTAGATTTTTAGTTAAGAGAATTGAACCCCTTTATAATAAGTGATTCCACGACATAGCAGCTTCCATTTCGCGGGAAAAGATTGCCTGTTGCATCATCGTCCAAAAACCGCTGACTACATCGTGAATTGATCGCTTTGCAAGTTGTGAGAGCATCGCTACTCGGTCCCAGACCTCGTTTCTTCCCCCCCCCCCCCCCCTGCATGAAACCTTTGTTTTTTGTTTGTTTTACGGCGGCTTCGATGACATTTGTTTAATTTAATTAAGTTAAGGTTTAGACTGCACGAAGGACGATTCTCAAAAACTAAAGAAACAAATCTAATCAAAAAACATATTTTTCGACAGGTTTTTTAAAACGCAGTACAGCTAGGATATTTGTTTCCTGGTTATCAGGTGTTCACGCCAAAAATCCCAGTGCAAGTTTTTGCATACCTAATTACGAAAGCGCTGTGAAAGTCTCAAAATCTAATTTAATTAATTTGCGGTTTTTACTTGGCGCCAAGAAGTCTGCAGGAAGCCTACCGCAAACGCGCAATACAAGCGATGTTCATGATAGTTCCAGAAAACAACGCAGACTAATCTGCGCATGCGTTTGGTGTAAATTACGTTGAGTAGTACCACAAGGAGAGCAAAGGGTTTTCTGAAACAAATTTATACGTGTTAGTGTTCTTGTAGCTTTTTCGCAATCTTGTCCCCAGAGTCCATAACTAAATTATTCTTGGTTCTGAAGAATAACATTGTTGCCTCTGGGGACAAGAAGAGAGCATTATATATAAAATGAACAAGTTTCACCCTAATAGGTGCAACAAATATTTATTATTTATTATTTAATATTTAGTTAAAATACTGTACAAATAATAATTTACTAAATTAAATAGATTGGTGTCATATCGTCTGGGTGAGTGAAAAGGGACAAAAATTGACATTAACATTGTTGTAATGAACACTGTATTGTCTTATCAATTCCATTGGAATAATGTAAATGTCGCACGTACAAACAAAATAAACAAGCCAACATGTACTGTATAATACAATTTGTAAAAATTTATCAATGACATTTTTGTCAGGAGCAGGACACATGATAACAGTACTTGGCAAGAAAAATAATTTAACAGCCACAACTTGGACTGTAGACTGTATAACAGTGTGACCTTGACTGTCATTTCACTTCAAAGAATAAGTTCATTTCAGATGTTTAGTTATTATGACTGATTACTCTCTATGTGGCATCAATTATTAGGTGGTGACATGTAGAATGCCAGAATTTTTCTGAAGCAATGCATCTTCTTTGTAGGCATCCTTGACTTTTAGTGATGTACATGGCCGAAAGTGAATGGACCGAGTTCAAATTGAAGTGTTTCTGAATTCTGTAATTACTCATAAATGTAGTCCAAGGAAGTCAAAATACTTGTACTTGATGTCTTTCTTTTTCAGACCCATGTAATTCTCAGTTTTATTCCGTGAAGTTTACCATATGACTTGTCCTGCAGGCAATGTCCAAAAAGGCTTCCAAGGTGTTGCAGCTTATAAGTATCTCAGCAGGTGTCAAAGTTGTTAACATTTCTCTTTTACTTGGATATATGCAGTGTTCGTTTGGTTCCATATATGTTGAACAAATAATAAACTGTTGCACCTGAAATAAGAAAAATCATGTACAGCTGTAGGTTAAAGAGGAAATAGTATAAAGGTGTATAGATGTAGTCAAAATGCTTACCAGTGTTTGTATAAAATCCCCACCCCCACCCCAGTAACACCCTAAACGTTAGCAACTTACCTAAAGTTGGATACCTTCATTAAGGATAGGGATGTCAGTTGACATGCCTGATCCTCACCCTCCAAAATAATGAGGTTGATTACTTTTTCACTCCAAAAATTTATGCTTATAAATGCAAGTTGTGGCAGTCCAAAAATTTGGAACATGAGAATAACAAGCAAGTCAAAATATCCTTTGTTTGAAACAAAATTTCTGTTTTCTATATTAGTCGTTCAGATTGTTGTCTGATACGTATAAGAATCCATATGAATGTAGAAAATTTGGTTATTTATGGGCACAAGTGATGCTTTAAAGGCGAATCGCTGAGTTCAGCAAGGTTTAGTACACATCATTTGTCAGGTGACTTTTACGAGCGCTTCCGATCATACCCGAAGGAAAATCTATCAAATGTTTCGTATACAAACAGCAAATATTTAAAAATGTTCATGCTTAGCTTACCTATGATGGTTCCCAAAGCAACAGCCATGAATAATTCCACCCTCAGTCACTCTCCACAATGATGTGAGTCCATTCGTAACTTGTAGTGTACGTATGTTCAGTTTGAGTGAAGCAGCGAAATCGAGGTCTTCAACAAACACTACTGAGACCACTCTCGAATTGAACGTCCATGCACTTTACAGATGCTCAAATGTGAAATGCTGTCACCAAAGCAAATCACTAGGCAAGTAAACCGTAGGTTTTTGCCGGTTTCGAAACAGAAACCTCGACACTTAGTTGAGCCCGCTTTTCCAGGGAATGACTCAGCGGTTCAAATCCGATTTTTCTCACATCAACTTCCGGTTGTGGCGTCGTGGCGCAACTGGAAGTGGCAGTGAACTGTAAACTGAAGTTCAGAATTGTTAAGAGATCGAATCCTGAACTAACAGAATTTTTTTTCTTTTTTTTTTCCTATTGGTTTTTTAATATTTTTTAACACACGTATTTATATGATGTCTCTATAAGCATATCATTTATTTACAGCCACAGGAACAGCACGCAGCAACTGAGGGACCCAGCACGAACAAGACCAACTCAGCACCAAGATGCGGACCTCCGACCTTTCGCGCGACTTGTTGTTGGGGGTGCGATAGGGAAGATGAGCGAGCCCATGACCACACACAGGCCACCCCGGGCGACCCCGCAGCCCCGCTCAATGCTGGGCGCCCGAAATGTCACGGTGACGACGTGGAGGTGTTGGGGGTGTCTCCCCCACGTCCAGTGCCGGCACTGACCCAGCGCGACTGTGATTTCGTGTGGAGGACCCGCCGACACTGCGAAGTCGGCGACACCCGATGAGGGAGGAGAACGAGGGACGCCCCAAGAGAGGGCCGGGGCGCCGCGTGGAGTTGTGTAACTGTTCTTCAACGTCATTGGTCCGCCAAAAGGTGCATCCTGAATCGCTGGATGGTACTTTGTTCAAACTGTCCCGGGAGTATTCGCACTGTAATTATTGTACCAATTTACCAGAACGAAAAATCATGTCAAGTTTTACGTTAGAAATCATGTATTCGAGAAATCGTATATTGTTCATTTCTTTTTGTATTTCTTTTTAGCGAATGAGTATTGTGTTTCCAACTAAAATCAAGTGTTGAAGCTCATACCGAAGCTAAAAGCTTATACAAAATGCATTATGATGATAGAAGAAAGTGCTAAATGCGGCTCGATTGTTACAAATTGTCGCCTTGTCAAAGAACTTGATTTCCCATCAGTTTCTGCATCTCCTTTTCACTTTTGAGACTACAAAGACGTATTTCGATCATGGATGGTACGACTTTTAGTCATCTCGGCATTTACCATTGGACGGCATTTTAGAATTATGTAGATTTGTTGTGATCGAGCCAATATTTGTCACCTCGAGTCTTATGCGCATGCGTGTGTACGACGTTTAGTCATCTCGGTGTTTACCATATTGGATGGCATTTTAGAAATGTAGATTTCTTGTGATCGAGCCAATATTGTCACCTCGAGTCTTATGCGCATGTTAATGCAAAGTTCCCTGTGCTTGGGTTTATGGCTGGAAGAATACGTACCACAAGGAGAGCATTGGGGCTTCAGAAACAAATATATAGCCTTTGTGTGCTTCATATAAAGTAACAAAGTAAAGCTCGCGTTTTAGCCAACCCCCTACCCGCTTCACAAGATTAATTGATTAATTCAATTTGATATTAATTAATTCAATTAAAATGTTTAACAGGAATCGATGGAAGGAGTGAAATCGGCCCTCTCACCAAAACTCGGAATTTTCCGAGTTAAAAACGAGTTACTATAACATAGGTTTGTGGCAAGCGTGACTCTTATCTCTGTTTTATCTTCTGTCAGTACTGTAACTATTGTTTAATACTTACAGGAAGATTAAACCACCCTATTACTCCCAGCAACGTTAGTTTACTGAAAAATCAACGTATTACCCGCGGGTAATCTGCCAGAAATTACGGTATTATTAATATTAGTTACACTGACCTTTCATGCAGCCTGGAAATCTATCCTCAAGTTCACGATTCGCATCTTTGACACTCATCCATTGACCCACCTTGCCTTGCACTCCCTCTTTAGTTAGTGGAACAGATTCTCGTTTGTCCTCTGTACAAATGCACGTTTTGCTTTCTACACGGGCCACGTCGCGTGGATCAGTACGAACTGTGTAACTGAGTAAATGAAGAAAATTTGAAATATCAATAATGTGTACAGGTGTAGGATTTGTACCCTAAAGCAATGAGGAGAGGGTTGGGAAACAATTCTGCTATACATGTATCCCAAATGATTTTATACAACAGTATTTCTTAATAGAAAAATAGGAGGTTTTATCTAAAAAATAGCAGAAAATAGGAATATGCTTAAAAAATAGGAAACAATTAACCTGAAACCATGCCCTCCCCCCTACTTAACACTCCAGGGAAGGAGGGCATGATACATAATTACTTGTAAGATTGTATGTAAAAATAAAAACCCTCTAAGAGGACATGTGGTTACATCTGTAGTAAATAATGAACGACAATGATGAAAGAGGAGTTGTATCTTCAGGTTTATGGGAGAATACCTTATTGGTACTTATTTCGCAGGTGCTAAATTTCGCAATTTTGAAGACTGAGACAATATTTACCGGTGTTTTATCTTTGCGATTTGGACAAAAAATATGTAACAAACATTGAAAATATGGCAAAAACGTTAAAAAATACATTTCACAGGTCTTCATTTCGGTTGACCTTGAATGCACTCTGGTACGCCTTTTAACTGTAAACAGCTCTTTGTGTGGGAAACACAATTTGTACTTAAAACTGAACATCCGTAATTCAAGTCAACTGGTTGCGTAGTGGTTAGTAAGATCGCCCGTGGTGCGATCCACTCTGGGTTCGAATCCACAACATCACATCTTTTTTTTTTTTTTTATTTTTTTTACATTTTCTTTTTTCTTATTTTCTTTTTTTTTCTAAGTGTCTAGTGCAATTATTGCATTAAGCTCAGCATGCAAATCCTGAGAACTCCATTTCAAGTTTGTAGTTTGGGTAAAGTCTTGCGAATGTCTTCCATGACTAGCGATCTGGAAACGAAGACATTAAGACTGCGATGTCCACTTCTTTCTGCTGTGGAGTTTTTTTCAGATTCATTTTCTTCTTTTCTAGACTTCAAAAGATGTTATTTACAGCAAGGCGCCCAAAAGTGTGACCACTTTCAATTTATTCACATTCTTTCGTGCAGATTTAATCCAATCAGAAGTCAACTGCAAGCTATCCACGGCTTTTGATTGGCTTAAATCTGCACAAAAGAATGCGAATAAATTAAAAGTGGTCACACTTTTGGGCACCTTGCTGTAAATAACATCTTTTGAAGTCTAGAAAAGAAGAAAATGAATCTGAAAAAAACTCCACGGCAGAAAGAAGTGGACATCGCAGTCTTAATGTCTTTGTTTCCAGATCGCTAGTCATGGAAGACATTCGCAAGACTTTATTACTCGTTCAAGATCTCTTTTAAAGCTCTCAACACGCTCTTTACTAATATATAAAGATAAAAGCTAAAAATACAGTGCGAAAGACTTCAATCTACAAAATGTCTGTAGTGGTTATCAGACGTTTAATCACACATCAAGAACAAAAGGATACGTTCACAACTCCGTTCGCTCAAGGTAGGTTAATTGCGCTATTGTTCCGTCTTTTGAAGTCACTTGGGCGGCTTCTTCCAAAATATCTCACCTTTTTAGAAACGAATAAAACCGAAGTTGTGCGACACGTTTTCGGTGGCTGCCGAAACTTATACCCATGAGGGGACGCAGGCGGTGTCAACTGTAAGTACTTCAGAGAAATGCTAGGATATTATCCTAGCATTCCTAACATACCTCACACCAGGTTTCTTCGCTTAAGCCGCGAAAGGTGTCATAATCTGTTTCGCTGTCAAAAACATTATTTAATCTAATGAAAACCAGAAAAAGATGATCATAATACCGTCGACTGATAATTTTGTGATGTTGTGATAACAGCGCGCTGTGATTTCGAGTTTTTAAAATGTTGTCGATGTACCTCGGCAAAATCGGAGAAACAAAGAACCAGTTTTAAAGATGATTATTGAAGAAAGCGTGAAAATAAACAAGTTTTTAAACTAACAACGAAAATGCACAGCACATTTTATAATACCGGGGAGGCTGTTAATAAAATACAGCCGGACTGCTGTATCGGTACACCTTGTTCGATTTTCCTGATCGAGCCTATAAAAAAAGTATAGAGTTTTCGAACTGACGAGCGCATATTATAGCCGCAAGTAACTTACCAAACTGAATTAGCTGCATAATGAACGGCCGACAATAATAGATAGGAATTTTCCTATGATTTTTTTTAAAGGCCAAAGCAGTTTAATTCTTGCATGACAACTTCATCTCGATTTGAGTGTGTACCGCAAATTTTGCGGTCGTTAAGAATTCATATATTCAGTCTATTGTTCTAGCTCATTACATATTCCCGCCGAGTAGTTTGCCGAGAATGTGGCATATTTCCGAAGAGCCTAAAGAGCGCAAACGCTTTGATGTAGGTGAGACTTTTTCCTTTTGTTTTGCGAAGTTCAATAAAACCTGTGGGACTAACTTGCCGCTTGATCGATTCTGAAATGTCACTGTTTAGCGTGCCGCAAGCCGGCGACAAGAAGCCAACAACTTTTGCGGAGAGTTTAAAATATGGCGTGGCGTGGGGACCATTCAAAAAATATATATATCATGAAGTATTTAAAACAATGTTGGCTTAGCAGACACTGTTACAATCCCGTTGTTGTCATTGCTGAAATGTACTGAACCTCGCAAAATAAATTTAAAATGCTGTATAACAACCTTCGACTCAAACAATCGTCTCGCTCGCAATTGCAAATGTAAACATTGCTGTCACTTGTGTAAATGAAAGTTTCTCGGGCGAAAATAACCTCGATTTCTTTTTTTCTTTCTTCAAGGATTTTTTTCTGTGAATTGAGAAACAAATTCCCCGCTTGTTTCGCTGATAACTTCAGTTCCTTCGTTTTAATTTATCGAAAGCAAAACTTATGAATTTCTGAGTTGTTGATTTCATTTGTCGGCGCGACAAAAAGTCGCAGAATGTTTTTGAACAAACTTCAAGATTTTACACGAAAAGTTAAACACCACCTTTTATAGAAAAGCATCCGTATTAAATAATGCCAGGTAACAGTACTTGAAGATAGAAACTATTAAAAGGAGATAGGTTACGTTTTAGTTGTTTGTTTAACTGAAGCGCTCACGTCGATCTTTCGCCAAAAAATATTAAATCCGGTTGACTCAACTCCGGTTGCATACAGATTTCCACTTTTGGGTTAAAACGTAGGGTAAACGCCATTCCTAATCTTCACTCTGTTTTGCTATTCATTTTGATTAAGAAAAAGGCCTTACATAATTCACTTTTGTGGTCGGCATTTACAGGATAAACACGCGCCTTTTGTTTACAATGCAGACAATGCGTAATTCCGCCGCTACTTACCGAAAAAATCGAATCTCGGCTTACAGTGGTCGTAAGAAGTCGTTCAACATCTCATTTTAATGGTCTCAAAATGCTCTAATTCTATAAATACAAATCAGTGTTCGCATTTCTGAGCGAAATGTTCAAATTCTCAAAATCTTCAAACTACTTTGACAAGTTCGTTCACACATTTACGAACAAAACAGTAAACAAAAGGATACTAATTCAACTGTCCAGTTCGTAGTCGCTTAATTATGCTATTGTTCTTCTCCTTTGAAATCGGTTAAATGTCTTTCCCGTAAATATCGCACCTTTTTTCAAGTCTGACAAAACGAATGGTACCGAACACTCTTCGGCATGATGTTCGTAAACACCGAAGGTATTCCCTGAAGGAATTACCTGAGCCCTCAGGGTAAAAATGCCAGCGGCTTCACCTATTTCTGAATGACACTCTCAAATCGTCGTGAAGTTGTAATGTGAACTGCGAGAGTAGCGGCCTAACAGCTGGCCCGTAAAATCACGAAACTGAATCTTAAAGCTGTATCGAAGCAAAGCCTTCAGAAGAAAAACGCATCCAATGGAAAACAATGCTAGATAACGCCGCACTGTTTCCATTTTCAGCATTTTGTACAATGTACAAGTGTTGTGGCAAGCATATGTGTGCAGCCGTCTTCAATAGAAACATGCTCATAAACTTATTTTTTGCAATTGTTCCATGACGCTACACCACCTAACAGACAAAAAAAACGTTGCCAGCTAATGATTAGTTACTCTTGATTATGTATTCCATTGGAAAAACAGACTTAAAAGTATATATTGTGGCTCGATGATAAGTATCTCCGTGTTGCGGTCTAAACTATATGAGCCACCAGTTGAAGGAAAGAACATTGACACAATTTTAAAGCGGAGAAGTATTAGAATTGCTTCGGGGGGGCAAAAATTAAGGTTACATCGGACTGTATGAGGCGCGCCGCCCGCCAGCTCCGATGGAGAAAATATTTAAAAGCGGTGAAGTATTAAAATTGCAGGTTACATCAGTCTGTATGAGGCGTGCCGCCCGCCAGATCCGATGGAGAAAATATTTTAAAGCGGTGCAGTATTAGAATTGTAGGTTACATCGGACTGTATGAGGCGCGCCGCCCGCCAGTTCCGATGGAGAAAATATTTTAAAGCGGTTGCAGTATTAGAATTGCAGGTTACATCGGACTGTATGAGGCGCGCCGCCCGCCAGCTCCGATGGAGAAAATATTTTAAAGCGGTTGCAGTATTAGAATTGCAGGTTACATCGGACTGTATGAGGCGCGCCGCCCGCCAGCTCCGATGGAGAAAATATTTTAAAGCGGTTGCAGTATTAGAATTGCAGGTTACATCGGACTGTATGAGGCGCGCCGCCCGCCAGCTCCGATGGAGAAAATAGAATTGAGCAGAATTAGAATTGCAGGTTACATTGCTAATACTCTTGTACTGGGCACTTTTAAAATTAATCTTTACTTTGACGATACGGCTGTATATTTTAGAGAACGAATAGAAAATGAATTTAGCGAAACATAATGTATCGCAAATAAAATGAGCCCGTTCAAATCTGTGTTTTTGTAACAAGAGTCTGACCAAATGTTACAACAAGAAAACAAGATGGAATCTTCAATTTACTGACCATGACCTAAAAATAGTAATGTTTAATGGATTGACTTACCTGGCGACCTCCTTATTAATGATCCATGACGTGATATCCCGGGCCATGATTATATTTAAAGCGTTTCTTGTGTTTGACTGAAAAACTGAACTAAAAAAAACATATTGCTGCAGAACGAGTGTCTGTGTAACCGACAATTAATTTTCACGGCACAACTGAAAGGTACGAACCATTTGCAATCTGTCGTAACATATTTAGGATTTTGAACGACTTTCTGCGTGGAAGGCACCAGCGTCACCGCAACTCGCGGCTGCAAACTCACCGTAATTTCACTTTGTAAATCCACATGAATGATCGATCGATAGAACATAGAAACAATCATCTTGCATAAGGCGAAAACAACTTAAATCTCAAAAAGGTCGAAACGTTTACGCCACATCAAAGTATCTAGAAATCATTCCTTGCTAGATGAGATTCTTCTGTCTTTTCCCAATTTCCGCCAAAGCAGAATTCGCCGCGAACATTATAATTTATTCTGCCGCCAGAATGGAAATTGATCCATGTAATATAACACAACTGATGAGAAGATAACTCAAATGCTGCTGACAGATTATAACACTTTCGATAACCGCAAACTAATCCTCTTAAGAAATCAGGAACTTACAGTTGACGCCGCTTGCGTCCCCTCATGAAAGGAATAAATGGAGCCTTCAGGCTACAATTTCCAGTGGTATTGCCCATTTCAGAAAGACACATTTAAACCGGCGCGGAGATGTAATGCCGGTATATTTTAGCGGACTTGATACTGTGTTTAAATACCATTACGTTCGTGTCAAAGAATGTGCTGACATGACAACTTTCACTTTCACAAGGCATTGATAATTTGTGATATTGGTCAGTCACGTATGTTTTAAAGCTGTTATTCAGCTACTTGTGAAAGATTTACAAATCATTTGGTCTTTATTTAGCATGTTTAGTGTGAAATATTCAATTTTTAAGCAAAATGTATTTTTCGCTCTTCACTCTGCTAAAGACAACTCAAGCGTTCTTCTCAAATTTGATTTAAATCGAGTTATTCAATGTTTAAACAGCAATAAGATACAACACTGAATGCTGATTTAATAGATTGTCTGGCTTCATGAATCAGGATTGTGTGGTTCCAGAAAATATCCATATCCCCCCCACGGATGGTTTTTTGGTTTGCACCCCCCCACCCCTTAGGAATTTCCGTTCCAAAGGGGTCATTGATGACCCCCCACCCCCCAGGAATTTCCATTATTTTTAAACATGGACTGCTCTACCCCCTGGAAAATACAAATGGTTTTGTTCTTTTGAAAATGAAGACTACAACTCAGTTACACAAATACAATAGCCTTTAATCAAACTCTATCTCTATTTTAACAACATGACGCGTTGACATCGTTCTACGGATACACGTAATCTAGCTTTACTAGTATACATCCTTGCCATCCAGTTTGAATTTACTTCTATGTTGATAAATATGTTTAAAACTTAGTATTTAAAGTTGAAACTGAGTGTCTTGCATTTTTCTTTCTTCTCTGTTTTGAGCTGAAGTCTAATTCGCCTCCATCGCAGAAGCGTTTCTGGTTTGCTTTCACAGTTACTATTGGCGAACTTAATAAAAATCGCAACTTACAGCATTCCTTGCTGTCTTAGATATTCCTCTAAAATTCTACTAATTAAAGCTTTTCCTTTTAAGATTTCAGCAACTAAAACGCCGTTAATGGCGCATTCGATATCGTAAACATCTTCACGTTGCACGTTCGGTTCGGCCGAAGTAATTTTACTGGCTGAGAAGCCAGGCCTTCTGAGAGGCCCCAGTGGAAGTCTGGGGATGAGTTTCGCCTGTCACGTCCGCCATTTTGACTCGGTCACGAAGAACGAAGTGTCTTTGGAATTGTAGCGCTTGCAAACGCTAGAAAACTCAAATGAAACACATAAATATTAAAGCTTATTCATCTCAATGGAAAGGAGCCTTATTTTTTTATAAAACAACGTACGTGAGTATGCTTTGAATCGATTGTGTGCTGCTTCAATTTTCTTCATGTTCTTCACCCTCTGGAAAAGAAACTGCCTGTGAACCCCCTCCTCCCCTCGGAAATTTCTTGGGTTAAACCCCCCTCCCCCTTGGAATTTCCAGTGACCATCCGTGGGGGGAGTATGGATATTTTCTGGAACCACACATTGTGAGAATTTGGCCAGCATTAGCATATAAGAAAAATAATTAATTGCAGATGGAACTAGTCAACCATGAAATGTCACACAAGGTGTTTTCTTACCATTTTGTTTCTCAGTCACAACATTGGTTGCAGGTAATGGGGTTTGGGGGGTGCACATTTTTTTATCCCCCACAAGGCTCCTCTAGGCTGGTCACGTTACCAGCGCAGTTTTAAGCTGTAAGAACTTCATGTCTTCTTATTGGTGTACCCTTGTATAAGTCGATCCAACGTATAAGTCCACCCTTTGTTTTTGAGGTCAGAAACTACGTTTTTAGTGTAGTGTTTGTACACTACACGAATGGAGTTAGTTTAGCGGGGAAGCGAATGCTATGCCAGACATAAACAAATTGCACGGTCAAGTGGAACAAGCATGTGGACATACATATGCAAATTAGACTGGAACAAATTAGACTGTCCACCAATGTTCTAAAGGGCAATGGGTTAAAAAATTCGCAACAAGGCTCGAACGCGCTCTGGACAATAAATTGAGGGAAAAAAGGTATTCGCAACATGAGATAAATGTACTTCACCAAAATAAACTGATAAAAAAACTTACAGCCAGTGTACAACTTCGTGAGATGGTAACAGATTTACGCAAGTACTAACGCAAACAAAATACTTGATGTAAGACTTCTAAGTGGATTCCAGAGATACCGGCAGTAAAATGAGAGGACATTTAAAACTTATAAAGGATACACGTCACATAAGCTAGCAGTAAGTAATTAATATTTTCGCTCTGGGCAGTTAATAGGGAAAAAGGTCATCGCAACATAAGATAAATGTACTGCGCCAAAATAAACTGATAAAAAACTTATAGCTAGTGCCCAACTCTGTGAGATGGCAACAGATTCACGTGAGTAATCGCGCAAGCAGAATGGATTCCGGAGATATCGAAAGTAAAATAAGAGAACATTTGAAACTTAAAAGGATAAACGTCACGCTAGCTACAATCTTGGACAAAACTGTTGAAACACTTAGCAAATTTCCACTTGTTTAGCCAAAGGAGTTCAGTTTCGCAACCCCCCTTCCCCCCATTTCAATGTTGGTAATGCTATAGTGTTTTTAAAACAAAGCCTGTCGAGCCGCAAACCACAAGAAACAACATTGAGTAGGGGGGAGGGGGATAAGATATTTTAACCCGCTTGCAAGTCGAGTCATTAGCGAAAAATGCGTGAAATCCGTATGTGTCAACTAGTTTTGTCCAAGATTGTGTAAACGGCTTTTTCATGAATTTTGAGGAATTGCGATATTTCGGTGAGCTAAGGACCCATATATAATTGAAACTCTTCGAGTTGCTTTTGTAAAAATAATTTACGTCTTCAAAATATTGTTCACTTAAATTTTACAGAGGAAAAAGAGACTTCTAAGGTCAATGGCGCACGCATGTTTTTTTCAAGGGCGGTCGTAGATGCTACTATGAGAAGGACAAGCGCTTTTGAAGACCAGTGGACGAGTTGTAGTCATTTAAAAAGTATTTGACCAAAGAATCCAGTTCTAAATTATATAGAGAGGACATTTTGCAATAATAGATCATTTAAAAATAGCCAGGTATCAGGGGTCACGTTACAATATCCCGCGCTAACCCGCAGGATCTTAACAGTGAATCCCGCAATTTTCGAAATGTTGTTTCTCCCCTTGAATTTAGAATTCAATACATGAATTTTTGCAACAATCGATTAACTTTGAATGCTAAACATAAACGAAGCGAAAAACTACGGTTAACAAAGGTTTTCAACGGTTAACGGGCAAGTCTTTTGTAATGAATAGAAGATGTCAAGGTATCTTTTATTAATAGCTGTTAATCGGTGTTAACCGTATGTTAACCGTTCAAATCACTAAAAATCCTCTTGTTAATCGTTCAGAATCACAGTGTTTACGCTAATTCAAAGTTGTAGTAGACAACTAAGGGTAACTAGTGCGAATTGAGAGAGAAAAGTCCCATTTAGTACAGTATTGTGAAAAAGTAATGCACATGAAATTCGGCGAAATTCGCGCTTTTCGGGGCTTTTCGAGGAAACTTCGCTTGAAGCGATATTTCTGCGACAATTCGCGCTGTTTCGTCGTATTTTCGTGACATCTATTGTTTAAAACCACGCGAAATTTCGAAGGATAATTCGCTGTGTGCGGTAATTTGTCGCGAATTATCGCGCACTTTCGCGAATTTTCAGGCACTTTCACGCGATAATTCGCTTGATCCTGAACTTTCGTGGCGATATTTCGAGGCAGTTATAAGTGTTTCAAGCAAAACTTGCCGTGAACGAAATTAAGATCTTTCATCTTGATCGTTTTCTTTTCGAAACTGTTGTGTTGTTGTGAGACATGGCTAAAACGCGTCAGGTGTTGTTTTTAAAATTCGAACACGGAGGAAAGAAAACAGGAAAGTTTATCCAGACCATAAAAATGTAATAAACGCATTGGAATTCAAACAGCTACAAAGCCATTTACCTGTAACCGACAATGAAACAAAAATAGCCTGATTCCGTGCAGCCTGATAGCGTAAAACAACTCAGAACATGGCACAACTCAGAACATGGCGCCTGGCACATAACAACTAAACAAGTTACAGCTGTTTAGCAGGTAAAGTCCTTTCCTTTCGACGGTTAAATCTATACATTGGTTAGTTATATAGTAATTCTTCTCATCTTTTCTCTTCTTGGTGTCCAAGAAAGCACAGAAGTCCAGAAATTATAACAATATTCTGCCGATCAGCATCAACTTTCGAGCGAACGAACACATGCACACACTCGGAGGATCTGGGGCCAAACGGTTGCTATGACAATGGCAGAGTGTCCTGGGCACAAGATTGATTCGACAAGACGATTCCTGAATGTTTTAACCTGCGATCAGGCTTTCTTTTTTTCGCGGCGGAGGGAAGGAGAAAAAAAGGAAAGCCTGATACAATTACTTGTCAAGTCGTCTGCCGCCCCCAAATTAAAATATCTGTCAACGTCATCGAGAATGTCAGCGATGCCATCAGATAAGCGTGATTAGCGCCTTCAAACTATATTTTTACTCTCACAAACGTGTTTGAATTACCCTTTTTGAACGAGCTGATCGGATGGTTTTTAAAATTTGTTTTCTGCAAAGGCTGATTTTGTGTAAGGCTCAGGTCAGACATTTCAAGGTCGTAGTTTTCGTCACTGGCACGATCGTCTGGCGTCTTTGGTGGTGTGATGTAATACTCTTTGACACCATTGGTGATAGATCACGCTCTTGCCGAATCCTGTCGGAAGCACCGCCAAAACATCCTTTCTTTCGCAAACTATTCGTCGAATACACTCCCTTTGTTCGTCTTTAAATGTTTTGTGAACAAAACTCTTGAGAGATTTTCTAAAAGCTAGAAGAACTCGCTTTCTACTTCATTCCGCTCAACACCCGCCATGATAACAATCATCTACGCGCGATATTTTTGGACCGAAAATTAGACTTGAACTCAATTAGCCAATCAATATAAAGTTCTAATGTTGCCTTTTGTTTTCTGACCAATCAGAAAAAAGTCCAGATTCTGGACTTTTTACAGACGACTCGACAAGTAATTGTATCAGGCGTTCATTTTTCCGTTGACCTCTCCGCCGCGAGAAAAATAACGCCTGATCGCAGGTTATGAATGTTTTTGCGATGTTGATGTGTGGAAATCGTACACTTTGAGACCTTTTTACGCCTAAGTGAAGAAGAAAAAGTCTATGGAAAGGTTCCTTGCAATGCTTGTCTTTTATCTGGATCAAAGGGTCGAAAAATATGCGAGAATTAGTAACATCTGAAGCGAATTTTGCTTTCGATGTCAGCGCGATCTTTCCGTGAATGTTGTTGCGAACACACTGTTTGCCTTTATGAACTTGGAATTTTTGGTATGTAATAAATTATTCTTATCACTCAAGATTGTTGTGGTGTTATTTAAACTTAATATGGAACAGTTGTTGTTCACGCTACATCGAATTGAAAAGAACGGTAACCAAGATATATTTTGTGTCAAGTAACATGAGCAGGCGATCGTATCAATCACGCAGAGAACTTTAATCGAAGGGGACCAAACTACTGTTGAGCTGCACGCGAATTTTCTTCTAGTGAGTAGCGAAATATTGCGAATTATCGCGAATTATCGTTGAGGTAAGGAAAATTCGAAGAAATATCGGCCTTTGTTCTCGCGAAATTTCGCTCGAAGTGATGCGAACTTTGTGCGCGGCTCGCGCGAAATTTCGCGAGAACAAAGAATGAAATTCGCGCTTTTCGGGTGCATTACTTTTTCACAATACTGTACATAGAAACAGTAGTTAGCAATAGTCTGTTATTAACTGCCTGTTTGTCACGCCGCATCCATTTTGTCACGCTTGAGACGTTGTGGCGTGACGCCATTGCTTTTCACGTAATCTCACTCAAAAAACGCCTGTAACTTAATGCATTTTCGTTCTTTTCCTATGGAATTGTAAATATGTTACGTTTTGGCTTGTTTTCTGTAATAAACGTTTCGTTTTATGACTTCATTTGTGTGAATTGTACTCAGTTCGTTTGAATGTACACAGTGTATCGACTATTAGCGTAACAAATTGTTCTAATTACCATCAATGACGCACATAAAAACCAAACTTTGTATTTTATCTGAAGTTTGAAAATGTAGACGTTTGATGGAAACTTGAATCAGCCCTTCAATAAAGCCATTTCCTATTCAAATCCTTGAAAAGACTCTGACTGAGTAGAATCAGTGAAAGTTCTGTTGACTCGATTGGTAACGAGCCTCCGAAAACCCTTGTAATTGACGATTCCATGGATCAATAAAAGCCTGTCGTAGCAACGAGCAGTTGGTGGTAAAGAACTCGAAGGGTACAAAAAGCTAAAGACGTTTTATGGCAGAACATTAAAGCGTTTTCTACTTATTAGCCAAAATATCGTTTACACAATCTTGGACAAAACTGTTGAAACACTTAGCAAATTTCCACTTGTTTAGCCAAAGGAGTTCAGTTTCGCAACCCCCCTTCCCCCCATTTCAATGTTGGTAATGCTATAGTGTTTTTAAAACAAAGCCTGTCGAGCCGCAAACCACAAGAAACAACATTGAGTAGGGGGGAGGGGGATAAGATATTTTAACCCGCTTGCAAGTCGAGTCATTAGCGAAAAATGCGTGAAATCCGTATGTGTCAACTAGTTTTGTCCAAGATTGTAGCAGTGAGTGATTAAAATTTGAGCTTGCTGAGACGTCAGCCAGGTAACAAGTTCATACGGACATCATTATTGAAGAATGTCACAAGGCTGACTCTACCTTACTTATTGTTACTTATTATCGCGGAAAAATACGTAATTAACATAAAAAATACAACAGAAAATGTTTGAAATAAATTTTCCTGGGTCTTTAATTTCGCAATTTTTTGAAAATCGCGAAAATTAAGTCCAGCGAAAATATCTAACAATAAGGTAGAGTCAGCCTTGTGACATTCTTCAATAATGATGTCCGTATGAACAAAAACAGGTTCTCATTTGAACATTTGGTCCCCATTAAGGCAAAAGAAGAATTACAAATTCGCGAGTGATCCCCCGCTTCGACTCGCAGATGAATTTTTCTTTGGACCTCCCAAATTTGCAGACATTTTGCAAAAACGAATATGAGCCCTGATAATTTTCCCGGGATTTATTTGTTTTGTACATCCTACACAACACGCCACCTTTTTATTTCCGGTCTTCACAAATTATGCGTATCAGTTACAAATTATGCGTATTATTTACATAATTACGTGAAAAGATTTCTCCCGTTTAAGACACGTCTGGTGGCTGGCATTCTTTCTTTCCTTCTGCCCCGCCGTCGCTTTGCTCGCGTGCGTGATTTCTCGCTCTCCCCAACTAACTAGACCGCCAAGCTACGCTGGCTAAAACTGTAATAACAATTGATGCCGTTATCTGTGTTATTAATGAAGACAAGTTTCATTCAAGAAGAATTTAGGTTTTAAGAACTTTATGGTAAATTCAAAAGAAATAAAACATGTTTACTTCCAGCTAGACGCGATGGCGCGACACAAGGTTGCATTGCCATTTGTTTTTTTTACGAAAGGCTTCACGGCTCCACTGTTTCTCATGTCGAATGTTTCATTTGCCGACTACAGAATTTTTACAACACAAATTTAAGAACCAGTTTTATTTATGGAAACTCAGTAGCGACCAGAAAGAGACGTCTAAATTCAGGCTATTGAAACTCAAGATTTATTTATACTTGTGTCTGAAAATAATCATTGACAACATTCACTTGCAATGGGATCATACTTTGATTGGGTGGAGCATAAAATTTAAGTTCGGTTTCTACCAATTTTATTCTTAAAACCCGTCGTTCGCCGTCTTTCTTGGATGGTTTGGAGTTAGGAGTTAGCGCCGGTGGAGTCTCCAGTATTATAAGGGAATCTAAAGATTTCTATTTCTTCGACTCTTTGCAAATATACCCACAGTATTAACGTCATAATGACAACATTGTTCTTTAAATCTGCTGTGAGCAAATGCTTTATGTAATTCTTTCCACGATCAGGAAAGCCAGCCTCTTTAAAACGAACGCTGACGGCGTGTGCGTTGTAAGCACGCGAGCGTTAGAAAAAACATGTTTTTAATCCAGGGTTAATTCACAACTCACAAATTCCGCCTCATACAAATCGAAAATCTTCAAATAAAATCGCTCACTGCAACTGTGTCAGATTCTTTTCCCTTTATAAACTACAACTTGATTGGATCTGATAGTACCCAAGATAGTACCTGAAATCTGATTGGTGTGACAAACAAACATACTGACCCACTGACTGACTACACGGCCCAGCACGACGACTAAGAGCTATTTTTGAAAAAATAACTCAATAAATGTATCAGGCATTTTTTTCCCTCTCCCTTTCAAAACAAGAATGCCAGGTTAGGAAAAAATAGGAACTGGAGACCCTTTCTGTGGCTTGGAGATAAAGCAATAAGGGGAGCAGAGTTTAGTAGCTATACTAGATCATGCTTAATCAGGAATCTGGGGAAAATCGACCCTGGTACAGAAAGATTGATTTCTATACCCTGTTCTAGAGTCTAAGAGCCAGAAAAGCATACCCTTTTGAGCAGCACATATTTGTATAGCCCATAAGAGAGTACCCCCCTCGGGGGATGCCAAAGATCTCTACCCTACCCTACACTTGCTATTCTCCTAAAACTCTAAATCACAGGAATTTGCTAGACAAAATTCTTCATACCACTGAGAAGTTTCCCAGTAAATGAAACCCTGAACACACGGATACTCTTTAATTTCTATATCCTATCCCAGAATATTAAAACTGCTTGAAAACCAAGCCCTTCACAGCTGCACATGATCATATGTTTATATAATAGGAGTACCTCCCCCGGGGCTGCAAGAAGTTCAGTGCTACAATGGTAATCACGTACAGAACCAAATTACCTCTGTAATGGGACACTTTGTGCATGATACATAGTGTAAGGATCGGACTAAAAGCACGAGGGAGAGAGAACGATTTGACTTCGGTGTATGTTGTTGTTTGTTACTCGGCTACGCGATTAAAACAGTGAAAACGACTTCAGGAACTGTCTATATCTTCCTGTGTGACGTTTATTACATTGGTGGCAGCGGTCTGGGATTCGAAGTGACCAGAAATGAGTGACGGAGAAGAGGAAATTCCCAAAGGTGCCGAAGGCGGTCTTCCAACAGAAACCGCGCCAAAACAAGAAGCGAAGCCACTACCAAAAGCTTCAAAAAGTGCATCGCAGGAGGAGAGTTCTGAAATTCAGCAGCTTGTGAATACCTTATCCCAGGCCCTGAAGCAGAGCATGGTGGTTTCTAGCGAAACGGAATCCAGGAGGAACGTACGAGCTCCTCGTGTTTATTCAGTGGGTCAAAATTTCAAAACATGGCTTTCGCAGTTTCTTCAGTATGCAAATCTCGTACATATCAAGCCTTCAGATCGTCGAGCTTATTTGCTCACTCTACTGGATCAACCAGCCTATAAAGCGGTTGAGCTGCTCAAGCTTTCGGGATCGTTAACTTTCGAGGAATTCACGGCACAACTGATCCAAAGGTTTGATTCGGGCAAGACGAAAGAAGATTATAAATTGCAGTTACGGGCTAGGTGTCAAAGGCCAAATGAGGACTTCGAAGCATTCGCCGATCATTTAATGGAGCTAGTGGAAAATGCCTACCCAGAGGCAGCTTATTCCTTCAAGGTGGAACTGGCAAGAGATCAGTTTATTCAAGGAGTGGCAATCAGTGATGATTTACGAGAAAAAGTTTTCATGAGTCAACCGGCGTCGCTTGTGGAGGCTGTTCGTGTTGTTCGTCGGTTGGAAAGCGCGCGTAAAGCTTGCCAGGCCGTGCCATCTGTGGAAAAGAAAAAGTCGGTGAATGTGGTGAGTGCTTCAGCGGATGGTGACAAAATTTCGACTGAGATTCGTGAGCTTAAGGAGATAGTCCTTGGTATGAATGTGAAAATTCAAGAGCTGGAAAGGAAAGCTGAATCGACTTCGACTGCACGGCGCCGCAATGATGGGGTGTGTTTTGCTTGCCGCGAACCTGGCCATTTTGCTCGGAGTTGTCCATACAAAGAAGGGGGAAACAGAGCTCGGGGCCTGCCGAGGGCCAGGCAGTCCCCGTGAGGCCCACAGTGGTGGCCCAAGCACCAGAAGTCGCCAATGAGGTAAACAACCCTGCTTTTATAAGTAACAATGTTCTTTCTGCCATATCAGACTCTGGAATCTATATTTCAGGACTTGTCAACCATAGTGTAACTTGTATATTGCTAGACACTGGTGCAACTGTTAGTGTTTTGAATGAGGAAACATGGAGAAAAAGTGGACATGTCTCAAAAGTCAACCCAGTGACTGGGACCCTGACCACTGCAAATGGAAATGAATTAACGGTTCTGGGAGAAACAAAAGTTAGATTTCGAGTAGGAAACATTGATTGTTTCTGGTCAGTCATGATTGCATGGGGCCTATCCCATGATTGCATACTTGGCTCAGACTTTTTCCAGCATTTTGGCTGTCAAATTCACTATGACACTGGAACCTTTGTAGTTGGCCATACCGAAATTCCAATCAGGTACAGCAAGGTTACACCAAGTGTTTGTAGAATTTTTCTGAGTGATGACATACAAGTAGAACCCGGAACTGAGCAAGTATTTGAAGCCAAATTAGAGAATGGATATGATCGTAACACTGGCAGTCCGGGGATTTTAGAGGAGTCAAAGGAACTGAGGGGCAAATCAGAAATTAATATAGCTCGTTCGTTAGTGATCCCCAGGGATGGACTGACCATAGTTCGAGTTGCTAACTTCTCGGATAGGCCCATCAGACTGCGGTCAGATTTTCCTGTTGCTGAATACCACCCTATTAGTAGTGTGGATGGCCATGTTGTTCCCATGGAAATGGATCCAGATGTTACAAGTGCCTCTCATCCATCTTGTTCGGTTATTGACAGACCAGTAGTGAAAGATGAGGAGCCAATGAAGGAAGAAAAGTGGAAATCAAGTTTACAAGGTAACCTGGAAGGGCTGTCAGAAGACCAGCGAGGACAATTTCTGTCTCTAGTAACAGAATACGAGGACATCTTTGCGAAGGACAGCTCTGATTTAGGAAAGTCGGGCCTCTTAGAACATTCCATCGACACCGGTGATTGCAAACCAGTGAAACAGCCACCCCGTCGGGTACCACCCTACCAGCGAGAAGTTATTGATCAGCAAATAGATGAGCTGCTAGCTACAGGCAGGGTTGAACCGTCTCAAAGTCCATGGAGCAGTCCAGTGGTGCTTGCAAGGAAACATGACGGAACATATCGTATGTGCATTGACTTCCGTAAACTTAATCAGTCTACAAAGAAGGATGCCATACCCCTGCCTCGGACAGATGATTTGTTGGAGGCCTTGGGTGGAGCTCAGTGGTTTTCTAGTCTGGATTTGGCTTCGGGGTACTGGCAGATGCAGGTGAAAGAAGAGGATAGGCCTAAAACAGCTTTCTCAACTCATCGTGGACAGTTTCAGTGGACAGTTATGCCATTCGGATTGACAAACGGACCAGCTAGCTTTACCAGATTAATGAACCTAGCACTCAATGGTCTCACCTGGACCCACTGTTTAGTGTATTTGGATGATATCATCATCTGGGCTCCTACCTTTGAAGAACACATTCGCCGTCTGCGGTTGGTGTTCGATCGTATAAGGGCTGCTGGTTTGAAACTTAAGCCAACTAAGTGTCGATTTCTCAGAAAGGAAGTTGCCTTTCTGGGACATGTGGTGTCTTCCGATGGGATAAAGACTGACCTTGAGAAAGTTAAAGCTGTCAAAACATGGCCAGTGCCAGTGAATGTGAAAGAGCTTCAAAGCTTCCTTGGTCTTGCTAGCTATTATAGGAAATTCATCCTTGGATTTTCCATCATCGCTGAGCCTCTTTATCAACTCTGTAGGAAGAATGTGGCGTTCATTGGCAACAGGAACAACAGTCAGTTTCGAGGAATTGAAAGACCGCCTGGTGCGCGGTGTTTTTTTTGGGGGTTTTTTTTTTTTGGGGGGGGGGGGGGGGGTTTTTTTTTTTTTATTTTTTTTTTTTTTTTTTTTTTTTTTTTGTTTTTTTCAGGTGGCTCGCTGGCTTGAACGCCTCCAAGAGTACGACTATGAGGTACAACACCGGCCAGGAAAGCAACACAGTAATGCAGACAGCTTGTCTCGACGGCCTAGGCGAAATCATGGAGAATGTCCCTCATGTGTTCCACCGACAAAGTCAGAGGTAGCAACAGTCACCAGCAGGCTGCCTTGTGATCACGAGGACAATGAAAAGGATCTGTGGTCATCCAAGAATGTGGCGCGAGCTCAAAGTGAGGACCCTGATATTGGCCCAGTTGTAGATCGATTATTGCAGGAATGGAAGAAACCAACCGATGAGGAACTCCGACCCTTGAGTCGAGCAACAAGAGAAATCTGGGCGCAATGGGAACTATTGGAGCTACGAGAAGGAGTACTTTATCTGCGGTCACCCGAAAGAACTCCGTCAGCCAAAAGCAGGATGGTCTTACCTCACGAACTTGTTAAAGAATCGCTCAGGGAAGTTCATGATGGTCTAGCAGGTGCCCACTTAGGAAGAATGAAGACCCTGAAGAAGATGAAAACCAGGTTTTGGAGACCAGGTTTGACCAAAGAAGTCCATCGGTATTGTAGCAGTTGCCTTACATGTGCCAAGTGTAAGTCCAGGCCTAACCCAAAGGCACCCCTGCATTCGATACCATCTGGAAACCCTATGCAGAGAATCCATATTGACATAGTTGGCCCCTTACCAAGGTCTCGAAGGGGAAATCGCTACATTCTGACTGTGCAGTGTAGTCTTACAAAGTGGGCTAAAGCGTATGCCATTTCTAATCAACGCGCCACAACTTGTGCAAGGGTGCTGGTAAAGAACTGGATTTGTCGGTATGGTGTGCCAGACAGCATACACAGCGATCAGGGAAGAAACTTTGAGTCCCAGGTGTTTGAAGAAATGTGCCATTTGCTGAACATCAACAAGACTCGGACAACTGCGTATCATCCAGAGGGCAATGGACAAGTTGAGAATATGCATAAGACACTTAAAAGCATGCTGAAAGCCAGAGTTGAAGGTGATCCGCAGGGCTGGGATGAACAGCTAGATTACTGCATGATGGCCTTCCGAAGTAGTGTCCACTCCTCCACGGAACATACACCTTTTGAGTTAATGTTTGGGAGGGAGATGAGGATACCTCTGGATGTAATGATGGGCAGTGGGCCCATGGGTAATGAAAGCAGTTACTCTGAATTTGTTGCGGACCTTCAAGGAAGCCTAGAAACTGCATACCGAGATGTGAGGCAAAATCTCAAAGTAGCTCAACGTCGTCAGAAGGATGCGTACGACAAGGGAGTGAGACACATGGTGTTTCAAGCTGGTGATTTGGTGTTGCGCTACGACCCACAGCTGAAGCAGGGTGAAGCTAGCAAGTTCCATCGACTGTGGGAGGGACCATATGAGATAGTGGAACGGGTCACTGATGTAACGTACCGTGTGAAGAAGGTCAGGGGACATTCCAGGAAGTCTCAAGTAGTCCATTTCAACAACTTGCGGTTGTATCAGAGAAGGCAGGAAGGAAGTGGGGAGGAAACGGGTGCCAGGGAAGCAGTGGATGCACAACAAGGAGGCAGCGGAGCTGGTGAACAGGTACAGACAACATTGGAGGGAGTGGTATCAATGGATCCTGATACCGTAACCAGTGGAACTGAGGAAGAGGTTGTTTGGGCCGCGGCTAGAAGTGAAGGGTACAACCAGGTTGTTGATATGCCAGACGAGAGCGCAAGCGGGAACCCGTCCTACATTGCTGATTCTGCTTCAGACAGAGAAATTGGACAGGGTGCTGGAAGTGACCGCGAGAGCACTAGCGGGGACCCGTCCTTCCTTGCTGATTCTGCTTCAGGCAGGGAAATTGAACAGGGTGCTAGAAGTGACCATGTAGTAGATATACCAGCGGCTGAGGGAGGTGAACAGTCAGAGAATGCTCAAGGTTGTTACAGGAATGGGGGAGAGAGCAGAGAAGATGAAGACGAGGTCGAAGAAGAACAGTTAATTGGCCAGAGCCAAAGACCAGCACGCATAAGAAGACCCCCAGACCGTTATGGAGAATGGATTCTGAATAGTTTACAGCAGATTACGGACCGCTTGAAGATGTTGAAAGACAAGCAGAGGCAGGACAAGGAGCGGATAAAGAAACTGAAACCAAAATTGCTGAAGAAAGCTAGAACATTGCGAGAACATTGAGAGTACTCAAACTGTTTCAGAACTTTCTTAAGAGATTAAGTTAACGGATTGACTTTATTTTGTTTTAGTACACGGAACGATCGTGAATCTGGAGATTCCTTCTTTTTAGTAGAGGGGATAGTGTAATGGGACACTTTGTGCATGATACATAGTGTAAGGATCGGACTAAAAGCACGAGGGAGAGAGAACGATTTGACTTCGGTGTATGTTGTTGTTTGTTACTCGGCTACGCGATTAAAACAGTGAAAACGACTTCAGGAACTGTCTATATCTTCCTGTGTGACGTTTATTACACCTCTAATACTTTGAAATTAATATGCCCTGACGGGGCGACACAAGTGCTTACCAATTGTCGTGTTTGGTAAGTGGAGTTGCAATGCCAGCGTCCATTAGAGCTTTAGTAAGTCCCTTGAACTCTTTTTCTGATCCATCACAAATGTGGAGGTCGTCTGGTTGGCATAGATGAACTTTGTCCGCAACATAGTCTTGGACCTTAACAGGCAAGTATTCAAAATTTCCATAGATCACCGGGAACCCTGCTGGAAGTTTGGAAGCCATCTCGTAGAAAGGCAGGCAGAGATAGATAGAGCGTCTGGTGAAATAGATAGAGAATATGTAAAAAAAAACAAGCTAACTAAATAAAAACTAGCGAGAGAACTTATTATTTAAAAGACGTTCAATAAAAAAATAAAACTCTCCTTACCACCTCACAAAAGCGTCAAGCACAGACTCCAACTGATGAAGGGAGAAATGTTGGCCGCTGTTTGAAGGGAGGGCAACTAATCCAATCTGTTCAATGATTGGTCAAGAATAGACACGTGAAAGGCAATCTAATATGTGTCACCTTGAATTCGTGCGGAGTTGCACGCAATCGACCAAGAAAAACCGAGCATAAAAAAAATACGTTTTTCCTAAATCTACGATAAAGACAAGCTCTGAAAGCTATCCCGGCTGTTTCTACCTCGAAAATTCTCCCGCGTATTTAATCCGTGTTCGAACCCACGACTCTTTGTGATAGCTCGTTATGCTACGCACGTCCCTTGCATGTAGGTCTGCAATGCGTCCATGAATATCGACCAAAACCCATACAATACAATACAATACAATTTTATTGTCCATACGTGGGACGAGGTCTCCCTCCCTCATGTATAAAACGTAGGACTAAAATTACAATACCCATGCTCAAATTGGTTTCTTTTTAATACTCACATGCAACATACATACATGTAGGTCTTGGGCCGAGAATGGTTAATACTCTTAATACAATAATACACGAGTTTCGAGTAGTTCATCTCCTTTCAGGTTCGCCAAAGGCTTCTATGATTTGTTTAGCTCCTTTAGAGAGAGTTGCGTGACTTAAAGGCTGAATGAGAGTATGCAGTATCGAGAAGTACTGCAGGAGCACAGGAACAGCTTTAGAGTCTTTAGAAAAGGTAATAAATCAGCTACTATCCTCTACAAAGTAACGGCCAAAACAATAATCGCTAGCCACCAAGTTGAAGTACAGGTCGTGTAATTCATGCTGACAAGCTCGTCCTGTGTGTTTAGTCACGCATGAAATACTCATGCGGTTAACGGTTAGTTTATTTTTTTGACCGGTTGGTGATAGGTTAACTTTTAAAGAGTCTTATAGGCTGTTCGTTATTCCTGGAGTTATTACATGTTCATTACCCCTTGCCCCAGGACGTTATACGTCCTCTCTCGTCGCGACGAGGACGTTACGTCCTCCAGGACATCACTGAAGTGGTTGTTGGTGATGTGATCCGAGGGAGGCTGGCACTACCGAAACACCGAAAGAGGACAAAATGGCGGGGGGGGGGGGACGGAAGATGTGAACTCTGCCGAGGACTGAGAAGGAAGTCACAGCAAAAGCCAAGTGAGAGAGTGAAGAAGAAGAAGAAGGTGGGAAGAAGAAGCGAGAGAAGAAAGAACCCCAAAGACGGTGGAGGGGGGGCGAGACAGACAGAGAGAGGGAGGGAGAGGGTGCCCAGGAGAGGGGCCAAAGGGGCCGGGGGTGACTGGCCGGAGGCAAGGGGTTAATAGCTTGAGGCGCAATTTTCGAAAATTTTCGCGTAGTCGCGTCGTAGCTAATGGTCGCATGGTCGCGCTACAAATAGGCTTTTATAGATTGTGCTCCTAAAAGTGGCATATTATGCTACTAGCAGTGCTCAAAATTTTGCCAAATTATGCAAAAATTATGCCAGAATTCCCAAATTATGCTTCTGATTTCCGAAATTATGCTCACAAAATGACGTAGATTCTATACATAGAGGTGCGCAATAACGACACCAAATTATGATGTTTTTTAAATAAACTGTTGTTGTAAATTTATTTGTGTTTATGGCAGTTTATCACGGCCGTCGGCTGTCCAAATTAGCTGCTCGCATCTCTAAACCGTTTGGAAAATGCCTCCAACGACTTAACAATCACAATTGTATAGCTAAAACACGCATTGCAAGAACAAACTACCTAAATTTCATTTATTTCTGTAGAAAGTACACCATATTTACTACATTTTATGAATTTATGCTCCAAAAAGTGCTAAAAATTGCTAATTATGCCGTGGCAGTGCTCGTTTCACAAAGCCTAGCTACAAATGTCACGTCATGCAAGGGCGCTTTCCATTTTTACCGTACCCAAATTCGCAAGTAGCCAATCAGAAGCGCGATCTACTGTCCTGATATCCTACTATATCAAGTCACTGACCTGATATGCCCCCATATCACGGTCACTTTGAAGTAAAGTAGTGTTACTGTGTGATGAATTGAAAAGACGTTTTATCAATAGAACAGAACTTCGTAATTTAAATTTAGCGGTGTTAAGCGGTCGTAAAAAGAGAAAACCTTTCCCGCCAAAACTAAACTTGAGCGCGCTCGCCAATTGCGCGATGTTTGCCGACGAGTACTGAGACATTCAGAGTGAAAAAATTGGAGTCGGAATTTCCAAGTTTTTCGCTAAATTTTAATTTTGAAAATGTAGAGAATGAAACTCTAAACAAACGAGTGGAAAAGGCAGAAGAGGAACTTAGTAAAAGTGTCAAGACCAAGTCATCACAATTTACAGTACGTACCTTGCAAGTAGGCCTTTCTCGATTATGCTAGCATTTTTTTCGGGATTTTTTGGGAAAACGAGCATTTTTTTCGTTTTTTCTTCAAAAAAGAATTGCTAGAATTTTCTGTTACTTTTCATGACTGTGATTCAGATTTTCAGCACTCAGAACTCAGAAGGATAAATAATCATAAAGTTTCACAATTTTGATTACATAATTTGATTGTTTTCTGTCTGTTTTGACTGTTTGTGCGTTGTGTTACTTGTGTGTGTGTGTTTTTATTTTTATATAAAAAAATAAATATTTTTTTTTGATATTTTTGATATTTTTTTTATAAACAAACAATTATTAAGTATCACCTGTTGTTGATATGAGCATATAATGTGAGAGTTTGTACGTTTTGTTTGAAATAAAACAAAGCATTTTTTGGTATTCAAGTGGCATTTTTTAAGGAAATCAGGCATTATTTTAGCATTTTTTTGGCTTTATGCGAGAATTTCTAGTAGCATTAAATCGAGAAAGGCCTACTTGCAAGCATGGCTTCAACAGAGCGATAAATATAACCAGATTTTTTGCTGAATTTGGGTACGGTAAATACCTAATCGTACCTTTTTGGTACGCTTCGGCTGCATATCAGGCTCGTTTGGTCTCGCCATGGGTATTTTGGCTCGACTGCGTCTCGCCAAAATACGAACCATGGCTCGACCAAACTCGCCTGATATGCAGCCGAAGCGTACCAAAAAGGTACGATTAGGTATAAGTACGGAAAACCGCTGTTCCGGTAAAAAATCAAATAAAACGGTCTCTTCCACTGGAATGCTTTTTGAAAAATTGAATGCCTACAGAGGTTTATGACAACATGCCAAAGTCAACAGAATATGGCCCTATGGGACCCAAAAAACATATCGAAGAACTCCTAAAACCCAAGAAAAACCACTGCGTTTATTGTGTACCTTGCAAAAGCGTATTTTGTTCATTTGTGATTTACTTGTAAATAAAGTTGCATTGCTCTTCACACCTGGACAAGCTCGGTCAATAGTGCCAAAGTTTAGAACACAGTATACAGTCTGTGGTCAATAGTGTTCTCGCGGTGCTTTAAATGCTGTTTCAGGGAAACCCCTTCTTCATTGTGAATATGATGTCTCCTTTTTGTGACAGTCTACAGTATTTCTTTTACGTGTCCACAGTAGAAAAACTGCATTCTTTTACTAATTTGTTACTGGAGTAACTCCTTAGAATACATAACTGAATCAGTCATTAAGTACGTCTGTTCGAGATATTTTAAATGGCCTTTTCAAATGCTCAACGGGGCCCGACGAGACTGAATTTTTTTCTATAGATGATGTGGTTCAATTTAACCCTTGGTACAATCTGATATTTTCCCTTGTTTCAGCAGAACAAAGAGAAATACAAAGAGAAATGCCAAATTGAACGAAGGGTAAAATTGAGCCTCAACATACACCGCAAAAGTTCTATTAAGCTCCCGAGGGCTCGTTTCTTTTCGAGCCCCTTTTGGGGGGTGCGGGGGAAGTGGGCTTAGTTCAAACCATAAATCACTTAGGATACATATAAAAGAAATAAAGTGGACTTTCCGAACGTTTAAGTGCCATTTAAACTAACTATAAAAAGTAAATGTGATGCATAAAGCGGTTTTCACTTGAGTGTCGAAGGTAATTTGCTTTTACTTTGGTTTTGCATTACTACGCTCATTGATTGGCTAAAACCAAAACCGAAGGTCGGAAAGGGGGTTTTCCTTGAACCGTGTTTGCTTATTTTTAATTGCCGTGAATCGTAAAAGAAAGAAGTTATTTCCCGTGATCCGTGAACGAAAGTACTCCTGTGATTCGTGAAATAACTACTTTATTTCTCAAGATTCGTGAACATGGTCTATAATTGGCTCATTTTTCGTGACATATTCAATTTCAGTCATGTTAGAACTCGAAAACGTTCGTAGCCTGCGTAGCTGGCAGGATAAGATAAGATATTGTTCTTTCACATACACACTACACTACACGCTTCACATACACACTTGGCTGGGCTGGAGCCCACCCAAAGGAAAATTTTTTTTTTTTTTTTTTTTTGGGGGGGGGGGCTCAGCCCCCCACGTTTTGGTGCCGAAAATATCGCGAGCGCAGCATAAAACTGTCAACATATTCAGTCTCGTGATCTTTCCGCAAATCATTTCAACAGGATCGTTTTTGGCAAAGTCATATGTTGTAGCCGAGTTTCAACAAACCTCCTCTCTCCAGAACGCCACTTGTCGGAGATCCACAAACTGTTAAGATTGTTTTGACGTTATCTTTGACAATGGCGACTTCAGAGCCAAGATTTTCTGACCTCCGACGACAAAAGAGCTACCCAAGGAGCACCATGCATGAAGTAGGATAATCTGAACCGTCATTAAAAAAAAGTAAGGCCAAAACTTGTTCAATTAAAGGGATTTCTTTCACTGAGAACAATCGTGAAAAAACCGATGACGTCTTGTCTGTTAAAGAGTTTTTAGTGCTGAACGATCGACTGTTCAAACATCTTTGAAACTTCCTTGGAAGTCTTCGGAAAACTTCGTTTATCTTCGGAAAAGTTCGAAAAATGATCGTAAACGTTCGTATGGCCTTCGAACAACAATCGAACAATCTTCGGAAATCTTCGGCCTAAATACTGCTCAATATACAAAAAGTTGCTAGAACGGAAAAATGTTGCTCTAAATATCAAAACCTGCCGAGTATTTTTGGGGTGATCTTGCTGGCCAAAACTCCAGCCACTGAGCTGCTTGAAACTAAAATTAATATATGCGTGATCAGTGATTGAGGGAAAAGGCCCCGTGATTCGAGATTTGGAACCCCCTTTACCACTCTGTATACAGCGTGCAGGATTTTTAAATTTACACGAAATGGAGGAATCAACAAATTTTTGAAACGGAATTTAATGACGTATATTCAGTTTCTCGTGACAAACCATGAGCCATCATCATCATTACGCAAGTGGGCGCAAGTCACGTCAATTGATGTCTGCAGTCAGGCAAAACGTTTTTGTTAAGTATTTTTAGTAGCTGTCGTTCAAATTTTATCGATTCGTATGTTTCCCTTTTTCATACACTACGGTTGAAACTGTAGCGTACCAATCAGCGCCCGGGGGGGGGGGGCACTCAAAAAAGTTTTATACGGGGAGGCTCCGCCCAAGCTCTTACCCCTTACCCTTTTTTATACCACTTTCACAGAAATTGTACCCCTTTTGTATACCCTTTACTGAAAAAAGGTACCCCTTTCATATACCTAAAAGACTTTGCATAGACTTAGAACAGGACGTTTTCTTGTCATTTTCATGTTGCGCTCACCCCTGGTTGCGCTTTATAAATTAAAATAATACAGCCATAAAGTGCGTCTGTTCGAAATATTTTAATTCAAGGCCCTTAAAAAACCTAAATGACGGATTTACATACCCTTTCATATACCTAAACTTGTGAAATCCCTACCCTTTTATATACCTGAAGCCTGAAAAAGGTACCCCTTTCGGGCGGAGCCTCCCCGTATAGGCCACTATATGGAGTACCCCCCCCCCCCGGGAATCAGCGTGCCAGGCCAGGGGAGAGTATTAAAAAATCCCAGAATAATTAGCGTGACGTAGAAAAACTCTTGCTCAATATGCAAAATCTTACAGGCCATGTAAGCCAATCAAAATGCGTCTATTGTACACTCAATATTCTCGCTCTGACCTTTGGACTAGTTTCTACGGAAAGCGTTTCACTCGGCAGCGTTCCCTTGGAAAATTACCGGGAACCACGTTTACAATAATCGTAGCGTAACCTGTATATATTTATTTCTCAACACAGAACATCATGTCATTTACATCAGCAATATCGCGGTAAGCACGACTAAGATTTGTCGTTTTAGAAGTCTTAAATTTGAAAAGATTTTCTTGAGTTGTGAGGTCATGTCATGTCATTCTCCCTGTTGTTAAACTGAAGCTTATAGCAACTGAATTTCTTCTGTATCCGACTTTCTTGCAGGTTTTCGTCGTTAGCTGTTTCACCGTCAGCTCGCTTTGCATTTCGTTATAGCATCGTTCTTCGAAGAATGGCTTCACAACTTCCAGCCGGTTGTTCAGTTGTTCGAGGGCAGTTCGAATCCTTACCCGGCAAGGTGCAGGACTACGTTGCCGATAAAGTCGAATTATGCCAACCTGACAATGTTTATATTTGCGATGGATCTAAGGAAGAAAACGAATCGCTCATCAATCAGTTGATCGAGTCTGGTGTGCTTACCAAACTTACTAAATATGATAACTGGTATGTTGAGTTAGTTGTGCCTGAGTTTCATTTATTTAATTTTTCGACGTTTTCTGTCAAAAGTGTTGTGCTAGCTACTGAGTCCGGGTTTACTTGAGTCCATTTCGCTGCTCTCTTCAGTTTATGTTTATTGCCTAACAGTTTGTTACATAGACTGCCCAACATCTGGCAGATAAGCAAAGAGATATAGCTTGATAGAGCAAAGCAGCAAATTTTAATTTGGTAATCCATTAATCGTGTTACTTCACAGTTTTTTGGCCCGTACTGATCCACGCGACGTGGCACGTGTGGAATCTAAAACATACATTTGTACAGAGGACAAAAGCGAGTCAATTCCAACAGCTAAGGATGGAGTTAAAGGCCAATTGGGTCACTGGATGAGCATAGAGGCAATGAACAAGGAGTTGAGTAAAAGATTTCCTGGATGCATGAAAGGTACGTAGGCTACACATAACAAATTAAAGCTCGTTTACATCCATAGCTAAGCTTTATAGGAAAGATTGGCCCAGATTTGCAAGAAAAGAAATCGTACTCGTCAAATATGTATTTCTTCTTACAATATTATACAATTTTCGGTAAAATTATGTTTCGGTTTTATTTGGTCGAAATTGGCTTGTCATGCGGTTTTTGCACTCCTGTCTTGTGATTGGTCAGTTTGGGAGGTGTGTCGAGGGGTATGCCACGTAAATAGAATATTGTTCATTTTAAGAGAAGTTTCAAAGGTCATTTTCGTCTTGTGCCATTAGATCTATATCAGATGAGTGTGTTTGTTTTGTTTTAACAAAAAAACCTTATTCTGAGTGCTGCCTTGTTTTATTTAACTATTCTTTAATAAATTTTGTTTGTCATTTTACCTTTATCTATAAGCACATTAAGAAATTTTTTAATCTTCCAACAAGAATGTTACAAAAGCTTAAAAATTTACTATAATAAACAATTATTTTGCTGTAATTCTATCAAACCATAAGGAAAAAATGGCCTGGAAACTCCAAATGACTGATGTCACTTCTAGCGAATTTATTGGGTATTGAATTCTGCCACGCAGACAAAACTAATGTATGATATCAATCACAAGGGTTAATCTTTAAAACTGTGTGATGCTTTATCGATTTTCCAATTGAGTCAATTGTTTTTGTCAAATATTGTGTTGGATGAATATTTCTCACCAGCAAAAGCTTACTAGATTGTTGTTTGATAAATAATAAGATAACATTGTAAACAACAGAAGGAAAGCACCTGGAAATGTGAGCCCATGGATGAGATCGCTGCAAAAAATGTAACCTAGAACTCTGTGGTTGAAACATTCTAATTGATTTTCATTTATAAAACTTAGCAGACCTTTGACTTGTATAAAAAAATCCATTTTTGAATAACTTACATCATTTGAAATTTTTCTTTTGAAAATTACATGCACACTTGCCCCTTGAAGTACTATGGTAACCTTAGAACAGTTAATGTAATTTTTGGTGAAAAGGAAAACTAATACACCGATTTCACAAATGGCGGACGCGCGGAAAAAAACTGGTACGAGGCATGAAAACGAGGCGTTTTAGGATAAACAGCTTTCGTGTTACAAGGGGAAAAGTGAAAATTACGCGAGTTCTGAAGTTTTTATTTGTTAAACGGGGAAATAGACCGTTTTCCTTCCAGGTTTTCGAGATTACGGAATTCTAAACGAGTTTACAGTCTAGTAATTATTCTTGTTTCTGTGTTGCAAGAAGAAAGGGACCGTAGATCTGCAGGGAAACAGAGTTAAAGTTTCGGTTTTCCAATACGGAGCTTCGACGGCTGTTGGCCGGTAAAAATTTACACGGAACGATATTGAAATTAATTTTCAAATTCTGTCAAGGTACGTTCTTTTCCAGATGCTGTCAAGGTATGTTCTTTTCATTTTTGTGAAAGCAAACGAAAAATTCTAACTCTGTCTCCTTGCGGATTTAGTAGAGCACGAACTCTGGCTTTGAATAGGAACTTTACAAGTCAACATTCAACTTTGAGCCACCTTGACCGGTCACATTTCATTTAAACAAATTTTAATTACTATTATTCTCTCGCTATTTAATTATTTTTATACTTTGCAAAACACCTTTGCTGTGCAATGGCAAATCGTTAAAATGTTGACAAATACTGTAATAAGTTTAACAGACGAAGCCGAAGACTACCGGTATTGAATTCCAATGGTATGATATATATGTTTCTTCTTTGTAATAAACCCTTATACCTGTATTAGAGAATACTTGATAAATGAATAAAAATCGCTTCCAATAATCTCAGCTTTATATAAATTAAAACGGAGGGCATCTTTATTCACGGTGTCCTGTAAAAGCTTGTAAAATGAAGCGAAACCGTGAATATTTGTTCTATCAGTTGGACCTTCGTCGTGGTTGCCTAGCACGTGATTAATTTCTTCCCGAGATCGAACAACTTCAGTCGTCCGACACAACAGAAAGAATTCCAGCAGATTTCACTAAATTTACAGAATTAATAGCATTGTTTTTGACTTGAGGAACATTGTGATGATCTTGTTCACTGAAGATTGTGTTGAACATTTACTGTCCGCTTCACTTGATGTAACTCCTTTGGTTTGCGTGGAGCCAAGTGATGTCTTACGGTTTAATCGAATTAGCCGCTTTAGTCTGTCTGAATTATTTGAATACAATTTTTTTTCTAAAATGCAAGAATCTACTAGCCTACTAAATCCACAAAAACTACTAAGTCGATTGAGAATAACACATTTTTATTGATGCATTTCAGGTACGTATATGGTATCACGTATGGTTATTTTACCAGAAAAATATAAAGAAACCGGCCCGAAAATCCATTGTTACACATTTTTTCACAACGTACATGTATTTTTACACAGACAATTGCGTGTTTACTTTCGTAATTTTTCAATGACCCACCAAAATCCTTAAGAAAATGTGTACACTCGTCTGGATACTGGAGCTTTCTTGATATAAGTCCAAGGTTTAAAATCGTTGGCGACCCACCGTATTTCAAGCCATGTGAAACCAAGAGTTTTGCTTACAACCAGAAACAAAACAACGTATTTGGCCGCGAACTTATTTCGAACTCGGTAATCTCGAAATCAACCTAGAAAACGAGCTAATACCCCCATTTAACGGAGGAGAGCTTCAAAACTCCTGTAATTTTCACTTCTCCCCTTGTAACACGAAAGTTGTTTATCCTAAAACGCCTCGTTTTCATGCTTCAGTACCAGTTCTTTTCCGCGCGTCCGCCATTTGTGAAATCGGTGTATATCTAGTTTTAAACTTTACCTTACATTTCGTCAAAATTGTCTTGTCATGATGGGTTTTTGCACTTCCTGTTTTGTGATTGGTTGGTTTAAGAGGTGTGACAAGGGGTATTCAATGTAAATTGAATATTATTTTTCTTAAGTTTCAAAGGTCATTTTAATATTGTCCATTAAAACTATATTGAAAATGAGCTTTCTTTTGTTTAAACAAGCACAGTCCTTATAATTTTTTTGGGCTGTTTGTTTGCTTAATATGCCTCATCACACAACACCCACACAGTGCCATGCTCCAAGCTCAAGTTTTTCAGAGGTTGTCTTTTGGCGTCTTCTCTTTGTAAGATATGGTTGCCACAAGAACTTTGGTCGCCAAAAGGCAAAGCGTTCTTAAAGCAGCACACCTCATGTCACTAATTACATGAAGTTATACCATTGAGTATGGTAATTCTTACATGTTCATGAAGGTGAACTGGCCACTTTTTATAGCAGAAGTAAATGCCAGATGTTTTCATAGATTTCTGGCAGCCATCTTGAAACCCTTCACACGGACTCCAACATGGCCATTCCATACTGTGCTCTCTAAATTTATGTGGAACATTTTGACAGATAACTCAAATACGGAATATTATACAGACCTAAGACTTTGGACACGTTGACTAACTACCAATTTTCTACAACCTGTACTAATGTTGCAGTTAATTTTTGATCTCAGTTAATTTTTTATTTTAACTAGTTGATTTTTTTCTAACTAGTTAGTTTTTTTTTCTAACTAGTTTTTTTTTATTCTAGGTTAATAAGTAGAAAAAGTAGAACACCTCCCCTTCATTGATATCTCATACCCTCCCCCCCCCATCCTTACTAACCCTTCCCTACTATCTGCTATAATCCCCCTCCCCTAAGTACTATTATTTATTTATTTTGTTTTACTAACCTGCACTGGATTTGAACTCTCAACCTCTGGATTTGCTGTCCAACCCCTTATCCACTTTGCCACGTAGGAAACGTTGGGTGAACCACTATTTTTTTAAAATATATGATACCCTAACCCTAACCCCATTATTTAACTAGTTAAAAAAAAATCAACTAGTTAGAAAAAACTAACTAGTTAAAAAAATAATTAACTGAGATCAAAAATTAACTGCAACACTAATATTATAATTTGATTTTTTTTTACACAATTAAGCTTTGGATTTATTTTTTAGCCGTGCGTGGCAGTAGCATTACTAGCATGACAGTGAAAACCACCAGTTGAAATACTTGGAAGAATGTTCCAACATATTGTAGCTTTAAGTAATTTTTGTTTGCATTCAAAGTTTTATGTTGCTGTGTTCTAATTATTGTGCAGAATAGTAAATGAAAGGCACCAAGTCATGGACAATGCATCTTGAAAAAATTGGCAAATTTTTTCAAGTTGGTCATTTGTTATCTGTCTGTTATCTATTTGTTATCTTCGTCTGTCTAAACCATCCTTTTTAAGTCGTGAATAACGACTTATTGCGGTCTGCTGCGATTAAATTTGTGTAAACTCCCTTGGTAACCTGGCAATTTTATATTAAGTTTAAATTAAGTTCAAAATGGCGGATGAACGGCACAAGGGCTGGTTTCACGAGTTGTAATGCGAACTTGTGGATGTACATCAGGAGAATACGAATATTTTTTCCTTTCTGGAAGGAATTTTTCTAGTGAGGCTACTGCTCGAATCTACATTTACACACAATGCAACGGAAAGGATGGCCAAGGAAGCAAGAAACTTGCACGCCGAACAATAGCTTATTTTGAAAGTCCGCGGATATGAAATTATCTTTCATGATCATTGAAATGCAATCAAATAGTTGGTAAGTAATAAATCACCCTAAATAAGGTTGTATTTTCCGCTACAAATTAGTCTTATGCACTCAGCAAGATTAAACTGATGCGTTTCGAAACAATTAGAGATATCTATAGTTGGCTTGCTTTGTCTTTAGGGTGCCAGCGACGCGAGGGTGTTCCGATGCGGCACGCGCTCAACACGATACAGTCGGTCTTACACGAAGGCACGCTTTCCGAATGCCTCACCCTCCCGCGTTCTCGGTTCTGTTCTGTCATCCGTACTGTATAACAAGCCAAAAAGCAACTCACGGACGTCACCGTCTCCAACAGGGCCACCTGTCAAAATGGTGGGAAACCCACCCCGGGAGAAAGTGAACAACGCATAAAGCGCATACATACTATGCAATAGATCGCAATAGTGTCACTACTAACGCAAAGTACAAGTCCGCATCGCGGACATCGCAATAGGCAAAATGACCCCAATAGTCACCCCTATTTGTCTTTCGGTCGATCATTTATTTGCACGTTCGTCAAGTTTTTGTATCTAGTAATATTTTATATTCGTTGTCACACTCTCGTTAACGAAATTCCCAAGTACATCTATCTCGTGACTTAAACTTAAATCAAAATTTCCTCTGGCATTCGTAGCTCATTAGGTAGCAAGCCTTTAGTGAATGATAAATTTGCTCTGCTTTTGAAGGCAAAACTACATTTGTAAACACAGTATTATGCATCAGTCCCTTACAATTATTTTTTCTTCATACACATGGTCTGTCAAAAAAGGGACATATTAGTTCAACTGTGGTAATTATAGTTCTCCAGGGGTGTATCATTGCACTCAGATAATTTTTTGCTTTGTCAACATCCACTGAGTGCTATGGGGTAGACATTCAAAGAAATTTAACATTAATTCAAAGGGTGAGAGTACTATTGTTAGCGGCTATTAATTTTAGCGATTTTTTCTGTGCAAGATTTAGCGACTATTTAATATAGGGATTTTCCAAAAACTTCAAGAACTAGTAATATCATGTAAACCAGCTTTTACTGGCCGGTGATGAACATATGGCTAAGATGAAAATAAATGTTCAGTAAAAGAAAAAAACTACCGTATCTTGACATTGAATGCACATAAATTGCATTGCCTAAAAGAACAAAGTTACCAGTATTCATTTTTGTGTTCCATTAGGGTGGGAAGGGGGTACCGGGGAGGTACTTGAAATTTGACCATGAAGGCAAATTTTAGCAAGTATTTAATTTAGCGATTTTCGCCCAAAACTCACTAAAATCGCTAAAATGTAATAGCCACTAATATAACAATAGTAACCTTAAGGTCGATTTCTGTACATGTCCTATGCCTCCCCACCCCCCAAATAAATGCATGCAGTCATCTCAGCCGAAAAGGAACCTGGTTGCATGCCATGCTGATAAATAACAAATTGCTTACACTTAGATGGTTTGTTGTACGTGTTGTCCTACAGATTTATTTTAACAAGGCACATAGCATTTTGAATTAATTTACAGATTCGCCAAAACAATATCCTGCAATACAGCACATCACTGAACTCTGCATGGGGCTAGGCTGTCAAGAGGTGTGGGCTGGAATGAACATCCTACAGTAACTTGTATGAAACATATGATCAGAAAAAAGAATTTTATTTCAAATTTACTCTCATTTCACAAACAGTGAATACTGCTCTCTATAAATTGACTTTTAGCAGACTGTACAGCTTGAAAAGAAATATTTGGAAGTCATTGTTATTAACTACTGAAAACAAAGAGTTAAAGATAAACAAGCTTTAAGGTTCAGATCCTTTAATCCAACATGGCCACCAAATCTATGCAGGGTGGCTAGCAATGTATAGAGATTATTTAAAAACGAATTTAATAAGGCTGATTAAAATGCATTCATTTGATGACTTTCGTGGCATGTAAAGGGGTAAAGTGAACTTTTTGGTTGCAAGTAAAGATACCAAAAAAGGAAATAAGCAGCAGTTTTCATTTGTTACATGTATCAGGCCTCTAAATTGATAATAAAGTATGTTGACTTCACTGTTTCCTGCCAATTGCAATACTTAGAAGTCACATGTATGAGGCATCTGTTAGTTTCTTTTAACTATTTGCCTTCTGTCACAGTGTCTGCCATTCTTTAACAGAGAAAAATGTATGTCGAATAATACCACTGTCCTGTATAAAATGGCTGAGTTACCTGGTCATTAATTAAAGAACCCTTTAGTAAATGTGAAACAGTTTGGTGAAAAAAAATTCCCTAGCTTCTTTCCATTACCAGCTTCGCAGCATCTTAAGGTACCTCATATCTTGTTACCACTATACGTGTCTCTCTCAGCATTAATTATTTTAAGCTCTGAAATAATCTTTACTTCTTAGCTGCTTAGCTAGAAGGCCTCGATGGACTACTGGATGGTTAGTTTTCAGTTACAATATGGGGTTATTTATCACTTACCAGCTAGAAATTTAAACATGACTCAACTATGACGTACGTTTAACAGACTTCCTAGACAATTACAAAATTTGTCGTTTGTCAGCAGACATTTTAAATTTATTTTGGCTAATTCTGGGCTATCAGTTTATAATATACCACATTCACGACTTTGCTCATAGAGCCTTTGATTTGTTTTTGGGTTTTTATTACTCTGTTGGTGTTGGTCTACAGTGAAAACTATTATTTTAAGGTTTTCTTCCATTTGAGAGAATAATCAGAAAAATTACTTAAAAATATAATAAATTAATACCAATGTGATAAAGAGCAAAATAATTAATTCACCTCTTGTACAGTAAAATAACAGAATGTAAATGTGGTTTGCAAATTAATGGCTGCCAGCTGCACAATCAAAGACATCATACAGCACGACAAACAGCTCAGTTTAATCCATGATTAATTTTATACTTAATACAAATGGATAAGCAAGATGCACAATATTTGAAATAGCTGTTAAGGAAAATGTTTTGGTTGAATTTTTTGAGGCTAAGCCAGCCCTTAAAACTGCACTGGGCGCCAAATTGGCAACCTGTTTGGAAAATTTAGTTCCCATTTTGTTTTCACTCGCCATGACGACCTAAATGGGCACAGCTTGGAGTGCTGCTCATTTGCATTTACTTTCTTATGAGTCTACATTTTTGCCTGCATGCTGGTGTGAACTACAGTATAAATACATCTCTGTGCTCTTAAAAGTTTTAATCAGTTTTTTTTTTTCAACTGACAATAAATTAGATTAAATTTTTGGAGGGCGTCAATTAATCCAGAAGTATTGTAAGTCCTTTGTGACAGTATCCAAAGGCTAATTGGTTGGGGGGGAGTATAATTAACAATTATCCTGCGAAATCGCGCGGAATATCGTCTGATACTTAGCCGACGAGGCCGTAGGCCGAGTTGGCTAAAATCAGCCGATATTCCGCAAGATTGAGCAGGATAATAGTTTTATTATTCAACAAAATGTCAACGAAACACATTTTTCAGAAAGAAAAACTGTAATTATGCAGCGCTTTACAAGGTTTCGGACGAATCTTCGCAACCTACGTATATCGCAGGATATCTGTTATGTACGGATGACAGATATAATTAACATTTTGACCATATATGGGCAGCGCGCGCATGTGTTGAATAATAATAGGTTATATATGTTATTTGCTGGCGGGGAAGTCCGTAAAGGGAAAAACTGTGCCCAAGGTCTTGAGTATGGCCCAAGGCCATAGGCCGAGGGCTATGCTCAAGTCCTTGGGCACAGGACTTGGGCACTTCAGTTCTTGGGCACTTCAGTCCTCGCTGAACCTTAGAATAAATACCCACAATAAATGTTTTGAAGGTCTTGAAAGAAACTCTACTCACAGCGTGTTAACCTTCATCGACTAAAAATTATTCTGACAGAAAAGCATTTTTTTTATCAAGCTATGTTCACTTGCATAAAACGACTAAATAGTCTCCGCGTGGATTCCCAGTTGAAAGCGTAACTGAATGAAATGAGTAGTTTGGTCGTTTACGTACGGCAAAGTTTTGGGAGGATTGATTTGACCGTTTTCAATCAAAGAATTGTATTTTCTTGAATGATGGTAGATAGTTTTTTTTTTTAAAACAAGTGACAAATACACAAGGCAGTTCAACTCATAAATAGAGTCTGAAAACCTGTGCAACTTGGCAATGGTGCAAATATCATTGCGTAGTACACAAACAATGACAAACTTAGTACAAATGGCAAACTAACGCTAGATTTTGTCGTGAAAGAAATTAATACTTGCCTTTTAAAGAACTTCGAGGTCTTTAATTCCACTGCAGTTTTGTTCTTTCACAACTACAGCTTTTAGTAAGCAGCTTCTTCGATTCTGAAGAGCAAAACTTTCATGCGTTTGTTAGCCCAGTGATCACGAAGGAAAAAATTTGGCAAAGCCGGTCAGGACAGAAAAAAAAACTGGACCGGCGGAACTCGTGTCAACAGCCAATCAAATTCAAGGATTCCAGATTCCGGACTGGATAGATGCTTCAGAAAAAAATAGGTTTAAATATTTACTTTAATTTCTTGTTTTTTGTTCTGTAATGCTGGCACGTTAGCGGATATCATTAACAAACAACTTAGTTTTGGATGGCCAGGGAAAAATGTGGATTCATCATGTTGGTTACTAAATAATGCTCATGTAATAACTGTACCTATCATTTTGAGGCAACTATATCTTTTTTGAGTAATTTAATATGCTTTTATTGTAACAGCTACACTTTGTGGAGAAAAGTTCAATTAGCAGAAATATTACCCCCACTCTCTCTAATCATAACCCTTCAAAAAGTTGGTGTTATGTGCACTCAGTGTGCTCTTTGCACCTCAGTTGTCGGTCTCATCCAGACAATCGCTTGTGGGGCTCGTATGTTGCATGTATGCAGTATGTAAGAGAAATTTGGCTAGTGTTTAGGGGAAAGATCAAAGAAAGATGTTTTCTTATATAAGGCCCCATTACAGTATCTTTCTGGGCCGTTGGTAGGGAAAATTCAATTGGCTGTAACTTGATATATCTTTGCTTTTTTTTAACCAAATTTAGACAGTAGTTTTAAAGTGCGAGTGCAAGCCAGTTGATGACGTCATCAGGGCACATCTAATGTCACGTGACCCAGAGCAAAAAACTGAGTTTTACATTTAGAAACTTACGGTCTTATTCATAGTTTGTAGTATTATGTCAATCCGTATGTTGATCTTAAAAAATGCAAGCATGCGGTTTTCCGTTAGCACAAAAACTTGAAAAATAAGGACAGAAAATGTGCTCATACTGTGATTGCCGTGTTTTTGGCCACCACAATTCCAACTTCTTGCCGTGATGGGCCGGGAATCGTGCCGCAATCCCGCCTAAATATTTAAATATAAAAACAATCATCTTGGTGTTTTGCATACCGACAAAACAAATACACTGGCTCTGTATCAAAACAACATCTTTTATTTACAGAATCTTGCAGAAAAAGATGGCCAGTTTTGCGAAAATGTGAAAAACTTGCGCCGACTTGCATGCAAATTTGATCCCGACCAAAGTGAATGTAAGTCATCGCAAGTCCTGGCGAAACGGAAACACAAGTGAACGCATTGAGGAAGGCGCAAGTTTTCCTTGCATCTCCGTTTGGCCAGGCCTTTACGCAGATGTAAACGCGTGCAAGACAAAGTTTACATCATTCGTGTGCAAACTATCTCTTGGTCATGACCGTTGAAGATGCACTTTTTCCTGAAGCTTTTTTAATAATACAACATTTATTTTTTAGGTCGCACCATGTTCGTGATGCCATTTAGTATGGGTCCTGTAGGATCACCTGTGTCAAAGATTGGCATTCAGATTACTGACTCTCCTTATGTTGTGTGCTCTATGCGCATAATGACGCGCATGGGTGCAGAGGTTATCAAGGTTCTTGGTGACGGTGATTTTGTGAAGTGTCTTCATTCAGTTGGCGTGCCCAAACCTGAACCACCATCTCAGTACAATTGGCCATGTAATCCAGATAAGACCATCATCTCTCATTTTCCTCATGACCATGAGATCAAGTCATTTGGAAGTGGTTATGGTGGAAATTCTCTGTTGGGAAAGAAATGCTTTGCTCTAAGGATTGCTTCCACTCTTGGTCGGGATGAAGGCTGGTTGGCAGAGCACATGCTGGTATGAAAAATTAATTTTACTTCATCTTTAATATGTAATTTTTTTTTCAAATACACTTTATTTCGAAGCTCTTATTGCTATTTACTTCAAGAACTGAATTACAGCAGGTGCAGTAGCATTTGCAGCACAGCATGGCTGAGTTGTACCACATGACGGCCGTGCAAAGGGCCTTTTAATCAGCAAAACATTCCCTATCTGTCTCTTCATCTCACTGGTCTTTCCCTGGCTGTACACGCTTCATGTGTCAGATTACTAGTCTTTCGTTCCTTCCAGGTGATTCTCCGTTTCTTATATACTCTTGGTTCTTGACCAGCTATGAAAGTTAATTAGGATTAGGGAAGGGTTTGGGTACATATCGGAACTCCCGGTTCCTGTAACTTGTACTGACGGGTATGAGAGGCTATAAAAATAAAACATAAAATACAATAAAGAAAAGCTGCCTAGATAAAACTAGGAATGTAGACGTGGTTTTACAATGTCAAAACTTAAATGCAAACAAACTGACGTCGTATGTATGTTTACATATATGTTTTTTAATTTTCTTTTTGTTAACTTTTCTTTTGCCGTTTCCAAGACCAAAATTTGTTTCTAGTAAAGACAAAGTAACAAAAAATGTACAAAACAAACAACCAAAGATGTCATTATGTCAGGCCCGGGGGGGGGGGGACTCCCATATGAAACGGACGGGGATGCTCGTCGGAAATTTTGAAAAGAACCCCTAAAAGAGACCAATCTGGGTGTGGCTCAAGCCTTTCTTGACCCCTAAAAGATACCAAAAAACTAAGAATGGAGTTTATATTTGTATATTTCTTCGTGTGTAACCCTAAACGAGACAATTATGGCTAAAAATATTGGCGTTTTCAGCGTTTTTTTTCCGGAACACCCTAAGCGGGATGTCAGGCGTATATAAGCAGAGATTCTTAGGTTAAGCCTTGGCATATAGTACATGTAGGAGGGTCCCCAATAGGGTTCTTCAATCCCGCTATCCCGACCTAAATTTTTCCACAATCCCGTTATCCCGAAGGTTTTAATTGGCCAATCCCGATCCCGGTGATGAACGTTACTTTTAAGTTTCTTACCTCAATGGAACAAGGCCTTTTCAGGGGGCCAGATTCCCCCACAGAATATCCAAGTACTGAAAAGGATGAAACTAGCTCTTCCTACGATAGTTTGGACTTTGTTCTTCTGGCGGTTTTCACTTTCAAATGAATTAGTTCGCTCAGTCATTATTTAATTTTTTAGGCCGTTAATCTACCTTTTTTTTTTTCGTGTCCAATTTTGGTTTAATTTTTACCTCTATTGCGTGGTAACGCATGCCTCTCCGATCAGCTAAGTTAATTGGAAACCGTTATTCGGGGATAGTAGCGATCGGAGAAAAAGTTCACCTCTGGATCACCGATATCGGCGTTAGCCGCCATCGCAGAAATCCGCTCGAACGCGTTTTTTCAAATGGACGAGATACACATGCTGATCTGTATCCAGTAACTTGACACTCGAGGTTTTCAGTCAACAATAGGTTACAAAGAGGTAACTTGTGAAATCGAACCCAAGGGATAATATTACGCCCGAAACGGACAAAAGATCGCCATAGGGGTCACAATAGCCGCGTGATTCGGTCGTGGTAACATGCTGGCCAATTTTGGGTCAATTTCCGACATTTGTGGAGATGACAGCTTGATTTGCTTCGTACGTTTTATTCCACGGACTTCCCGTCTTCCCGAATCTCGGCTCTTGAAATTGACATTTCCCGAGTCCGGCTTCCTAAAATCGTCAATTCCCGTGTCCCGTTCAAAATTACAATCCCGAATCACGCTCCCCGTTTTCTCCAAAATCCCGAATCCCGGCCTTCGAATAAGCCAAATCCCGGATCCCGAAAAACCTATTGGGGACCCTCATGTAGCTGAACTGAAGTCATCAAAGGGTTGTTTTAGCCTACTCGTTACTTTTTTGGATCAAGTGAATGAAATGATTGTAAGGGAGCGGTCAGTATTTATGAAGAGGGGGGTAGGGAGAAATATGTTGGAAAGATCAAACATTCTGTAAGGCCCCCCTAGGCCATGTCAGTAGCAAGTGACCCCCCTTCTTTATTCAATATTTACGTGATGATCCTCCTCAAGTGATGTTTGTTAACTATAGGAAATTTTTTCTTAACTTTGGAAAAGTGATAGATTTTACAAATTATGCTTTCATGGTGAACACAAATGTAATAACCGTGCAAAGTACAGTTGAATCCCGATAACTTGAACCCTCAGTTCTCGAACCTCCCGCTAACTCAAACCTTTTTCGATTTCCCTTCAGGTCATTTTCTTACTAATTTTACCCTCGATAACTCGAACTCCTGATATCTCGAACCTTTTTCGATTTCCCTTGAAGGTTTGAGTTTTTGGGATTCAACTGTATAATACTTTTCCAATGATTTTCATACAGTTGTTAAATGACTACTTTCTTGTTGTTAATTACTTCTTGGGCTATTGCAGTGACAATAATTATTATTTTGTTAAAAGAAAACAAATTTCAGTGAAACCAAATATTAAAGCAGAAAGGTCTGGATTCTTTATTAACTAAAATTTGAGATAACAATGGAGGTTAGAGTGCAAACAATATTTCTGTAAATATTTACAATCACTTATAATTAGTTGGATAGTGGAGTTAAAACAAAAGAAAGGATAAAATTAGCATAAAATTGTACAATTTAGCATTACTGTTTCACGTATAGTGTCTGCACTCTACTATTTAACTGTTTTCCCCACATTGGCCACCATTGGACACCTCTCTCCATCCCTCTACAGAAATAATGACCGGTCCCTACATGTTATATGTTTTACAGAAATTTTATTATATGAAGTACGAGCAGAAGTTGATTTTACTTGACTTCCCTAGCTATTAGAGAAGAAACAATGAAAAATTTTGACAAGAATGTGTGACAAAATTATTGAACAAACGTTCATTATGACAAGGGTGGACGAAATATTTGCATACTTTACGAGTATTTAATAATCCTAAGAAGTATGGCACTGGTTAGAAACTCCACTTAATGGCTATTTTAACATTAAATATAAGTTAAATACAGAACAAGTATCAGCTAGTAACTGTATTTAACAAGTATCGAACAGGTCCAGAAAACATTAAGATTAAAGATACATGTAAAATACTTATACAAATCATATTTTGACAGGTATTAAACAGGAAAGATGAAAGTGTTCTAATACAAATTAGGTAGCAAGTATTAATTGTTCAAATACATATGAAATACCACCAAGTACAGATTAAGTATGCTTAAGGTGGGTCTGGATAATCAGCGAGCCATGCGAGCCATTTCGGTTAGCCTAATTAATAGCACATTGGTTAGCCTAAACAGCACTTCGGTTAGCCTAAATACCACTTTGGTTAGCCTACAGTTAGCTTAGGTAGCTTGCGGTTAGCCTTTAATTGGGATTAGGGATTTCTGTACAGAAACAGTACAATTTTGTCAGCAAACGTTCAGACAACATTCTGTCCAAATTTCAGCCAATTTAGTCCAGGGGCTGTGGACTTGGGACTCAAAATGCCGATCAATTTGCCTATTTTTTTTTTACTTGCAAAAAACAGGGAAATACATAATTTTGGCAGCATCCAAGTGTTATGAGATTATCACGCCTGGTGTGACACAGCAGAGGAAACACCTTTCTCCATAACAATAGGACTCTACCAGCTAGTACTTTGTTGAATATCTGTAATATATCAAGCTGTTTTTCTGTTTCTAGGTCTTGGCTCTCACAGACCCCAAAGGAGAGAAAAAATACATTGCTGCAGCTTTTCCAAGTGCCTGTGGTAAAACAAATCTGGCCATGATGACACCAACTCTGCCAGGGTGGAAAGTTGAGTGTGTCGGAGATGACATTGCTTGGATGTGGTTTGATGAAGAAGGTCAGCTGCGAGCCATCAACCCAGAGAGCGGCTTCTTTGGAGTTGCACCAGGGACCTCGAACAAGACCAACCCAGTTGCCATGGATACTTGCCAAAAGGGAACACTCTTTACAAATGTGGCCCAAACAAGTGATGGTGGATTTTGGTGGGAAGGTAGATCAATTGAATTTGGCTATTAATGTTTTTGAAATACAAATTGTGTGATAGAATTGATTGGAAGCTGAAGTAACTTTCTCAAACTCATTAATAATTCATCTAGTTAAAACAAAGGAAATCAGAACCGTGACGGAGTTTGGAAATCTGATCTGAATTAGCATAGATTTTGACGATTTTATTTTTCCGTTTTCGTTGTAGTTTTAGTTTCGATTGAGAAGATATATCAACCACTCGACAGCGTTTTTCATCACATTTCCAAACACCTCAAAGCTCGTCAAAAATACTCCGCTGCGCGTTGTACTTTCAACTCTCTTCTCGATCGGTGTTTGGAAATGTGATGAAAAATGCTGTCTCGTGTTTGATATATTACTTACAAAACTTTAAACAATCCTACATGTAATGCATATAATGCAAGTTTTCTGTGTGATCAGTACGTCATTTGATCCTTTATTGTGCAGGTTTGCCGTTACCTGAGAATTCAAACATCACAAGCTGGCTAGGAGAGAAGAACTGGAAGCCCGGTAACACCAAGGCAGCACATCCTAACTCCAGATTCTGCGCCCCAATTAGCAATTGTCCCATCATGGATGAGGACTGGGAGAATCCTAAAGGTGTTCCTATCAGTGCAATATTGTTTGGTGGCCGACGCCCTCAGGGAGTCCCTTTGGTGTACGAGGCGTTTAACTGGCAGCATGGAGTCTTCATTGCTTCATCTATGTCTTCCGAGGCCACAGCTGCTGCAGAGCATAAGTCTAAAACAGTGATGAGAGATCCTTTTGCCATGAGGCCTTTCTTTGGCTACAATTGTGGCAAGTACATGGAGCACTGGCTTAGTATGGCAAAAAATCCAAATTACAAATTGCCAAGGATTTTTCATGTAAATTGGTTCCGTACTGATGAAAATGGCAAGTTTTTATGGCCAGGTGAGCTTTACTAAACCATACTTTACATTTTCAATTGGCCATTCAGCAGTCTTCCCCAAGTCAAATCGATATAAAATTTTCACCAGATATTGGTCTTGGATTGAATTTTCATTCATTCCATGGCAAGGTAGCCTGGGTACAGCTATCCCGCTCCCCTCAAAAAATCGGGGAGGGAACGTCTGCGTTTTGGCGACAATAATCGTGTTCCAGTATCCTGCTGTTATCGATTTAAATTTCACATAAATTATTATATCGGATATCCGGATGACCGAATCTGAATCATGCGGTTCCAATGACACAACAAAAGCTAACAAACATGAGAGATAAAATATCGAGCTCAAGAAACAAAGCGCTAGATCAATAAAATGCAAGAAGCATAACGTTTACAGCACAAAATCTAATAACCAACCTTCTTCATTCTCCGAGTAAAGCTACATTTTACAGTTTTCGGCAAAGCCGGACACTGTCATTTGTACAATACATTGTGCAACAGTATTAGTTAACGGCCGGGCCTAAAGAAGTCATTCGCCCACGGTCAGCTCGTCCTCCACCACTCATCCAAAGAGCAAACAAACGCACAGAGAGGGGAGGCACCACCGAGACGAGACCCCCCCCACGGCCCCACTGCAAACTGAAAGGCCCCGACAGGGCACAAAGGGGAGGCCGGAGGAAGGCCACGCAAAGGAAAGAGGGGAAGGGCCACAATCCCACTCCAGGAAAACCACCCCCCGGACACGACGCGCAACACGACCCTCCTGTTTTTTGAGGGGAGGGGGGGCTGTACACAGGCTAATGGCAAGGATAAACAAAAAACATAAAATCAGTAAATCTTGAATTCTACACAAATCAGATTTGGTGTATAAAAAGGAGACCGCTATCTGAAACAATAGTGTACGTCAAATCAAATGTAAAAGAACAAAAAAATGCATGTTTGATTAATTTGAATAAATCGCAAAAATATTTCAAACCATACTTTTTGCATGATAATAGTAAACTGGCCAAGACGCAGACATTACTTTAATATAATTTCTTCAACATTTTTTTGGCTATTTGGAGAATTGTATTTTTTTCTTTTGATTACTACCATGAAAACAGTTTAAAGGTAATTTTCCATTTTGAATGTTTATCAAAAACTTTAAAAACTGCTTGTGAGTTCAGGTAGCTTAATTGGGTTAGCCATTTTTATTGCGATTTGGGGTTTCTGGCTTGCATGGCTCGCAAGGCTTGCTTGCACACTAATGCCATCCGATTTACAGAGAAAATGTTGAATTTATTTTTGTATAAACACTGAATTAAATGTTGGCCAGTGAAATTTAGTGGGCTACGTCATAACTTGTACGTGTGCTGAAACAAATTACAACCCTTTTAAAATGGAATATTTTTGTGCAACAAGAATAGAAAAACTTTTTATGACCTAGCTAATTTGCTTACTTTAATTTAAAGGATTTGGAGAGAACAGCCGTGTTTTGGAGTGGGTGGTAAGGCGCTGTGATGGAGAGGACATTGCAGATCCCAGTCCAATTGGATTCATCCCTAAGAATGATACAATTAACACTGAAGGTCTTGGAAAACTGGACATGAAAAAGTTGTTTAGCATTCCTAAAGAGTATTGGTTGGAAGAATGTCAGTCTTTACGCAAGTATTATGATGAACAACTAGGTGAAGACTTACCACAAGCTGTTCAAGATGAGTTAAGTGCCCTTGAAGAAAGACTTAAGGCAGCATAAGCAGTGGATACTTAGCTGGAGAATTACACCATTAGTTTGACTCAATTTAAATTCTCTATTTATCAATCACATTAAGGAAAATGTAGGTTTAAGTTGCACGGAGAGAAGTTGATATTTTCCTTAATTGTAGTGTACTAGTAATCATTCATTAAGTAGATACAGTGGAGCCCTGTTAATATGACCACTAAAAGGGACATACATATCTGGTGTTATTAAGGGATAGGTTCATTATGAATCTAGTGAAGTGCTGAACATTTTAAATAATTTCATGACAGATATACCACTACAGTTAAAGCACAGCAAACATTACTGATATGTTTCAATATTCAAACTATTTTATTCAATTTCTATCAATTTTGTTTTTTTGCAGTAGGCATTTGGAGTGGTTGTATTAACAGGATAAATTTATATAATATTTGGATGCACTAGAAGGATCGATTTTTAATTGAAATAGCAAAATTACCCAAGCTTTGACCCAGGACAAAAATGGCTGTGCAACAGGAGTGGTCATAATTAATAGGCAGGGTTTCCTCTGTTATATTTTATACAGTAAAACAAATTGTTCTTAGTTTGTTGCAGTTTTGCAAAATAATGAAGGATTAAGTGCAGAAAATTAGAACAGAAATGCAACAAAACATTTATTTTTGTAGCCCTAAAATGAATCTTTTAGTTATGTGTCGATATGTGAGACTTGATCAGTTTTAAAGTGTAAGTTCCCCTAGCCTATTCATAAACATTTCTGCACTTAACTCTTCATAAATGAAACTGGAACTGCGTGGTTAACCTCGGCCTGCAGCTGGCAGGAGAGTGATGGTATTGCATATTGTTATTGTATATTGTAGTGCACTTAAGGTGGCTTATTACACTTAGACTAGTTCCTTGCCACTAAAGAATCTTAAATAAAACTGTAAACCAGTAAACCGTTTATCGGTAAACAAAGTCAAATCCAATGACATCAAAATTTGTCGCCATACCAATGTCAGAAGCAGACAAAGATACCCTTTTCTTGACTTTCTGATGCTAACAGCTCTATCTGTGATAGGCTGCAGGGTTCAGAGCTGTTGTATTTTTTCATTAACTTAAGGTTGCTCTGATCTAAATCTACAGGATTTTTTAAATAATTGTTTAAATGTTTCGTTTGCTGCTTAGTCAAAAATCTCAAAAACTTTTACTAATAACAGTTTTTAAGTTTTAGGCTCAAAAGGTAAAAAGAAGAGTTAACCTTTTGACATTGCCATGGCAATGCATTTATCAGTCAACTCAAATGTGTATGATAAGTTATTTCATGAGCAACATTATTGGTATAGCTGTATTAGAATGCCAGGGCCAGGAATTTTTAACCCATTAAGAGCCACCTTGGACGTAGAGCAAGCTTGTAAAGAGAAGTACATATTCCCTTTAAATGCTTGGCTGGCAATACTTGATCAGTATTGATCAAGAATTACTTGTGTGTTATATTAACAATAATTAATGCGTTGACAACATTTTTCATTTTGTTTGGGCATTGCAATATTTAGTTCTAAATTAGTGTTTAAACTAGGATATTTGAATAGTGAAGAAAACTAATATTAATATTAATTAAGTGATAGCTAGCTTTCCTCAAACCCTTAAATCCTTTAATGACCTCGGACAACAATTCTTTAGTTAGGATGAAATAATAGCAAAATTATAACAAGGAAAGTGGAAAGGTGCCACTTTTTAATTAAGGGGTGATAAATGTTTAATCTGAAACTTTGCAAGACATGCAGTGAGACTAAATTATATTTTCATTTTCTCTGAGAACAAGACTTTCTAAGCCTTTTACAATCAACTCCGTGAGAAAAACTTCAAATAGAAAGACCCCTGAAATTTTGATTAAAATTCTGTGATGTTCTTTTTGAAGGGGTGGAGAATGGGCCCATGCGTATAAAATAAGCTGCAATACATTCCCTTTCCATGTGCTGTGCAGTTTTTGCGGTTAACAAAAGGAAAAATAATAAAAATAAAGAAAAGCGAAATGTATTTCAGTATCGTTTAATTGTGTTCTTCACTGAATGTAAACATTTTCTCATAAGAGATGACTGGGATAAGACAGCAACTAAGACTACATTTTGAAGAAATGCATGAAATGTGAAGTCAACATCTTCCTCGCAAAGAAATAGAACATGGCCACTTACTAAAGTTTCCGCCGTGCTCAGTACCCAAAACAGTAGTTTGCATACCCAGCGGCTCACTTTTTACGAACCGCGCAATGTGATTGGCTACCACGTCTATTAAGTTCACCACCAAATTTCTCCGATTCTGATTGGTTTTAATTGATCACGTGACGCGGTAGTGTTTGTCCGCGGATAGACACATCCCTGGACAGTCAGCTCTCATAGTTTACCACTAAATTTTCTCCGATTCTAATTGGCTTAAATTGATCAAGTGTAGCTTTGTCGCTGCCTGGTGGTCTGAGGTTGGTCATCCTTGCCAGTTCATGTCTTTGACTGGGGCACGGAAATTTGAATTAGTCACCGTAAAGAAATTAGAAAGCTTACGTTTCGAGCGTCAGCCCTTCGTCAGTCAGGTGAATCAGAGTGACTGGGGCAGACTGTGAGTTGTTTGGTGATCCATTTCACCCATAGCTTCACTCTCCAAATCCTCTATAAGGGATTTTTTGTGGCTCATGGCACTTCTGTTCACCTCATTGTCTATGAAATCTCTTAGGATTCAGTCAACAATCAGTGGACGTATCTCAGACGGCCTGTCACCCAGCCAACCTTCTGTCGATCCTGTTGCCCAAGGTTCGGGTAAACAGGTTACGCCTCTCGCTTGCCTGTTCTGCAACGGCACGCACAGTTTGAAAAGATGCTTCAAGTTCCGAGACAAGACCTATGACGAACGAAAGGAGTTTGTGTTGACCAAAAGTTTGTGCGTCAACTGCTTGAGAACAAGTCACCTCGCTAGACGATGTAGATTTGCAAAGGCGTGTCTTTTCTGTGGTTGCGGACGACGCCATCATTCACTCCTCCATCCACCGCCAGCTGCGCTCGAAGGTGTCGAGAGGCCTGCAAGCTGTACCACTCAAGAGACCTCGCCAGAAGATATTCCTCGGAACGGTGCCAGTAGGGCCGGTCAATTGCAAGACGTCCAGTGTGCGGCTGTCAATTCTGGAAGTTCCCGTGTTAGCTTGCAAATAGTTCCAGTGGACGCGTTCTTGAATAACAGCTCTGACACTGTTTGAACAGTCTAGCCGAAAGCCTGGGTGTCTCCGGGAAACCTATTCACTTCTCGCTGTCTTCGATAAATGCTGAAAATACCCCCAAATCTGGATACGAAGTAGCGTTGAATGTGGTGGCTCTTGATGTGGATGACACAATTCTTCTGGACAAAGTGTGGACTGTCGATCGACTTCCCATCTCTAAGCGAAGTGTTCCTTCAGACGAAGACGCGAGTCAGTGGCCTCACTTGAAGGGCATAAAGTCCCAAGACTTGATGGAGAAAAGGCTATTAGCATACTTATCGGAAACGATGTGCCAAACGCGCATTGGGTCCATGAAGAGAGACGTGGAAGACGAAAACAGCCATATGCAGTCAGGACCCCCTCGGTTGGACGCTTATCGGTCGCCTGAGCAGCTCCCAAGCAGCGAATGAAGCCCATGTTAACGTCGTAAAAGGCAGCCAGGAAATGTTGTCAAGCCAGCTCAGGAGAATGTATGATGCAGAGTTCAGCGAGTGTCTAGCAAGCAAGTTGGCCATGTCACGTGAAGATCGCCGGCCGAGCTCTTGCCATCCTAGAAAACTCAGCCCATATAGTGGATGGCAATTACCAACTGACGTTACCCTGGCGTTACAGGCCTCCTTCTTTGAAAAACAATCGTTGTGTTGCTTAACGCAGGCTTCGTTTTTTTTCTTCCTTTTTCTCAAAAGGATTCGTCCTTGAAGGAGAAGTATTGCATAACCATTAATGAGTACATTGCGAAGGGTGATGCCGGGAAAGTTCCAGACGATCAGATAAATCCTGGTAGCAAACCTTTGTGGTACCTGCCTCACCATCCGGTCATCCTGAGCACAAACCTGGCAAAGTAAGAGTGGTCTTTGATTGCGCAGCTCGATTTGGCGATACGTCTCTTAATGACCAGTTACTCCAGGGCCCCGACCTGACAAACGACCTTACAGGTGTGTTACTCCGATTTCGGCAAGAATCGGTTGCGTTGATGGCAGATGTGGAGCAGATGTTCCACCAAGTTCGTGTAGCACCCGATGACTGTTATGCTTTGCGATTCCTCTGGTGGGAAGATGGTGACTTGTCCACGATCCCAGTTGATCATCAGATGCTAGTACATCTATTTGGCACTACATCTTCTCTCTGCTGTGCAAGTTTTGCCCTTAAAAAAGCAGCGAAAGATTTTGGGGGCGATTGCTATGCTCAGACTGTGGACACTGTTAACCATAACTTTTTCGTGTAGTTGTTGGCCAAAGGAGGATTTCACCTTACTAAATGGAACAGCAACAGCTGTGAGGTCGAAGAAGATATCCCGTCGGGTGAGAGAGCACCGTCCATTGCTAATTTGGATTTAGAAGACCTGCCTATTGACCGCGCTTTGGGCACCCAGTGGGACGTGGAAGCAGACACGCTTAGTTTTCGCGTTAAGAAAAATCCAGTTCCTGACACCAGGAGGTGAACCCTGTCCCTGATATCTAGCCTTTACGATCCTCTTGGATTCCCGAAATCTCTCATACTACCGGCCAGAGTTCTCCTACAGGAGTTGTGCAGGCTCAACTTTTGTTGGGATGAAACCCTTCCAGACGAAATGGAGGGCGTGGTTAGATGATCTTCCAAATCTTAAACTCGTAAGTGCGACTTCCTAGAATTATCAACCAGACAGCGGTACAAATGGAATGCCCGTTTTCGCTCATATTTTGCCCATAGATAGGTCCTGGTGAGAAACTAAACGGACCGTAGTTAGTTTTTCCTAATACATTTTCCTTTCGTAGAAATATGTCAAAAAAGATTTCGCCCCAATTGGGCTCAAAATCCACTTCCGGTTTGACTGATTTTTTTGAAAATTTGATCGCCTCGCGCATTTTACTGCCGCTGTTTATGAATCTTTCAATAGTATTTATATTCTCTTTAGGTCTTGATTGTATAACTGAGCGAAAAATAAAACAATTCAAGATTAATTTTGAGCCGGAAATGGGGATAAAATGATAGGCAAAATTTGCAATTGGGTCGCGAGCGAAATTATGCAGTAAAACTTTGCCATTTTTTTCTATGTGCGATAACTTAAAATAACGTGAATATACATTTTATGGGTTAAAGAGACATCCACTGATAGGATATCGTAAAAAATCTCTGGGAAAAAGGTTTTAAGTGGCCCGCTTTGGCCTGTACTTATTACTAATTTCGCCGAAAATCTGCCGTTTTAGCGTGACAGGAATTACGTGACAAGGCTAGTAAAGCGCGAGGGAAATTATCTTTTTGAAACAAATACTTTTAAACAACCCAAGTATAGAAACGGTCAGTGCTGAACTTTTTGAAAAGGTAAAAGCAATAAGAGATTTTCCCTTTACCCGTTTTGAAATAATTGCGTGATCTTAACACGCTCTTTATCACAACATGCTAGACGGCCCGTCGGTAAGGTTTAACCTAGCGAAATTCTGTGTTAGGGCCTGATTACATGAGCCGGGCTGGCTCGGTTTGCCGAGATCTCGGAACGTCTGTTAAACGCAACAAAAATCAACTTCGCGATTACATGACAACCGGGCCAGCCCGGTTAGCCGAGATCCCGGTATCGCGATGCCGGGATCTCGGCTAGCCGGGATGAAAATTTTCCATGTAATCGCGTTCACCGGGCCAGCCCGGCTAAGCGGGCCAGCATTAAATTTCTCTTCTGAGCACAATATCCGACGAAAAAATCAATGCAACTCCTTCTAAATAGGATGTAGAGGTAAAGTAACCCATCCAGATGCATAAGTGCAAAAAATTAACCACCAAATAATTTTTTTATTGTCGGAAAAAGGGGATTAAGATCATTCGTGCTCTGATCATTTATGCTAAAACCTGGCTGAAAGTCATCTCGGCAAACCGAGCCAACCCGGCTAACCGGGCCAGCCCGGCTCATGTAATCAGGCCCTTTTTTAAGCTGTTAACCCCTCGATCATTTTCAAAAGCTGGTCGTATAAGTAAAAAGCAATCTCAACGAGTCAATATTGTTTCGTTTATTTCTTTACGTGATCTGAAGGGAACTAGCAAATAATTAAATTATAATATTTGCCTCCGGAGGGCAATGATGTTGATTTTGATCGATGCGTTGTTGTTTTTTTTGTATCAGATTGCCGATATTTTCCCAATTATAATCCTATAAGCGAAGCAAAATATAAAGCAAAAAAATGTTGGTTAAAATTATTTACCAACAGGTATCAACACTGAAGGCATTACTGAGGACTATAAACACCTTTATGGTATAAGATCTAACAGAAAACATACAATTGCCTTAAGCTTTTTAATTATATTCAGAGTTTACGGTTTTTGCCCGATAGAATTAAAAAACGAAATGATTAGCGCCAGAATTCAACGCAATATTTGATCAGTCCTAAATGATTTTATTCGATAAGCAAATTTAAATTAAATTATCTAATTTGAAACACGTCCTTATCCGATAATTCCTCACTTCAGTAAACACGACTCTTCGAACAAGATGAATGCTTGTTGTTCTTTTAAGTCATTAGTTGGTGGTCAGTGCTCCTTTGATCGCAGAGACAGAAAGCAGTCAACGGAGATCGTCCCACTTTTGTCGTGCACTAAAAATGTAGCACAACACAAGTCACTCTTTCAATTCCATGATGTGGAAAGTGAAATTGAGTTAATACTTGCTCGTGCGGCGATGTTTAACACTCCACAAAATGTCGAAGTGATGACTGTTTGCCCATCACATCGCTAATCCCTTGGTTTCGGCTGGACAAGAGGAACCGAAAGATGTAGGGTCCCTCAAGATATATCTCTACATAAAATGGCGAGAGGAAAATATCCAAAAGCCGAAAGAGGGGTAAACAAGACCGTCTCGAAGTTAATTCTCAAAAGAACGGGACATTTGGTTCCCGTTGGATCAGGTAGATATAGAGATATCGACTTCTCACTCGGGTTATCGCTTCTTGTCTTATACAGGCATTTCAAAATATGTCTGATAGTTTTCCTTCTGTTTGCATAAGGTATGTGCAGATCATGCAGGGAAATTTTGAGTTCAGCGTCCGAAGAAGACAAGTTGTCAAAATTAGCAGCAAAGAACTCGCCTCCACTTGTCGACATAGATAACAAGGAAGAAGAAGTTGTAAGTCAAATGAAAGAGTTGACATTCAGGGTAAGAAAAATGTGACAATGATAAGCCTTTACTTAAAAGAAATCCATGGCGTTTTAAGCAGGTGTAAAATTGATCTATTTCAGACAACAATGAGAAAATATATATAACAGGCATGCACAGCACCTCTTGGGGGTGGGGGGAGGGGATACTTGGGATTTCGAGTGACGGGGATGATCGAATGGGGGACACAATCAAGACCCAAAAACCTAGGGCTTCCTTATTCTTAAAAGTTTCAGAACTAAAGGAGTAATGGTGTAACACAAATAAAAAATAGGGATTTCACTAGGGTAGGGATTTCACAAGTTTTGTACATGAAAGGGTAAAGATATGGTATTTAGGTTTTATAAAGGTCTTCAATTTAATTTTATTAACAAACGCACCTTATAGCTTTATTTTTAAAATTTATTAAAAGCCATGTAAAACTGACATCTAGAATTTTTTTTAGGCAAATGTCATGCATGTGTTTTTGAGGTATATGAAAGGGGTACCTTTTTTCAGTAAAAGGTATACAAAAGGGGTGCCTTTCCTGTCAATATGGTATATAAAAGGGTACTTTTTTGAGTAGCCCCCTTGGGATTCTCGCTATACCGAGCACTGAACGACACCCCGAGCGTGTCCAGTAAAACGAGAGTTAACTCTACGTGGCAATTACATTTTGTAAAATGTAAATTTGCTTTATAGTGGTCATGTACTTAGCTTCGAGATTGTCACTTTGTAAGTCTAGAAAATTTCAAACCCGAAAGTGTTCTACCTGGGCTCAGCACAGAAATCCTTTGACAAATTTCCCAACAATGCCCCAGCAACACTTGATGCAATAATACGAAATACTTATTTGCAATATCTAGCGATATTGGTGCTTCCCATGTTATGATCAGGGAGGCGCAGTGGCCTAATGGTTAGTGCGCCGGACTCCGGATCGAGCGGTCCGAGTTCGAACCCCGCCCGGGGTCACTTGTGTTGTGTTCTTGGGCAAGACCCTTTACTCTCATAGTGCCTCTCTCCACCAGGTGTATAAATGGGTACCGGCGACATAATGCTGGGGGGAACCCTGCAATGGACTAGCATCCCATTCAGGGGGGAGTACAAATATTCCTAGCCGCTTAATGCTACGGAAACCGGGATAAGCTCCGGCAGTGTGGGCCGCTTGGCTCGTGGCTTCTCCTCCCATGTTATGATCATGATAACTTGACCCAAAAAAAACCTTACATCGACAAACTATAAGGGGTAATGAAGTCTGGTACCTGCTTCAAGTGAAAACCAGCAAAGTTCGTGCTTTACATACACGTAGGTTTTCGCAATATTTTAAAACTCCGCTCTGTAAGCCCTTTAAAACACCCCCCGTCCTTCCCGGCCACTGATATGCCACAGGCTCGTTGCAATAATCCCACCTACGAATTTGTAGAAAAGTTTTGAATTTAAAACAATTTGATTTCCCTATGGAACTGAAACCGCTTTATGTGGACAGCAGGATGGGAGGTGGGCATTTTGTCAGTTGGCACTGATTTTAGGTGAAAGTAGAGTTGAAAATTGCATTTTCAGTGATCTAACTAGAACAGAAATATTACTAGATCTAATAATATCCCTACAATGATCATGCATGAACGAAAGGAGTGAAAGAAGGGACATCTATAAAAGTATGCCTAGAAAGGCATACTTTGTTTCCAATATTCCCGGAATATTGTGTGCTAATTAATCCATGTTACCTTTCATAGTTGATTCCGTGCCAAAGCTAAACGCTGTGAATTCTCTATCTAGCCAAAAGATTTGAACTGCCAGCCGATCCCTTTATAATAATTTCACACGTTGTAAGTGGCAGTTAATTTCACCATAAAAAATTAAAAATGAATGTGAGAAACCATTGTAATTGTTAGTTACGCTATTGAATCTGACAATTTTATTAGGTGTTTTTGAGGATTATTAAATGAAGTATAAAAGGAGCGACAAAAATTATCATTTCTCTTGTAGCAGAACGCCCTGGTTACAAACTCTGTCATGAGTGGTGCAATAGGAAGGAAAAAATCTTAACTAAGCCCTTTTGAATTCTTCTGAATTACTTTAATGAAAAGTAGACAAAGCACGTACATTTGCCTGGTTCTGAATTTCAGCTGAAGAACACTTAACAGCACAGCCACTCGCGATATTGGTATAAAACAAGTAAAAGTTTCCTTTCCATTTACATTTGGCATGTGACATCTATCCTTTTCGTGTATTTTAAAATGATTAGATTATTTAAAATAAGAAATGTAAACTTCAGCGGGTATTGTGACAAGCAGTGTCACGCAATTTTTACTTTTTCTGATTTACGGCAAAACTAGTGATAAACAAAGGCCAAAGCGGGCCACTAAAAACCTTTTCCCCAGAGATTTTTTTGAATATCCTATTAGATATATGTCTAGTTAACCCATAAAAATTGTTTTTACGATATTTTAGGTTATCGCACATAGAAAAAAATGGCAGAGTTTTACTGCATAATTTCACTCGCTACTTATTTGCAAATGTTGCCTTTGGATTTATCCCCGTTTCATGCTATAAATAAATCTCGATTTGTTTTATTTTTCGCTCAGTCATACACTAAATACCTAAAGACATTATAAATTTTATTGAAATATCAATAAACAGCTGTAGTATAACGCACGAGGCGATCAAACTTTCAATAAAATCAGTCAAACCAGAAGTTGATTTTGCGCCCAATTGGGGCAAAATCGTTTTTTGCATATTTCTACGAAAGAAAGCTGTATTAGGAAAAACTAACTGCAGTCCGTTTAGTTTCTCACTAGGGCCTATCTATGGGCAAAATATGAGCGAAATCGATTTTTCCAATTTGTGCCAGGGAAAGGCGATATTAGTCGATTTTTGGAGAAAGCCGCACGTAAGCTGGCCGCGATGCTTGAAGCCAAAATATTTCGGAGTGCTCCACAGCATTCAGCTGCATCACTTTTCGAATGCCTCAGAAATGGGATATGGGGCAGCGTCCTATCTTCGCCTCGTGAACGACCAGGGAAGAGTTCATTGTGGATTGATTATGGCCAAATCTCGTGTTGCTCCTTTGAAGACCGTTACAATTCCCAGGATGGAACTGACGGCCGCTGTGGTTTCGGTTAAGCTGCATAGATTTATCACAGAGCAACTTGATCTGTCGATAAACAAAACGGTATTCTGGACAGATTTCACAATAGTACCCCATACATCTGAAATGAAGCAAGAAGGTTCCTTACGTTCGTCGCAAACCGACAGTCGGTGATCCTCGACGCCTCTTCCCCGTGCTAGTGGCGACACGTTGATTCGCTGTGTAACCCAGCAGATTACGCCTCCAGAGGTTTCTCCATCAGTGAAGCCCAGAAATCACAGCTTTGGTTTAACGGACCAGCATTTTTAGGACAAGAAGAGGGCGAGTGGTCAAAGCAGCCTGACGAAATCCCAGATCTGTCCGAAGAGAAAGTTCAAGTTCACATGTTGGTGCAAGAAGTCAACCTCTTATCACGTTATTCCTCCCTCCACAAGTTATTGACCTCTCTCGCATGGTTGCTTCGATACAAGAAGTATTTACGCCGCCAATCAGGAGAGGTTAAGAGAAACCTGACGGTTGACGAAATTGTTGCAGCGACTAAAGAGGTGATTAAACTGGTCCAGAAACAAGCTTTCCCCAAAGAATTGGCAGTTCTCTTAAGGATCTCGCAAGGGACTCCGTCTTGTACTTCCGTTTCACGAAAGAACAAGTTTGCCTTTGTGGGATACATTAGTCCTATTCGGAAACTTAGCCCAGTGATTATCGATGGTGTCGTTTGCGTCGGACAAAGTCTGGAAAGAGCCATTATCGAGCCGAGTGCCAAACATCCCATGATTCTGCCCAGCAAACATCATGTTACTGACCTGATCATAGCAGACTACCACGAAAGAGAAGGCCAGGTGGGTGCTGGTCAAGTGCTCGCTAGTATAAGGCAGAAATTTTGGATTCTAAGGGGCCACGCGGCTGTGCAACGTGTAATTGGAAAATACCTTAAGTGTCGCTTCCGGAACGCTAGGCCGTGTGAGCAGATACCCAGTGCAAGAGTCCAGCCTTGTCTTCCCTCCTATTCCTCCGTGGGTGTGGACTACTTTGGACCGATCATGGTCAAGTTGAGACGCAGTCAAGTCAAGAGATACGGCTGTGTTTACATGTTTAGCCATTTAGGCTTTGCACATAGAGATTGCTCACGAACTCACAACTGATTCATTTATTCAAGCCTTCACTAGATTTTTTGCAAACGAGGTTCGCCGATTGAAGTCTTCAGCGACAACGGAACTAACTTTAGAGGTGCCGAAACTGAGATCAAGACCGCTTTGGAGAAATGGAATCACAATCGTATCGACAATTGCTTGAGGGCGCGTGGAGTCAAAGTGGAATTTTAATCCCCCTCATGCAAGCCATGCTGGAGGTGAATGATTCGCTCAATTCGCAAAATTCTCCGTGCACTCTTGGGATATCAGGTCGTGGACAATGAAACTCTCCTAACCCTTATGGCGAAAGTTGGGAAGATATTTAATGATCGTCCTCTTACTCCCCCGACAAGTGATTCGAAAGATCCTGAGCCTCTCACGCCGAATAAGTTGCTTCTACTGCGACCAAATGTTTGTATTCCTCCTGGAGAATCAGAGGCTGTCCACGTCTATGGCGGTAAACGCTGGAAACAAGCCCAGTATCTCGCGAACATCTTCTGGAAACGTTAAACGCGGGAATATTTGCCAACACTTCAAGTCAAACAGAAATGGCTCCGCCCACGACCGAACCTATCTGTTGGAGACCTTGTTCTTGTCATTAGCGAAAATTCTCCGCGTAGCCACTGGCCAAAAGAAGTTGTGCAGGAAATGTTTCCAGATCGCCATGGAAACGTTCGACAAGTCATCGTTAGAACGTCGACTTCGGTCTTACGGCGTGATATTCGCAAGTTATGCCTTTTAGAAGGAGCTTCAGAATTGAAGGCACAGAGTGGGCCTTGACTGAACTTTGTTTAGAATACTTGGAGTTGAACTCTGCCTAGAACTTTGCTTAAAACACTTAAATTAGCTTTAAGTTACTTTGGACAATGTGTTACGTGAACAGTGCTTGAGCGCCTTAAGTGACTTTGGATACTAGCTTCAAGTGACCTAGCCTGCGTTGCAGACGAACAACACCCCCGTTAGTCGTTGTAAAATTTCGTTTCGCTTAGTATAAGCTTTTCTGTTATCGTCGTATGGTCGCTCACTTCTCTTTACAAGTTTCGTCGCGTTGTTATGTTTTCTTTCTTTACGAAGTGTCACCGATAAGGTTAGTTTGAGTTCCTCCGTCATTCGTGTTCCATTACTATTATGTAATTTATTTTTTCGTAGAACTGTCACGCTGGTACGGGTCGTTATGACCTGTTCAGCAAGTAACTTATCGAGGACTTGCGCCTGTAGTGTTCGCTGTTTTTTTGTTAGCGGCAACACTTTTGATGTCGGAAATTAAAATCGTCCGAATTTTTTGCAAGTAATGTATCGGTACATACGGAAATGGCTCGGACTTCCAAGAAAACTTAATAACACAGCACTGTATGGGTCTGTATAAGAATGGTATGGTAGGAATGGTAGGAATGCCAAAGCAAAGTTGTGTTTCACCAAGAAGGGAAGAAGGGAGCAACAAAAGGTGGTGGACGAGAGGTGCCAGGGTACATGGAAGATAGTAGCGGACTTAGACAGTTCCCTTGTCTTCCCTGTTGTCATCTGGATGTTATGATGCTAGGCAAGTAATCCTGCTCGAACCAACAGTGACTTGGGAAGAGAACTTTTGAGATGCAGCGGACTGGAAGTAGAGGCGGTATGAGGAACTGATTGATAATTGTGGAGAGTCTGGCTGGAATCCAGAGCATTGTCACCTTGCTGTCGGTTGCTGTGGTCTCATCTGGTTAAGGCGTGACCACAAAGCGCGGCTAGGATAACAACCTTAAGGCCACTTAAATTTTGAAAATTTAAGGTGGCTCTGAAACCGCTTTGTAGAATTTTTTTAACTTTGCAGAAATTTGTATCAAAACATGCTGATCAATGTTCAATAATAAAAAATGGGGGGGGGGGGGGTGTCATAGAGCTCGTTTTTGAGTTAAAAGCACTTAAAGCCAAAATTAAAAGTGTTTTTAACAAGTCATACTGTTGCTATGGTAACCAGTGACGTCAATTAAATAACCAAAACGTATTCACCAATCATTGGGTATTTATTTGATACCGTTATTGTAGCAGTAACTTATAAAAATTTGTTGTACTGACCCGTCAAAGTATAAGAGCTGAAAAGTGCTAAAAACCGATATCAGCCACCTTAGCGCCAGGCTAAATTTTGCTTGATTATGACTTTTTAACTTAAAAACTAATTCGATCAACACTGCCGGGGCCTTTCGAAACGCTCTTCTTCCCGCTTATAAGCTTCCCCGGACATATGCCCTTCCGTTTATAAGCCCACCCAAAACCCCTTAAGAAGTTGTATAAGCCAAGGGCTTGTAACCGGAATTTTACGGTATTGAATGGTTATTTCCCATGAAGTGATACAAGTACATGATAGAATGTATATCAATATAATAACGTGGGAGGAAGACAAGAGAATCCCTCACGACCATTTGCTCAGTATTTCTCCTTTTGTAACAACTATTAAAACTGCATTCGATTTGCATCAGTCAGGTAGTAAGATGTACAATATTAATATCACTCTTATAAGTATTTTTTTTATTTTTACTGGGCTATCGCTGCTAAGGATAAAATATACTGTTTCAGTTTCTTTTCAAATATTTTTAAAAACGCTGATTGCTTGAAGAACAAAGGTATTCTATTCCAAGACTTCCAAAGTCAATTATTTTGTTTCTTGTGGAATATTTTCCGTAATTTGTTTTGAGTTTTGAGTAATTGCTATGGGTTTCTAGTATTATATTCATGAATTTCCGTATTTTCTAAAATAGAATGCAAGTACTTTTTTGCCAAGACTGAAACCGAAGGAGCCGATTAAGAAAACATTTGTTTGGTATATATTTAAAAGATTCAGCTGAGTAAAGAGCGGAAGTGATGATGCTGTGTATGATGAAAAAGTTGTAATTCTCAAAAACCTCTTTTGTAACTTGAACAACTTGTCAAGCCTTGTGGGATAGTTATTGGTAGTCTATTACGAAGTCTAAACGGTGATCGCGTCAGCTTAATAGAGGTGTCCATCTTAGCTGCTACATGTATTTCAAATACTACACCCTCCGAATGGAGCACTCGTTATGATATGAGCGCCCCACGGTCAAAATAGGGTATCTTTAATCTATTTTTACGTTGTCATGGCCACCACAGTATTTGGCTGTGACTCTGTTTCCTGATAAAAGATTTACTGGTTTGGAGTGAACGTCCTATAGCCACAATCGGGCTTGTTGTAATAGTAACATAGAAATCACTAAAGAAATTTCGTGCGACTGTGTAGCGCATATAACTTGTGTATTGAAACGATAATTCAAAAAAATGCGCCAGATGGTAGTAAAATGTTTCCGTACGTTTCGGGGCTACTGCCCCTTCTTCAGTGGAGAATGTGAAATGCCATCTGTGAAATGCCATTTGCTGTAATAGGATGTACAAGGCGAAAAGATCTAAACCACTTCGAGTTACCCCGCTCAAACTGACAACAAGCACAATCATGTTTTCCTACATTAACCCGGACAACGGACACTTTTCTGTGACCCAAGTGCTACGTTCTCATTCAAGGGCCCGGCAAAACGAGGAAAGACAATTGTTTACTCGTTTTGCAATGGTTCCATGCCGCGAAACAGGGAATGTTAATGCGTTGTAGCAGAAGCAAATTTTGCTTCTTGGAGAAAGAAATTGACGCTAGAAACAATGCTTCCCGTATGGCAAAACTGGGGGATGGAGTAGAAAAGAGTTGATCAATTAGCATACTATTCGCGACAGTCCCTTTCACGCTCGCTAATAAGAGATGGAGATATGCGACCGCGCTTAAGTGAGTAGGAAGCGTAAATGGAAAGGGCAAGGGAGGGAGGGGAGGGGAGGGAAAATAAAAAGCACGGTAGCACTGAGAGGCAAGCGCGAAAGGAATAAACAACTGGTCTCGGCTACAACAGCCCGGATTCTTACGCGAACTGGTCAGAAATGAGATGCAGGGCTCTTATTTATACTCGCGCTTGTAAGGGACTGGCGCGAATAGCATACTATTCGCGACAGTCCCTTTCACGCTCGCTAATAAGAGGAGATATGCTCCCGTGCCCAGAAATCTGCGCATAACATGGCTCAAAACCAGATGACCCAAGACATTGCCAATACACAAACCCATGGCCCAAAACTCAAACCAGAAAAAATCCTTTCCAGCTACCCATAACTGAAGACGAAAGGCTAGCAAGACACTAACCAATCTTGCTGACAAGGTCTTAACTAGGTTCCAGTAGCAAAAGTTCGCTATCCACGACTTAAAGCTGAGCACTTTTCCACACAGACAAATCATACAGCAACTGAGGCCAGACTGCCTTCCCTTGGGTGGCAAAACTAAAAATACTGAAAAACCAGGATAATCAAATGGAGTAGGACAAAAAAAAATTGCGCTGGAAATACATGAGAGAACCCACTCAAGGGATGGCAGCCTGAGCGTCAGTTTAGGCCATTTCCGAGTTACCCTCTGCCTCTGTTTCAAAGCGAGTCTACGTGCGAAACCATTCATATGGAAATAAGTTTCATCTACATGTCCATTTTCATGCAAATCAAACTCATTTTCATTTGAATGATTTTGCACGTAGACTCGTTTTGAAACAGAGGCAAAGGGTTACTCGGAAATGGCCTATCCGACTAGGGCATTAGACACCCTTTCATGCTACCATGGGAAGAAGAGAAAAAGAAAACGGCACGGGACAGGACGCGCAATTATCTAAGCAAAAGTTCGCTATCCCCGGCCTAAAGCCGAGCACTTTCCCACACAGACAAATCATACAGCAACTGAGGGCAGACTGCCTTCCCTTGGGTGGCAGAACTAGAAATACAGAAAATCCAGGATAAATGCGAATGGCATAGGACAGATTTGGCGCTGGAAATACGCAAGATAACTCACCCAAGGGATAGTAATCCGACTAGGGCACCTTAGACACCCTTTCAGGCTACCATGGGAAGAAAGGAAAAGAAAATGGCCCGGGAGAGGACGCAATTATCTCAGAAAATAAATATAAAACAGATAACAGGGCAGAAAAATCGAAACGTGTAAAAACAGTGAACTATACTGTCAAGAAAACCCAAAAGATATGCCAAAGCAAAACATGTAAAATAATAGGGTGGCGAAATAACAATGAAAAGAAAAAACAAAAGAAGTGGCGAAGGGGCTGACAAACAAAAGAAAACTATGAATATGAAACAAGATTAGACGCAAATGACGCAAAAAAGAAAACATGACAGGAAAACAACAACAGAATAAAAGCAATAATTAGGGAAATAAACGAGGGGACGCAATGAAAAAGAGTGTGCAAGCTCAAAACTTGGAAATTGGGACACTGAAGTGAACTCCACAAACCTATGTTTGGGAGGTGAGACACGCACAAAGAAACCACATTGAAAAAACTCACGCAATGAAATTAAAAAATGGGCGCCTTGGGAATAGACTGCTCAAACGCGAAATTTGTGAGGCAAAGTATGCATAACAAAAACATAAAATAACACAGCCAAATAAAAGCACTTCATAAAGCCCGTTGTTTGGGAGGCAAAATACACGAACCATAAGTTTCACAGGAAGGAACCAAAACAAACCAAAGTGCACAAATTAAAGGGAAGCTATTATAAGGGAGCGGAAAGCAATATGCAAACCCGAAGTTTGTACGGCAAAGTACGCAACAAAAAATCTCACGGTTACAAGTACAAATAAAGCATAAAAGCGTACAATTCCACAGGGGCCAAGGAAAGCACAGCACAAACTCGATGTTTGCGAGGCGAAGCACGCTGACGTAACAAAATAAAGGCGTGCAAAAGGAAGCACTGCACAAACCCGATGTTTGCAAGGCGAAGCACACTAACATCGCAAATAAACGTGTGCAAAAGGAAACTCAACCCTTTTTGCGAAGCACGCTGACTTAACAAAATAAAGGCGTGCAAAAGGAAGCACTGCACAAACCCGATGTTTGCGTGGCGAAGCACACTAACATCGCAAATAAACGTGTGCAAAAGGAAAGCACTGCACAAACCCGATGTTTCAGTTGTACACCAACATAACAGATACAAGTGTGCAGAACGAAATAACGTGTGCAAAAGGAAACCACTGCACAAACCCAATGTTTGCGAGGCGAAGCACACTAACATAACAAATAAAGGTGTGAAAAAAGTGATGGGAGCCGACCGATGGGAAAAGCACTTCACAAACCCGGTGTTTGCGAGGAGAAGCATGCACGCGCACGCATAAAATAAACATTTACAACAGTACAAGCGTGCAAATTTAAGCGAGGGAAGCGAAGAAAAAGCGCTGCACAAATAAGAGATTTGTGAGGCAAATATGACACATAACTTGGGAACACGTGATGGAAAAAAACAAGCCAGTATAAAATGAATGAAACAGATAAATACATGACGCTACTTTATCAGATAGTGCCGGACTTGGGACTGGATAGCTGCAGAAGTGTAAAGGGGTCGAGCAAATGCTTAACTTGAAAGACAGCAGCCAAAACGGAGTTTGAACATTTGCTATTACAACACATCAGGAAACAGAAGCGAAGGATTCTTAAACGAACTGGTCAGAAATGACATGCAGGGCTCTTATTTATACTCGCGCTTGTAAGGGACTGGCGCGAATAGTAAAGCATTCACGGGTTAATGAAACTAACCTTGACACTTCAATTATCCGCCCTCTGGATATTTCAATTTGTCATTTTTTTATCTTATAAAGGCGTTACATGATTTATACCCAACCATAAGGGAACTTTTCACACACTTCTGCATGTATACAACCAAAGTTAATAAAATGCTTCACGACTGTATTTCTACTTGCCAGGGCAAGTGATTGTTTGACTCATTAAATTACTTCTAACAACAATATTCAAAATTTTAATACCTTACATAACATTTAGGTAATGTGCAATAAAAATAACAAAACTTAATGTACAAGTATTTTCTGTAACACACAGGGGGCTCTCACATCAAATAAACAATAAATAAATGTACCACATCTGGTGTCTGCTTGCATCACAGCCGCTTATGAAGGGTCTGGAAACTAAGCTCAGCATTACCTTAGTAGCCAATGAGAAGTTACATATCTTCTGGGTCATCCCAGACTACAAAATGTTAAAACTTCAAACCTTGTACTGATGACTTTAAATTTAAAATAGCTGCCACGCTAACAGACTTGCCAGCAAACTTTTATTGAGCTCTAAGTTGATGTGAGGTGTCCTCCCTGTGATATTCTTTTTTTTACTACCAAACTAACCAAATTGATAGAAATAATATAATGGCAAAACTCTCATTAGCATTGACGTTTACCGGCAACAATTTGATAATTTCTTTAAAAAAAGCAATTTGCTAAATGTGCAATGTGAAGGCTTTTCATACATTTAATACTCATTTTTTAATGACAGCCATGCATTTTTACACCTGCAATTCTCGTTTTGTCAAAGGATTAACGATATAAACAGTTTGGATGAGGCTCCAATTTGCTAAACAAGATATGAATATTATCTCACCAATGCCGGATAATATTGTAACTTTCTATTAAAAAATGTATGTGTTACACAGCTTGTCAGATTTCCAAATCACAACGTAAAAAAATCAAGAACAATTAACTCTAGCAGCAAAATTTCTCTGAATCTTGTTCATGATCTGGTACCTGTAAAATAGGAGCCTGAAATGCTGCAGATTACATCGCTTGTGTTTTGTTAGCAGTCACAGTCATCCCAGGTTCTGTACATGACATGCTGTGGGTGGCGTGCTGTGACATACACAGATTATATCATAAACTGTATTTAATTTCAGATTTACAGAGCTGCAAATAATGCAAGTATGTCTGAAAAGTCAACATAATAATAATTACAATAATGAACAAAATAAATAAAGAAGAAATCTGACATCATTAGTGATTTCATTTAACCCGTGAAACAATGTCTAACAGTTTGTGCGTAATAGTCGAACGGAAACAAAAGAAAACAATGGAATTTGTGCTAATAGTATCTAGAAGTGTAATAACTATTTCACGAGTTAACTGAAATCGCTCTAAAACATCGGCGAAAATACAAGTGTTATTAAACACAGGAAATCATGACCATGAGAGTAGGCAAATGTTTTTAATTTTTTTTCTCCTTTTACTCCTTAGTTTTAGTTTTGATCAAGAAGATATGTTAAGCTCTTGAGACAGTTTTTCATCACATTTGCAAACACCATGAAGTTCGTTCATAATACCCGGCTGCGCATTATAGGTTTGTGTTTGGAAAACAAACACAGAAACTCTCTTCGTTGTCTCTTGTACTAAAGCACTACTGGGAACAAATGCACAAACATGAAAACAACACAAGACAGGCAAATGGATAGGTCAGATTTATTTGGATTCTTTTTTAAAAAAACACTCGAAATATAAAATGTCATGTACATCTTAATATACATCTTAAGCACTAAAAATATGAAATTTGTGTACAGATCTTTTGCTGCCTGTGTTGTTAGTTTGAAATTAACATAAGTTATAAAAACCAGGGAATCTATATAATCACTGAGCTTGTTCTTTTAAGAAAGTTCTGATCAGATTAGCTTAGATGGGTGATAAAGGTTAACCCACAGCAACTCTATCAATTTGATTATAAGAACAACCATTAAACAAATAAAAGGGCTCCATGAGCCTACGACTGATTTGCATCAGGTGAATGAAATGATTGTTAATGCTACATGTATATGCTTCAGAGAATTTGAGTTGATATTATGTACTTATTGACTGAGTGGGAGGGCCGGACGGAAAAATATTTGGCTCGAGGTCAGGACGTACGGACCGAGCGCAGCGAGGTCCGTGCGTCCTGACCGAGAGCCAAATATTTTACCGTCCGGCCCGACCTAACTCAGTCAATAAGCATTTTATCATATGATCACTGATTTTATTTTTTGTCTTTCTTTATACGTGGATACAGACGCGGCCCGTTTCGCGCGCATTTTGAAAAGCCAATGACAGCTCGTAAATTGTTTGGGAAGCCAGTAAAGTGCATTTGAACTGCGATGTGCGTACAAAGTTTTTGAATTTTTGTTAAAATTGTCAACCAAATCTCCGAGTTTTAGCTCCATTTCAACAAGATTTAAATCCGACAAAATTCCTCGTACATGAGTGCAGTTAGTTGAAATTTCAAAGGAAACGTTAAACGAAGGACTACAACAAAGAATTTGCAAGACGGTTCGGCTAGTCGTGCTCGTCACAGCGAAGACTGAACAAGTTAAGCTTAGCTACGTTTCTTCTGAGTCGAAATTCACAATTGGTTTGACTGCGAGAGGATTAATACATTTTCCACCAAGATGGATTTTGGACGTTAAAACAATGCATTTTAAGCTGTGATAAGGACTTGGAAAAGGATTGTACTGGCCGGCAGTTTAGGATTTTGCTTCGAGCTTCGTTTCCCTTCGGCTTCAAGTTGTTTTGTTTACCACGGATCGAAGGATTCATGAACGTCGGCTCTGCTGTTGCTTCTTAGTCCCTGAATTCGTTAGTTCCTCGACGATGTTGAGCTCTGCATTACAGTTGATGATTGTCCAAATTGTGCTTATAATGCTTCGTGAAAACAAGCGGGAAACTGTGTCATTGAACAGGTTAGTCGTAAACAAGTACTCGCACTAAACACGTTTTGTTTTAATTTTTGCGCCTGCAAACTACATCGCTTTCTAGATTTTTAATAAACATCTTGGACATTCTTTGCTTTTTAAAAAAATCTTAACTACCGTTCATCTGAATTCAAAGCCGTGGATTCAAGTGGTTCCAAGCAATTCCGGCATCTCGCAGCAGTAGCGGGGCCGTACGCATTTCTAGTAGGGCCGTACGGCTTTTTCCGGCCCTGCTAGAGCGAGGCGTACGGCCCTCATACGGGACTTTTTTTCATATGGTTTTCCAAGGAAATTGCGCGCGGGTCCGTACGGGTCATATGATAATACTTCTTCCCTATTGAAATAGAAACAATAAAACATCAAGACAAGACTGCATGACAGTTAAAACGACAAAACATTTATTTCTTCCGGTTTTACACCAATTTGGTTCTAACTCTTGCTCTGGTATTGAATTGACGCTAAAAGTTCGGCAAGAAACCAAATTCACAGCACTTTGAAAGTCTCAAGTTCATTGTACTTGATGCAATCATCTTATGATTGAATGGGAAAACAAAACGAAATATTTATGGCACCACTTTCGTTCTTCCCTTCTTCACTTGCGCCAACCCCCCCCCCCCCCCCCCCACCCTACGATTGCTTCCCCTGGAATAATCGCCAAATAATCACAACAAAGTAATCACCCTGGGTCTTTATTCGAAGAAGTATGGTATTCGTCTTTAGTATTCATCACCAGTTCCACAGTTGATAATGCATATACAGTTGTAAGCAAAACGTAGAGCTGCAGAAGTATGCAGTTTATAATGCACAAAAAGTTGTGACTAAACTGTAAAACCTTACAAGCATACAGTTTACAATACAGGTAAATCTCGATTTATCATCTCAAAGCTCTCAGCAATTTTCATTTTCCTTGGGTGTTCTTCTCTGTAACTTTACACCCGATGCCTCCCAATTTCTTGAAACAGTTTTGGTTTTCCATGGAGGTTTGAGAAATCACGATTCTACAAAATAACTCATGACTGAAATGTGGATCTGTGGAAGAGTACAGTTTGTAATGCAGAAGAACGCCACAGCCACATGTGTTTTGAGTAGAATAAGATGATCCATGGCAACGACTCTAAATTTAGTTGAACAGTTGTGAAGAGTTAAAGTTAGGAAATGGAAAGAGTGACAATACGTACAAAACACAGTCGCTGCACAGTCTACGCAAAAACTTTACGACATAAATGACATCCGAAAAGCTGTCACAACTGAGACTGAAAAACTGTCCCACTCTCCTGACAAGATCTTCTTCATTTCATTCACCTAATCTCCAAACAGGATGCGTTCAGCATTGATAATAAGAACAAAAGTTTCAAAGTTACTGCGTGGCACTACAAAATAAAGGTGTAATAAAATGGGTAATAAAGTGCCAAAAAAGACTTTTTTAAAAAAACCCAGACGTTTTGGGCAATAGCCCTTCTTCGGTGGTAAACGTCGCCAAAGAAAATGCGACAAACTAGCCGAGCGTTATGATTTAAAAATAACAATCTGCAAGATGTGCGTCGCGTATGAACCTAGCCTAACCTGGCTTTCCACGGGTCACCCTGTAGCTCAACTCAATCCAACAGGTGTAGGTAAGAATATGGGCTCAATTCAATTTGGAAACTTAGATTTTTTCCTGCGTCCTATGCCTGTACATGTAAATGACTTTTTTTGCAATAATGGCTCAGTAAATACATAAATTCCCTAATAAATTATAATTTTACTGTAGGTATACATTAACAATAATTACAATTCAAAACCCAGTATAAATCTTTTACAAACACGTTTTGTAATTGAAATATGTACGCTTTTAAATTACAAGGATTTTATAAGTCGTACTTGCTTACTTGCTGTTTTAGCCAAACATTGCTGGGGCAAATATTTTGACAATATAGTGGCACATATGCATGGAAGATATTTAATTAACATAGGTAAAAATGTCGCACAGTTCATTACATATTACGAACAAGCAAAGGTACCTAACAATTTGTAATCACATAATACTTGTTACCCACTGGTGAAGTATCTGAATGTAATGTAAGCCACTGAACATACTGCCACCACCATTAAAGTGTTCTTCAGTCTGGACTTCCACACCTTTGCATCTTCCTCTCGTTTAACATTCTTTTTTATATTTTCCACAAGATCTGTTATCTTTTGCTTACGTTCTTCCCTTCTTCGCTTGCGTATTTGTGTTATACTGTTAAAAGGAGAAGAAACCAATAGTAAAAATTAACTGAAACTGAAGGGAAACATACCATAAAACTGCCCCAAAACACTTGTTTCATGTGTATAAAATTGCTCCTGAAGCTGTTTATTACGTATATCACAGCGAAAAATTAAACAGCTCAAGTGTTCCTATCAAAGGTGAATTAATGAATTAATTATTGGCAATTTGGAAATTCATTAATAAATTCATTAATGAAAACGCTCGATCCGAAGTCCGGCGCACCAACCATTAGGCCACCGCGCCTCCCGCATAGATTCCATTCTTAAAAGATAACTTTTTCAAATTCTCATGTCTGCCGTATGAATGACATCAACATTAAAGTTTTGAATCAAGTCACCGATTGACATATTCAATTCAAGAATGAAATCTTGAACCAAAGAATGAAATCAAATTTCCATTTATCAGTTCATCAATTCACCCTTGATAATAAAATAATGTTTGAGCTGTTTTGACTGTAACTTATGTTGTTTCACAAGGAAGGTAATTATACCACACACGGTCAAACTGTGAGCAATGAAACACTTTTTTTTACCTATATCACAACTGTTACTTCGGTCACATAGCTGGCAATATAATCATTTGATTGCCCGTTTTAATTTTAATACCACAATTGCTTGACTGACAAAAATTAATTTTATGCTTCAATTTACCCACAAACTCTCAAATTGTTAAACAGAATGAAATGTGTGCTGTGCTCCGTTCGTAAAGGCAATGCAAACAACGAGATGGAGAAAAAATGGCTATGTGAAAATTGACACATAGCCGGTTTATTAAACTCTGAATATCCAATATGTTGTGAACTCAAACTTTCGTTACAAACATGTATGGCCGTCGAAGGTGAGGGCAATAAACCAATACATAGCAATATAACAACCATAATTACAAGAAAGAGGCAGGAATGGGGAGGAGGAGGATTGGTGAAAAAGTTTGTGTCTCAACGAAATCAAAAACACGACATCCATTATACGACAACTCTAAATGCGACATTTAGTCGACGACGCCATCTTGAATTCAAAATTTAAATCAGTACCCTCGCTTCCATGTTCCAGCCTCTCTCTGAAAATAATGGCTAGATCGCGCATAAAATTTTATTTGAGGCAAATAAGGCATTTATGCTTCAATTTACCCACAAACTCTCAAATTGTTAAGCAGAATGAAATGTGTGCTGTGCTCCGTTCGTAATTAATTTAACACTAAAGAAACAAAAGTTGAAAATTCAATGAATTCATTGATGCATCCGTTTCCCTTCGTAATACCAGTGAATTCTTCCAGTACTGCATTATCATTGGTAAGGTAACTTGATGATCGTAAATCGCATATATCTTATTATCCACTCCTCTGGGACTTTGCCAAACTGCTGCAGTTCACAAGTAATGAAGGAATAAGTAATGATGCCCCCTATGGGGGCAACTCTTTACGAAGAATGTGTGGGTTCTTTAACGTCCCAGTAGTCCGGCGCTCTTCCAACTGAGCTAACTGTTCGGTGATAAATACTTTTTTAAATGCGTTTTATTCCTGGCAATTAATTTTTATTGTGAAAGGATCGAACTGGACATATTTTAGGATCTGTCACCTGTGGCTGGTTAGCGAAAAACCCTGTAGGGATTCCAAACCGCGGTATGGAAATTGTCATGTCAATAAAAGAATGAAATAATTTCATTGCTCTTCTCTGATTGCTCTCATTCTACATCTTGGCTTGAATAGCATTTTAATCACACCAACTAAGTATTGTACATTCTGCTTCTGAGAGCAAATAAAAACGAAAATTTCATTTTATGGAGTTGTTTGTCAATGCATTGAACCCGTCTGCTGGCTTGTTTTTGGGTTGGTAAAATTGGGGCGCTGCAAGTCGGAAGAGTCCTTTGTAAGTGACATACATAAATCGTGCGTCGAAGGACTTTGTGAGGAAGTCAGTTTAAGGTTGTTTGTGTAGAAAGAAAGAACTCTTGAAGATATCCTCCAACAAGCGATGCACTACACACTTAGAGAGTTGTGTGTTGAAGTCAGTGTTTGATTGCTTTACCCAAACTGCCATCGGCTTCCGAAGAGCGGGGATGGGTGTGATCTAAATCAGTGTTGACAACCTTACCAGAGGCATCAAAGGTTTCCAGGAATTCTTGATGGGCAGATGCCGAGAAGAAAAAGGCTTTGCGGGACATTGCGAATATATTAAACTGCAAATGTCTTACACTGCACTAAGCAGCAGAGAAATCAATGCAAATGATACCGCAGGCTAATTTAAACCATGACCAGTAAAACGCAAAGGTTTAATAATTTTATCCTCAAATGGTAAAAAAGATTAATGTTCAAATTTAGTATATACTAAAACAGTGGATATTGTTTTTGGCATGCGCTGATTGGCTACTCAAACTCGGAATATACTTTGCTATTCACCTCTGAGCAACTCGCACGCGACAATTGTTACCTTTGACAGGAATATACTAGTCAAAAATCATCCTTTGGGGCTACATTATCTCACTGTTTTAGTATATACTAAAAAGTTATTCACCTCAGTGTCAGTGGTTAGTGGTGGATATTTATGGAACCGCTGACCAGTACCCACCTCTACTTCAGTTGTTAACTATCCAGGAAAATAAATTGTATTTTATATTGTCCAATAATTATTGTACTATTTAATTTAATTTTGAATCCTCCATGTTATTCTCATTCTCTGAGGTCTAATAAAACCTACTGTGCACTGAGGACAGATGATGGCAGTTAAAAGGTGCCCCTAGTAATTCGTAATGGACCATGCAGAGGCGGAGCGTGTTGGAATGTGGAGGGCTAAGACTGTCCCAAAAAAACTCGGCAGTTTTCATATTTGGAGCAACTTCTTTCCATTCTAGCAACTTTTTGTTTTCTGAGCAGTTTCTAGACTGAAGTTTTCCGAAGATTCTCTGATCATTGTTCAAAGGACATATGAACGTTTTCAATCTTTTTTCGAACTTTTCCGAAGATAAACCAAGTTTCCTGAAGACTTCAAAGGAAGTTTTGAAGATGTTTTAACTCACTCACAAGACGGAATATTTTGATAAACCAATTTTGCGCTGGGCTTGCGATATTTTTGGCACCAAAACGTGGGGGGCTGAGCCTCCTTCAAATTCTCCTTTGGGGGGCTAGAGCTCAAAAGGAAACCACCCCTTCAATTTAGACCCCATGAGATATCAACAACGAGTGCTTTATTCAAAGCTGTGAATCTTATTACGATAATTCGCTATGTTTCAGCGCACGGGACACAAAGCTGAGAACAATCACTTGTAATACTTGTACAAAGAACTTTAAAAACAAACATTCTTATAAATATTTTGTTTGTCGGCTTCAGTTGTCGCAGTTCAAGCGTACTCTTTACATTAATGCATACTGCTAACTGCAAGGGTCCTGTGCGACCTCAATTTCACAATATACTTCAAATACTACCCACCTCCTCTCCCCTGTGTCCAAAAAAGTACCCCCCCCTCATGTTGCTGGATAAGCCCATTTCTAAAAATTGAACTTCATCAAAACTACCACTGTGTCAAATTTGGTGCTTCTAGACCCAAAGGATGCCTTATATTTGTCCCAGAAGTGGTTACCCGGAAAGAATTCCAAATGGGCCAATAATTATCTTAAATTAATTAGCTAATCGAATACTATCACTGTGCCAAATTTGGTGCTTTAAACTAAAACCGCACATCAATTCACCAAACTGCCAGACTAACAGAAATCAAACAGGAATCTTCGCTTGATTTCATAATTATTTAGAATGACTTCTTACAGGTAAATTATACCTGTCTTTCTTGTTTACTCCTCCATCATTTGTTGGTTGAATGCCTTCCTCTGTATGTTTACATCCTTCATCTCTTGATTGGAGGCCTTCCGTTGTAATTTTACACCATTCATCTCTTGACTGGAGGGTGCTTTCTGTTGTATCTTGACATCCTTCATCCGTAGATCGAAGGCCTTCCTTTGTATCTTGACATCCTTCATCCGTAGATCGAAGGCCTTCCTCTGTATGTTGACATCCTTTATCTGCAGGTTGAAGGCCTTCCTCTGAATGATGGCATCCTTTATCTGTAGATTGAAGGCCTTCCTCCGAATGATGACATCCTTCATCTGAAGGTTGAAGGCCTTCCTCTTTAGGTGAAGGTCCTCCACCTGTGGTTTGGAGGCCTTCCTCTTTAGGTTGAGGTCTTCCATCTTTGGTTTGGAGGCCTTCCTCTGTATGTTGAGGTTCTTCATCTGTGGGTTGAAGGCCTTTCTCTGTTTGCTGTATGTAGAATAGAATGGAATAAGGATTATTAGGTTCCTAAAGGGATCTTCATACTAACCTAATTTACATGATTTACCACTTCTTTCCGAGATCTACCAGCTATATTACATGCAGCAGAAGTAGAAATATAAGAAGATGTAAAAAGACGAAATAATTGTGGGTAACAACATATGTAAATTGTGAAGAAAAAAAATTGTCAAACCAAGGAAAAGCGAATGGGTGGACACTTGCGGTTCGATAGCACTGGTGTCGCAAAAAGGGCTGTCAGCACTTAGAAAGAATTAAATTTAGAGTCACAGAAACATCAACAAAGGCACAAGCAACTGGTTTTCACAAAAAGCTTACTTTAGGGCTGAGTAAAAGTAAAAAAACAAAACAAAACAGAAATGTATTATCTACTTGATATCTTTTAAAAGTCATGATAGTGTCACAAACTGAAATCTCATTTTGCAAAACGACAAATTGAACAAAACAACAGGCACAACAACAAAGGCAAGAACAAAATGAAAGCGTTTGCATGATTCTCAGCTAATTAGAATACCCCCTTCATAGGAAGAATTAATTAACTGATATTAATAACTTGGCATTAAAAGTTTACACCTTAGAGCTTTAGGGGTACGGTTTAGCAGATGACAGCCCACATAACCATCACAATAGTGCATTCAGCACTAAAAGCAAGAACCAAACACCACCCATTAAGCAGCCACCCATTACTTAGTGGCCAGTTATCAAAGACCCAAAAGCATTGCCAGTATAATATTGTCTATTGGTTTGATACACACAGTTTGATCTTGTTTTCAACACTGCTAGTGACAGATAAAAGTCCGAAATCACACGCTTGTTATCTCTAAGCTAACTGATGACCTTTTTCTGGAAATGAAGTGATGTTTCTGCCATGCCTTACTATGGTAACTTCTGACAAACCTCTTTCAAGCGGGCAACCTCTGTTAAAGGATCCTAGTCAACCATGATGCTTTGCGCGTATCAAGAGCCTAATCCGCCATTTTAAATGCCATCTAAATTCGAGTGTTTTCAATTGTGGTGGACAATCCAAGCGCATCCTCGCGTATGAAGTATATTCACATCTTGAACTATCATCAAAGTCTTAAGTAATTATCTGTGCTTCCTTTCGACCGGTTATTTAAATCGTTTCTTTTAATTTTAAAATATTCGTTTGTAAGTAGGATGCCCGATTTCATCTCGCGTTCCAAAGCATGGTAGACCGAAACCACTGAACAAACCAAGATAATTCTTTCGCGACAATCAACGTTCGACCTCTGAAATTAAAAGCATGATAGCCTTGTCATCAAACGGCTTAGTTATAGCCAGTTTGCAGAAATACATCACTTGTTTTATTCTTGCAAGCCGGTTTTAGTTCCACATTTGCATATGCTGGAGCACTGAAGCGCGGTATTTCGAGAAGGACAACCAGTAGATTTAGCTGTTCTCTTTCGACTCCACGTAATCTTGGTGAAACAAATCTTACAAAGGAAAAAGGAACACAAACACACTGTAACATAAAAAAGATTTTGAATAGTAAGCTTAGAGAAAATTATTTCATTCCTTAGCACTCGAACGGAGTCCGCCCAAGAGGCAAATATTGAAACGATCGCTTCTCCGCTCTCATTTTTCCCTGCGCGCCTGACAATGCACAAACCATAACTATCTGTGCTTCAAGATGGCGCCAGAGAACAGGATTCTTCGATATCTATTATGCTGTCACCATCTTTGATGTTTATTCGTTACATTCTGGCAGATCTTTTAAAGTTGTTCGAGTGAAAACTTTCGCGCGTTGTCAAATTTCGTCGCGGTCTGTTGACTTTGTACGCGCGTCACATGTAATCTGAAACGAGACTCCCCGCAGTTGGCCGAATATAAACAATAATAGAGGCGTGGCTGACTAGGATCCTTTAAGTGGCCACTTACCATTTCCATGAGGGTGGCTGCTTAACCCTTCAACCCCTAAGAGTGCCAATTGGCATAACTTGGTCAATATTTGTCCAATTTATTTGAATTTTTGACACCACACTTGCCTTCAAAAGATCTGCATGTTGAAAGCATAAGATTGTACCTCCCCCCTATTTGTAACATGATTGACCACCCCTATAACTTTTGGAACTTTTTTGCCTGACACATAAGTGACATACAACATTACTGAGTTTAACCACTACACTGAGAGCTGCACAATACGATATAGTTTAGGGGTATATCTACTATATACGGAGAGGAACGATTTTTTGTTTCAACCAACTTCTTTCAAAATTGTAACTTCTTATTTGTTCAAGTTTTTTTATGAAATTTTTACTGATCAAGAACTTTCAAATGGTGTATATGGATATCAGGTTTATATTTTTTAGTTTACGAAAAAAGACCATTCGCTTTTTCTAAGAACATTTTGAGAAATAAGACTTGCTTTAAAACAAACGAATACTACACTATGATCATCTAACGGACATGTGTTGTTTGGCAAAAAAGCCCAGAAGCTGATAAGCCTCCTTAATTGTACTCATTCTACCTACTTTCAAGTTATCATTTCCCAGCCGTGTTTCCTCAACCACTTCATTGTTGAGATCTTCTTCTGGCACAGACTCATCATCAGGTTCTGAGTCTGATAATGAAGACAAGTCAATGATTTCATCTGATCCTTCGCTGTCGTCTGAGAATACCTCTTTTTCAGCTTCTGGCTCTGTGACAAGACATATAGTGAACTACAAATAAAACCTCTTACACTGTATATATGTGATTGTTTAGCATTGTGTATTTATACAACTTCGATTATATCTAAAGAAACTGAAACAGTACTGCTACTCCTTCACCTGATTGTAAACCCTTGGGATTCTTGAAAGTTTTTAAACATGGAGTTCACCTTTCACCTTTCTGTTTCAAATTTATTACCATCAAATTATTTACCATATAGAATGACCTTTAAATTTAACTTCATTGATACATGTTTAGACTTTTTTTAAAACTTATAATCGTTAAAAACCAACAGGTCCAGAGCTCCACCTTGAGATAGGCTAAAGCAATGTTTGCAAAACAATATTTTCCTAAATAAATTATTATTATTATTATTATTATTATTATTTTAACATCTTTTACAGATTTTATAAATTAAAACAATTGGATTTTTGACAAGAGAAAAACCTGTTTTGGTCTGCAATGTATGTGTGCCGAGGGTTAAAAGCCATAGTGTGATTGATATACATTGTACAACAGATTGGTCTATATTCCAAGACAAAGAGTGACAGAAAACGGATGACAACTTGGTCAGGAATATTTTTTGTCCGCTACACAAAACTGAGATTCAGGTGTTGTTTTAAGGAATAAACACTAAGTGATGCCCAAATGTTTACTGACTAAGACTGTTGTATCTGCACCTAATTGCAATAAGGTTGTCACAGAAAAAAGAAAACAGTCAATAGGAATTAATTAAGCGCATGCATGAAATTTATTAGTACAAATAGCCTCAAAATACAAATAAATCAATTTATTTTGTTACAGCACAAAGATGCTGAAGTGGACTGAAAGTGTGCACACTAATTAATTACTATTTACCTTTTTCCTATTTTTTTTCCTATGACAATGTTATTGCAACAAGGTGAATATCTTCTGAAACAAATATATACCTTTTTGATCTATAATAATATTATCCGACATACATTTATAGTGTGGGAGATAGGTCGTATTGTGTGATCGTCCGGGTGAGAGTAGTTCTGAGAAGAACTGTTGTTGGTGACTGATATTTTGACAACCTGAGAATAAGTCATCTTCCGAGTCAAGTGAAAAGTTGTTGTCAGTTGATGATGTTATTAGAAGTCTGGTCTGTTGATGTTGATTGGTCAGTTTAGTCGTGATGTTATTGGCTGTAAGACTTGTGTAAAGTTTGTCATCAGTAATTGGTCAGTTTCGATCTGTCTATTGATAGTCTAATTAAGTCGTTCTGTTCTGTCCATTGTTAGTCAAATTAGGTCGTTCTGTTGGCAGTTCGTTTGTCGGTTCTGTTTACATCGTGAAAAGTTGTTTGTAAGGTGCCGGTAGTTGTTGACATCTGTTGATAGGTGTCTGTCCTAAGTTAGTGTACCAGCTTTCCAGAGTCAGTCGTTGAAAATAGTAGGTTAGGTTAAGCATTCAGCAGAGTTCCAGTCGATATTTTCCGCATTTTGCCTGGTGCTCCCCATCCCTTACTATACCTTCACAAGAATAATAATTTACTTAATATTAATTAGTTAATTTATTAACTATTTAGTTTACACCATAAACCTCTAGTGGGTTATGGTTTAGGGAACAATAGGTCACTAACAAACTATCTCAAAAGTGCATTCTGCATTAACCCATTGGCGCCTGGAGATTTTAGAAGACCACATACAAATGGAGTTTTCTGGACTTATGAGTATGCTACAATTAGTAATTTATGCTACTTTTTAGTGTTCATTCCGTTTGGTTTGAAACAATTGTTTAACCCATTGATTCTAAGCTGTCCAAAACTACCTTTAGAAGTGGAAAACCACTTGTGAAGGCATCACTTGTCACATGAAATGATGACTTTGATAATCAACTAGGAAAAAGCCTAACAAAGCATTCCCAAATAAGCACGGTAGGAAGAAATTGACCCAGGCATACACAAAATAAAGCACCAAATTTGTTATCTCAACATTGATGACACATTGCAAAGATTTATTGCATTGATTTCATGCATGAAAGAAATTGAAGGTTTTTTGCTCATAATGGAAAATGTCTAAATAAAACTTGAAGCAATTATGACTTTCAGTTTTTTATGGAATGCATAATGCAACATTCAAGTTAAAAAAGAAGTTGTTTTGAGGTGTTAACATTGTGACTGTGCATGGGATAAGTTTTTCCCCTGGTTTGAAAAATGCAATTTTGCAAAAGCGCACAAAACACTTAGCAGTCAATGGTTACCAGTAATTGTACTACTTTCTCCCTAGATAACATCGACCTGCTAATAAGAAAATTATAGAGACCCAACAGACCAAGTCTTCCTGTGCCTTCACTGCTCTGCCTAGCTGCAGTATCATCTTTCTGCCTCTTTCTTCCTCTTGCCACAACACGGAACAAATGCATCATCTTTGACTTGTTTTTGTTTGTCTCCATTTTTTTTGTAATGTGCTTTGTTTTTGACATACCATGATCACTTGTACGGCTTTTCTTAGTCACTGGTTCATCAGTAGCCTCAAGCCTTCGTCGTGGTGGTAATGGAGGTGGTGTCTCGTCCTCTTCCTCAGCATTCTTATGTTCTTCTTTGTTCCTTTTAACTTCAGCTGTTTTACTGTCTTGGTCTCTACTTTCTAGAAAAGAGAAAAAGCCATATTCAGGGATTGCAAATTTCAGTTGAAGAACACTGTTAGACAAAATAAAATGCTGTATGTATGTAGTTGATCAAAAGGGCTGCGATTGTGAGTTTTATTGTCTTTCCAGAAAGGCATGACTTCTAATGAACCAGTCATTAGAATTTTAAGAAACTTTGCAAGGTTGCACTTTACAAAAGCAAGAAAACTGCTGATTACAAGAAATCGAGTGGAATTCATCTTTTTTCGTTCATTTATAATAAGCTGGGTTGCCATGGTAGAGTAATTTATAATAATAATGTCTAACACAAAAAAGGCTGATGGCTCAAAATCTTTACTGCTCATCATTCAATAACACAAATTAATGAAATTTGAATGCTTTATTCCTCTATGGCATGCGCCTGATGAAGGGAATCAAACCATGCGCAAGACTTAGCAACAATGAATACAACTATCATGATTCCCTGCAGGCACAAGCTATAGAGGGAATCAGGCATTGCCTTTCTCAGAATTGTTTCGAGGTTAAAATGTCTCTTAAAAGTGATGGCTGCTACTTACATTCAAGAAGGGGTCTTGGTCTACCGTATTTGTTTCACAAAAAGTGTTACATTCATTTGTAACATATGTAGTGATGGTATAACACATAATTTACCTTGAGTGAGAAACCAATCAAATTGTTGAAAAATGCATTATGTTGTGGGTGAGTATACAACACAGAATGTCTCTCTGAAACCAACTTTCAGCTTTTTCATAGTAAAGCTGGAACAGTCTCTGGCGAAGCCGGACACAAATAAATCTGTGACAAGACAATACGTTTTGCAACAGTATTGATTAAAATGCCGTGCCCTGCATCAATATAATGCAAGCAGTTCAGATCTTGTCCTTCCAGGGCAAACATTTTGAGAGCTTAAAGCAAATCTTGCAAATATAGTTTAGCCAAAAAAACTGAACTAGCACAACATGTGGCAGAGTACAGATTTAGAGGTGTCATTGAACTCTACAAACGGGAAACCACACAGCGCGGACTAATGACCTCTAAACACCTCCTTGGCCACAATCTTATGGCTCTATTCAGTACATAACGCCTCCAAATAAAACAGTGCCCCTCAGAAAAAAGTTTAAAGCAAATAAGGTCGAAATTTAAACATATAACAGCAAATGTACAAATGCCACGAATGTAGGAGTTGTGTAGGCCCGTCACCTTTATTTACCACAACATTACTTGTCTAGTACACTGTACACAATCTAGGCAAATTATTATATGGCTTTGTTTCACATAGACTGTAAACCGCCAAAATCATGAATTTGATTTGCTAATCAATGTTGACCGTGGTCTAGATTTTCCCATCTAGACCAATCTAGTTATCAGCTGTCACGAGAAAAATACAAATGAAAAGAGAACTACAAAAATATGGCTTGGTTCCTCAAATAAAACACTAAATGGAAGAACCAAAAGACTCAATGAAAAAAGGTAAACAGAAAGACCAAACATAAGAAAGTTGAGATGCAGCTCATTTATCTAAACACCATGCAGTTAGAGACAAAATTGAGAAGTCAAAAGCACTCAAAACAATAATTATTTTAAAGGAATATCGAAAACGTACCAGCCAGTGAGCTTTCTTGCCTAAATTTTTATCTCCGTTCACAAGCAAAAAGCAGTGAGCAGGAACCAGCTACATTAAGCGACTTTCAGCAAATTCAGTTAAGTTTGATTAGTTGACCATAATAATAAATTTCTCATTAACTGAACTTAGGACTTGAGTCTGTACGGGAGAACCTTGAACTCTGTCAGAAGTACAGACCTCACTCACTGCTTTCCAACTGTACTCATGATGTCAGAAAAGACTTTCACATGCACACCTCCTTCTTGGTTAATAAGAACTGATTGTTACAAAAATTAATAATACAAAATTCCAGCTTATTGAAAGATTGAACTGAGATCAGAAGAGGTAGTTTACCCATACACAATAAATAAATCATATAAACCATACTTTGATGCTACAAGTAAGAGGGGCAACCAACCTAAGCATTATGCAATCTGCAGAGTAGTCACTTACCAGAATTGGTCTGTAAGTGAAAGTGATGGTTCTTTTCTCTCTGATATATTTCTGGCATCAGAACCCGAACGCCTTCTAGAATTGCCAAATATGTGAAGCGAAGCTGATCTGGTGTTTGGATTAGACCCACTCTGTATTGACGTATCTCTAACAGCATGGCTTTTATGTCAATTTGATTTAAGTCCCCCACATGTTCAACCTGGTCAACAAACAGAAAGATAATTCTAACAACACTGCAACATGCTAAATAATGATTAGATAACTTATATTCTACCGTAAAGTTCCGTGTATAAGCCGCACCCGTAGATAAGCCGCACCCCCGATTTGGAAGCTCAAATTTCGAAAAAAAATACAGACAAAAAAGTTTGAAGTTCAAGTGAAGTTCTATTGGTCAACAAACAACGACAAACAAGCACGGTTTCAAAACACTGACACGGCAGTTGTTGCTATGTTTAATATGAATTAAGTCGTATGAAAGCAAAATTTCACTTGTCATACCTTCTTTTTAGTTTGAATTCACAATATCTTAAACTTGAGATTCTCTCTTGATGTCATTTTTTCAAGAAATTCACGTCTAAACACTCGATGAAATCAGCTGTGAAATTCGTACGCGAATGAATGCTTAGTAACCAAGCTTGAAATGTGGAGAGGAGTCTGGGCATCACAAAACAAACATGGCGGCATTTTCCTTTGGTTTGGCCCTCGTATAAAGAAACCACGTTTTCAAGATTCTTGGAGACTGCTACCCGCAACAGTATAAAAACGTCATGTAGAATAGGAGTTTGATAATCCAAAAGATTCATTTGCTGCGAAGGTCAATAGAAAAGCGAAGCGGTCGGGCATTTTTTGCCTCGTGAGTACTAAGCGATTATGTTGGTAATTCTCGGACGCGGCGGAAAGGCAAGCGTTGAAGTGACCGGCAGGCGTCGCTGCAAACAGCTTTGCAGAGAAAAGAAAAGGCAGTGAACGACAACAAAGTTTTCAGGTTGTTATATGTTTATTCAGTGGTGTCTTGAAAAGTTTTTTATGAATATTTATTAGGCCTTTGGGAACTCCAACCATAGATGTTTCCGTAGATAAGCCGCACCCTCGATTTTTGACTAAGATTTTAAGGAAAAAGGTGCGGCTAATACACGGAACTTTACGGTAATTTGCTCCCCACTCAACCAATATAAAACATTTATCATGTAATAGGCAACCACTTTAGGGGTGTGTCAACATGAGCAAAAAATACAGTAGATATGAATTCACAGACCAAAGATATGCAAAGTAATTAATACATTTTCTTCATAGATTTGCTCAATTGAACAACAGTAATATTTAAATTTTATAATTTTTAATTTCGTTTTAGATTTCCTTACGTTGTCTGAAAAAAAATTGTGTTATATTGTTAGTAGCGTGCCATCCTATAAACACATACAATACACAGGAGCTTGCTTTTAAGTTGCAGTCTCTTGTTCACTGCGGCCCTGCACATTAGAAGAATTTAAATCTAATAGATTATAGTGTTCCATTCTAATTCATTCTACACAGGTGTATTTTGCTTTTGTGTTCTGTGCGGCGATTTCTCATTAAGTTAAACTTGAATTCTGCTCAATTGCAGGAAAAGACAAACAGAAAAAAAGATCCACTTGGTCGTGCAATGGCATAAAGAGATAACGTACACACATCATCGCTTAAAAAAGGAAGACCAACAAATGAGCGGGAAGCAGTACTTAACAAAGAATCACCTGAAAGGTCTATACAGCCCCATGAATATGAAAGAGGGCAAAGTGACAGAGAATTTGACATTGGACCATTCCAAACAGCCAAAGTGAAAAATGCTATAAAAGCATGGGGGGGGGGGGGGGGGCTAGTGATTTGTCCTTGTGGGCTAATGATTATTTTTACTTACTAGCTATAAACCAATGCCTTGTATCCAAACTCAGAGACTCAAAAGGTAGTGCAGAATGCAATGGAGTCCATCAATTGAAAGTACTTTATTTTACTTTCAATTAGAGGTTGATCAGCATGAAACATCACTTGTTCCTCGGTGTTCCTTATGCTTATCTTTGCATCCATAACACGATACTTTTGTTCGTTAAGATACTTTTGTTTTCCTTGCAAATGCTATAACATGATACTAAAATTGTGGTTTTTTTTTTACAGTGACATCACTGGCAGTTGTTTTCTTTTCAATAACAAAGCCAATTATTTCACTATAATTTAATTGAGTTGCGGTTTTAACTGCTCGAAAGACGTTTCTCAAAAAGTAAAGAACAAAACAAATCAAAAAACGTCTCTTTCAAAAGGTTTTTTAAGCGCTGCACAGCTAGGATATTAGCTTTCACTGATTCGTACTTTCTTACGAAAGCACTATGAAAGTCTCAAAAACTAATTCGATTACATGTAATTTGCGGTTTTAACTTGGTGCCACAGAGACTGCAGGAATTCTACTGCAAGCACGCAAAAGGAGAGGTACGTTTTTTCTTGGGATGGGAGGGATGGGGCCTCAGGGGGGGGGTCTTCAGTGAAAGTGAGCACCAAAAGGGGAGAGGGTCATACCTCGTTGTGAGCTTTTTAACGGGAATTCAAGGACAGGGTCACATACTTTTTCAGAATTTTTGTGATGTTGCTTTCCATTTTTCTTTAACAGATTAAGTTTTTCTTTTCACCTACTTTGGTTTAATTTCGTGTTTTGTTTAAGGTACTAGGATACATCTCTACATGTACATTTATATAATATGGACTCGTGTCCTTTTTTGTCTGTAACAAGAAGTACTAGAATTAGGTATCCTTTCTTAAGCTTCTTGCTGCTGACTACCTGCTGCCTGATCTACTGAGTCATTTAGTTCTGCGCTCTTCCCTATAAAATGTAAATATCTCACACTGATTGTTTATGTTCCCAGTTTTTTGTTTCAGCACACACACTTCCAGGGAAATGTACCATGTAGTAGTGAGGGAAGGGTTGCACTTTTGTCAGTTACCTAAAGATGGAGGAGTTTTTTTTTATTAAATAAATACAGGGGAGGGCCAACTCTTTTTTTTAAAAAAAATCTTCATACAAAAGTAACATATATTTGCTCCATGTTTTGCCTGAGGCGTACAGTCAGATTTTCCTGACCCCCACCCCCTTCACAAGGAGTAATTAATTAATTGATATTAGTTAAGTGACTCTTAAAGTTTACACCTTAGCATGTTAGGGGATTGGTGGACGACAGCCCCAACAATTCATGCATTCTGCACTAAAAAGTTAGTGTTAGTAGAGAAAGTGCTGCATAGATTAAGTCTTCAGAACATCAAGTCAATGTACAGAATCCCAGAAGCGCTAATGATATTGGTAAAAACAATGTACAACAGATTTAAATTGTGCAGTCCTGGACGCAGAACAACAGTCCAGTCAGGAGTTAAGCATGGATGCGTCATGTCTGGTTTCCTATTTCTGGTTTCCTATAAGTCATTGGGTCATGAGCAGGACTACAGAAAGCAGGAGAACTGGCATACAATAGACCTAATGTTGCTGTCCAGGTACTTCGAAAAAGAGATAAGACCAGCAGGCTAGCCGATGAATCTGCAAGAGTCAATTTTTGGATCAATTGCCAAAAATATTTTTGTGGCCAATCAGGAGGAAGGAGTTCAAACGCTTCTGGAACTGGTTCGGTAAGACAAAGTGCCCAGGGGCTGTTACGCTCTATGTTGTAAACTTTCGCCCGAAAATCCCGTTGTCCCGATTAGCTGCACGTCGCCCCCACTAACTTCCCCTGGGTCTCCGAGGATGAAGGTACAACAATTGCAAGGTCAAACGAAATAATTCTTGTCAGAAGGTCTAAAAAATGTTCAGTAAGGAAGCTTTCAACTGTCTCGCACAGTCTTCATCAGCGATTAAAGGGAGCTCACATTGTCACATGAATGCAAATCGTTTAATCGTGTGACAACAAGTGGTAAAAAATGGCGAGAAGATGATAGCCCCCGTCTTTATTCAGAGTTGGGTGTTGACATCTGATATGAATGGCCTCTTTGATTTTGACATCTACACTCTTTATCTAGAACCTTGACTCCTTCCCAGTCAATCTCGTGATGGGCCCCCAGGGGGGGAACTCCCCTATATGGGGACGTGCCGCTGGATAGGGTATGGTTTTTGACTCCTCCTGCCCTGAGGTAAAGTCTGTCTCCGAGCCATGAGGCCCATACAGCCGGAGCTTATCCCGGTTTCCGTAGCATTAAGCGACTAGGAGTATTGCTACTCCCCCCTGGATGGGATGCTAGTCCATCGCAGGGTTACCCCCCAGCAGTAAATTCGCCGGTACCCATTTATACACCTGGGTGGAGAGAGGCACTGTGAGAGTAAAGTGTCTTGCCCAAGAACACAACGCAGCGCCCCGGCCAGGCCTCGAACCCGGGCCGTTCGACTCGGAGTCAAGCGCGCTAACCATTAGGCCACCGCGCCTCCCACTCCTCCTGCCCTGAACAGGGTATATAATTTCAAGCTCTTATGTCCTAAACAGGGCCTGAAGCTGTCCTAGACAGGGTATAGCTGCAAGACTGTCGTCCATGTACCGTATTTTCTCGATTAAACGCCAGCCTCGTATAAACGCCGGGGGCATTTGTTCAAGGTCCCAGCATTTATTTGAGGTCAAGCTAACGAGTAAACATATTCTGTTTGTCACAAATCTCGATTGCAACATAAACTATCCAATCCGTAATAGTGCACCTTTGGAAAATAATCACCTTTGGATACCCAGGGACACTTTTTCGGGGCAGAACGAAGAGAAAAATTGTCCCGCCTTGACAAACTGCCCCTTGGTCTCGCAGATCGGTAACAATAAATCAATCTGAAGAATTGGCAGAAAATTGCAGTCTGTTAATAAACGCCAGGCCCCGATTAAACGCCGGCTTCAAATAAACGTCAGGTTCACGAAGCCAAGTTTGAAATAAACGTCCAGGGCGTTTGAGAAAATACGGTATTTACATTGTTTTCCCTTTCGCTTCAATAAAAAGCATTATTTTATTTGGTGGGATCGGTGTCTTCGCATTTAAATGCGTCAAACATCGCGTACGGGACGCAATTACAATAAAGCGCAAATGACTGTTGATGTTGTCCTTTGTCCTAAATATGGTCTTAAAATAGGAGGTGTTGTCCTACACAGGGTAGGCATTTTAAGTTTTTATTGCCCTAAACAGGGTCAGGGTTTCAAACCCCCAGCGACACCCCTATACCTAAACTTAGGTCAAGTACCCACCCCAGGGATGGGCCTGAGCTGGTGTTCCCAGATTGCAGATGTTGTTTGTTTCTGATGGTCACCCAGTCTCTTCTGCAGAGTTCTAGCTGCTTGCCATGTCACTTACCTATCACTTGGTAAAATAAAGTTCTCTTGTTCGAGTATAAAGTGCCAATTTAACAATATATGGTTCCAGACATGTTGGGCTTAGCCCTTCATCAGTGGAAGTCAAGTTTACTGTTTTGTTGAGAAACTTACTAGATTTAAAGTTCCATGTGCCACTCCAAAAATATTGGGTGCTTACTACTTAACAATTAGACGGCAAGCTCGAGGTTTCTACCGGCTGATAGCTAACTATCAAAAAGCCGGTAGAAACCGAGAGCGAGCCGTCTAATTGTGTTAGCATAACCCACTGACCGATCTATTAAACACAAAATATAGCTAGAGTTGATTTATTGAATGTTTTGATCGATAAAATTCAGCGAAGACTAAGCACGCGCTCCGAGAGCCTTCTACGGATCAATAGTAGGCACCTGTGTAGCCAATCAGATTGCGCGATTACCAATAGTAGGTCAGTGTGGTTATGCTAATAACAAATAGACTACAAGCCCAATTTTTTATGAGCGAATAGTCAATGTGGTGCAGCGGGAATGACTGTCGCTCATAGAAAACAGGGGCAAGTAGTCAAATTGTTTAAGTAGACACTCTAAAGGATTCCATTCCAACAGTTATCATTTTATGTACTTTTCAAACAAAAAAATCAAGAAAAAATCAGCAAATAGAAAACAGTGGGAGAACCAATCAGACTGAGTTTTTTACTTATTTCCAGTGGAACTGGTGGGTATTTTGTTACCAAAGTAATGACATACCCATGAAATAAACGTTTTGTTTCAGAAAGCACAAATTTGGGCTCATGTCAGTCAGAGTTGTGAGGAATAAATGGTCAGTAGCTTAATTGTTTTGATTTTAACTCAAGTTGAAAACACAAAAACAAATAAAAACAGCTTTGCTTTCCTGAGTTTAACTCAAGTTGAAAACACAAAAACAAATAAAAACAGCTTTGCTTTCCTGAGTTTAACTCAAGTTGAAAACACAAAAACAAATAAAAACAGCTTTGCTTTCCTGAGTTTAACTCAAGTTGAAAACATGAAAACAAATAAAAATAGTTTGCTCTCCATGTGGCCATATTGATCACATTTCAGGGTTGTGAATGAGACCAATAAAACAACGCAATGTACATCAACAATGTAAAGTAAATATGGATTGTTAAATTTCAAAGAAAAGTTAAATTATGAAGCAATACCTTTTTTTAATCCAAAAGTGACTTACCTCTGTCAGGACAGAATCCACCATGACAAATGTTCCTGATCTCCCTATGCCAGCACTTAATAGATAAGAAAACCAAACCTTTCACTCAAAGCCATACATAAAACATTATATGCCATTAATCTCTATATGACATAAGAAGATTACCCTTACTGTTACCTATTTTCAAGATTTTTACTTTTACAAAATAATTATTAAAGGATCCTAGTCAGCCTCCGCCATTTTCTCTGCCATCTAAATTCGGACATGTTGCATGTTGAAAAGAAACCCTCGTCCATCCTTGTGCGTTTGCTTTACTGAGGTCTTAAACTGACACAAGTTCTTTTTAAAATTATCGGTGCTTATTTTTGACTAGTTATTCTATCATTCTTTTGTTTGTTTAGAGTGAAATTTATCAGTTAAACTTAAATGATCCTATTCAGCCCCGCCATTTTTGATGCCATCGAAATTATGAAAACTGTATGGCGAAGCGAAATCTTATTGCACCAGAAGTCTGTTTAATTACTTTCAGCAGTTTCACGGTGATTTCTTTCCTTTAGACAAGCTCCGCGAAAAATATAATACCAAAATTCTCGTATGTAAACAAAAACAAAGGCGTGGCTGACTAGGGTCCTTTAAAGACCCATGAAAGAAAAGTTACTGCGAAAATTGAAAACATGAAATTTGATGGTGTTTAGAAACGACTTATTCATGATTTACACAGAAACGACAAACAAACTTAATTAACAAACAGAACGACTTAATTTGACTAACAATAGATGGAACATTTGACTAACAATAGACAGATCGAAACTGACCAATAATACTTTTGACAAACTTTACATAAGTCTTACAGCCAATAACATTCAGCTAAACTGACCAATCAACTTTAATGGACCAGAGTTATAACATCATCGACTGACAACGACTTTTCACTTGACGCTGAAGAATGACTTCCACTCAGGTTGTCGAAACGTCAGTCACAAACAACAGTTCTTCTCAGAACTACTCTCACCCGGACAATCACACTATACAACCACACAGCGGTCAAACGCAGCGCGCGTGCGCAGTTCATGTGTAATTGCCGCCAAAATTTTCCATACAAAGTCTTAAATTTTCCGAAAACTTTCGCTTTAAAGCCAAAAGTTAACGCCGTCCCTGGAAAGTTAAGGTTTATACGCCGCTTATGGATTGGAAATTTGATAATTCATCTCCACTGAGTGTCCCAGCTTGAACTGTTCTTTCACCGTACTATTTCTTTAACAATTTCTTGCAAAAGTTTGCCCACTTTCGAGTCAAAAGTTCGAGGCGGCAAAGACCGGATGTGACGTCAATTTTTGCGTTTGACCGCTGTGTGCTATACAACCTACTGATACTCGTGGGTTCAAACCATTTACTTTGTCAATTTATGTTAGTAAGCCAAACAGTTGTACATGAATTATTAAGCCAAAGCTGATCTAGTCCAGTTCTCTCTGCCACCCAATGAAGGAAGAGAGGGTCCAGGGACAATTCTCTTTGTATTCTCCCAATAAACTTATCACATGCAACCCTCAGAACAAAAAGTCTAGACCAATAGATGTCAAGCTGCACAAAAACTGTCTTGAAACACAAGAACATATTGAACTTTTAGTGTTGAAAGATTGTGTTTAAATACACCCAAGATGATGTGAAAAAAAAAAAGATTAATCAAAAAAAAAAATCTTTATAATCCTGTTCAATTTGTAACAACATTTTGTCAATTGGCAGGCATTCCAAAACAAAAAAACCCTAAAATCTAATTTGTGTTCAGTCCATTAAACATTTGAATAGCTTGATGCAAAAGGATGCTAAGTGACATTCTGGATAAAAAAAACCCGTTTTTTTCCTTCAAACGTGCCTGAATTTTTGCGTGTGGTCTTCAATTAAATGGAAACACTGTCCTCTAATTCAAATTGCTGGTTTGCACCTTGTCTTCGAGAAAAACTAGGACTATGGTCACTTCAAAACAAAGAAACAAAGCCAAATAGCCTTTCAGTTCCAAAGAGAGATGAGGACTAAACTTTGCAGTTACAGTAAAGAAAAGTTAGCGTCAGCTAGTGTTAAGGTTAGGGTTAAGTGTCACCAATGTTATGTAAACACTGGACCTGACCGATCGACAAACTTGAGCAACTGGACAGTAAAAGAAGTAATAATATACAGCAAAAGAAACGAGAAATACTTAAACAAAAACGACTTACGCCGTTGTCCTTTTATCTCGCCAGCTTCTAACCACAAACACACTCACTGAATGTTCAACTTTTCGTTTTCAGTCAACAAATTAGGCTGCTAAAGGTTAATCCATAATATGTTTTCGCTTTGGCCCCAGCAGTAACGCAATGATCTTGACTCGCGAGCTACGATCGTTCTTTTAAACATTCTGGCCATTTATTTCTGGAAAGGATCGCAGCTTAGGGCTATTTTTTTTCTAAATGAAGCAAACTGTTACTTTTCTCGGTGAAAAGTATCTTTTTCTGACGATTCTGTTTTGTTCTGTTGACTGAGTGAGCGTATCAACCTCAAATGTTTCGCTAACTTGTATCTTGTGCCGAATTTGAAGCCATTCTGACGCCATTTAGCGAAGTTATTCTAAGTCGTTGTCTCCCCTTCTAAAAGGGGAGACAACGACTTCGAACAACTAAATGGCGTCGGAATGGCTTCAAATTTGGCACAAGACACAAGTGCCGGTAAGCGACACATTTAAAGTAGGTAAACTTTATTTCAAAATAGATAGTTATTTACCCGATTTTAGAGAATCGGTGATTTTCCCATACATTTCTCTATATACACAAGCTGTCGCATACACCACGTATGTAGAGTCGGCCGCCGGAAGGGCTCTCAAAAACACATCAAAAAGACAACTTTTGAGCTTGGGAAGCCTGGCGAACTTTGTTTATCGTGACAATGCGTATCCATGAAAGAATATTATGGGATATCCCTGAGTAGCTGAAAAACGGGAACGCTTAGGGCTAAATCTAAGAGAATTTTTATAAGTCTAAAAGGACCTCCTTATTTCCAAAAGTTCAACGCGGCAACACGAGGCAAATGGGCCAAAACTACGAGAAAATGACGTTTTTTGGAACAGAAATTGCTTCTAGACCTCGCCTGGCTCAGTGCGCCTTCGAAAGCCAAGTTTACCACCAGTTTTGGAAGGGCTTAGCAATCTTCGGACAGCAACACAACTCGCTTCTTTGAGTTATACTAGTGACTTGCGGGTTTCCAGACTTAATGATCTCCTTTCACCACCAGACGGGCGCAAATATGTGTCAAATAAGCGGAAATAAGCGGAATTCATGCAAAAGGTGAGTTTTCAACTGATCTGATTGAAAGCCTCTATTAAATTGAAAACCACACACAAAAATTCAGGCAAGTTTGAAGGAAATAACTATTCAAAGTGGCTATGAGCCACTAAACTCGGAAAATTTATTATGAAACAAGAATTGAAAACAACAAACTGACAAATAGAGATTTGCTAAAACAAATGATGTTTAACTTTCCACAATTCAGTTCACTTCACTTAGTTTCATTGTCATCTAGCTGCTCATCGAGAGCAGGCCGAAAGGGCAAGTGATAGAGTTTCCATCGGTTGCAAATTGTTTTCTTTCTTTTTATTTTTCCTTTTTGTTTTTTGAAGGTTAGGCAAAATAATGATATCATTAGAACAAATAAGTTTTGGTCTATTTCAAGAAAACTGACATTAATACAATATTTCGGCTGGTATTTATTTGGCTATTAGCCGAAACCCTAGACTTTTAGTTTTTGGAACCAGTTATACTGACAAAAAATAAACCCAAATCGCTCAGCTATAAGCCAAGACCCAATTTTTCCTTCAAGCTATAAAACAGTCCACGTGCAGCGAATCAACATATCGTTAAATCACAACTATGTAATTGAAAAACAACAAATCACTGACAAAGAATGAATTTATTTATAGAACCGTACACAAGCGTGACAAAACATTCACCTGAGTTCAGAATCGCATCTCAAACAATCACGCATTCTTCTGAAGAATTAAGCAGTTATCAATCATCATCCAAAAGCTACTGGTTTTCTAACAACGAAACCTTCAAGTTGAAAGTTGTTGCCGATGTAGAGACAGTTCAGAACAACTGCAAAATCACCAGAGAATACAGGATGATTCCTGATGATTCAGTGAATCTTCAGTTCGTCGCAATTCGCCAGCGAAAAGATCAAGCGGGTGAACTTTAAATGTCACCAAAACGAAACATGTGCTGTTACCAGTATTTGTTGAGTATCCTCAATCCAATCAAACTCTTCTGAAGTGGTTTCTTTTAGCAGAGAAGTTGTGGTATTTTTAAGTTTTCGCTTTTGAACAAAAATATTACACGTAGCCGATTTCTGTCAGATTGTGTTACAATGGTTATTAAGCGCGTGTGAACGACCGCTTCTGATTGGCCAGTGTCTGGTGTCGCGCAACAAGTCAAATAGATCGATTCCTTCTTGACCCTTCTTGTCTTGAAAAGTCACGTTAGCAGTGATTCTGCAAATTAACTAAACTTAAAGAAAGGAACAGATGGAAAGGAACAGAAACAGTCTCAGGCAGAAATAATTATTGTAGAAGAGATTGCGAGGAAATTGTTTACGACATGCGGGATTTCGAATGCCCTCGTCAGTTCAAAAGACGATCACATACGCAGACAAAACATTTAATATTCCAGTGCGAGCTGATGGAGGATGAGTTCCAGCCTAAATAGCGAAGAAAATACGAATAAAAACTTCATTCAGGCTAACGTTGCTTCATTAAACCAAATGGATTTTAAGGAGCCGCCACTAAAATAAAAGGTAATGATCAAGAATAAATACAAACGCTTGTAAATTTTCGTTAGTTGATGACCGCTCGGCTTATAAATGAATATTCCATTCAAATTAAACTCTTTTCTAGTACCATCTAATTTGATATTAATTAATTAATTCAATTAAAATGTTTACAGGAATCGATGGCAGGAGGGAAGGAGTGAAATCGGCCCGCTCACCAAAACTCGGAATTTTCCGAGTTAAAAAAAAAAAAACGATTTTTTTTATCCAGAATGTCACTTAGCATCCTTTTGCATTAAGCTATTCATTTGCCCTCTTTTAAGGGTACATATGACTTGTAATTGCTTAGTAATTTCAAAGGGATTCAAATATGAGAAATATTCAAATAATTTTATTCCCTGGTTTAGAATTTATAATGAAGAATTTCATTAGGTTCAGTTGCTGGTTAGAAATCCTCGCTCACCAGCAACTTTCTTTGATACAAATCCTCTAATTTTTTCAAACTTTCAAACCACATTAAAAAAATTAGGCTTAAAGGTCAAATGAACAGAAATTTCGTTGTTATCTTTTTCCAGTGTGTTTATTAAGAGCCAAATAAACATATCCTGAAGTTTCAAAGTAATAGGACATTGCATCGCAGAAATATAAATTGCAAGTTGAAAAATGCTTTTTTACGCTGTCATCCGTCTTGGAAAAAAAAAAATTGTTGTTCATTCTGTTTAACAATTTGAGAGTTTGTGGGTAAATTGAAGCATAAATACCTTATTTGCCGCAAATAAAATTTTATGCGCGATTTAGCCATTATTTTCAGAGAGAGGCTGGAACATGGAAGCGAGGGTACTGATTTAAATTTTGAATTCAAGATGGCGTCGTCGACTAAATGTCGCATTTAGAGTTGTCGTATAATGGATGTCGTGTTTTTGATTTCGTTGACACACAAACTTTTTCACCAACCCTCCTCCTCCCCATTCCTGCCTCTTTCTTGTAATTATGGTTGTTATATTGCTATGTATTGGTTTATTGCCCTCACCTTCGACGGCAATACATGTTTGTAACGAAAGTTTGAGTTCACAACATATTGGATATTCAGAGTTTAATAAACCGGCTATGTGTCGATTTTCACATAGCCATTTTTTCTCCATCTCGTTGTTTGCATTGCCTTTACGAACTGAGCACAGCACACATTTCATTCTGTTTAACAATTTGAGAGTTTGTGGGTAAATTGAAGCATAGAGACTACTATAATGTAATCTGTTTCCTTACAATAGGAAAATAGGAAAAAGGATAAAATCAATTCAATCATAGCTTTATTTCGATGGCATGACCTTAATAAAAAACAGTCGTACATAGCTGTAGTTTTATACAAAACAATGACACATAGGGAAAAAGTCAAAAACATACCTGCAATGAATAACACAAGGTCCTGCATCAGCAGACATGACCCCTGACTTGCGCACTTCAAACAGAAAAGCCAGAAAAGTAGCAGGTGATGTTGGTACTCCAAAGTCTGGCCATGTTAAATAATGAAAATGGTCAATGGGACGTCTCTCTCCTGTCTGAATAAATACGAAATACACATAATTTTACTTTTTACCTTTAAGGTCGCGCAGGACCCTTGAGATCATTATGTATGTATTTATTTAAAGAGTAGGCATGAACTGCGACGACTGAAGCCGACAACAAACGAAATATTCATGACAATGTTTTTCTTAAAGTTCTTTGTACAAGTAATTACACGGTATTGTTCTCAGCTTTGCGTAACGTGTGCTGAAACAAAGCGAATTATCATAATTAGATTCACTGCTGCGAATATAGCACACGTCGGTTGTAAACATTGACTCAGAAGGCCTTCGGAAGCGAAAAATCCTGCAATTTTGTGTCCACGTTTTCAGGAGTAAATTCGCGAGGAACATGAACTTGGCGCACCCTATTGTGTTATGACAAGAGCGAATTTTGAAATTTCGTTATCAAAATGAAGATAGCACGTTTTAAAGTTTAGATTTCACATTTTTACTCTCTTAGAAGCAGATAACTTCGAGCAGTTTTTGAAATCGAAAATTTTGTTCTTGTCATAACACAAAAGAGGTTATGATTCATCACTAGGTTATATAATCATTTAACTCGGTGCGCTGTAGTAGCCGAAAACTTGGACACAAAATCGCATTATCTGCAGTTAAACTTTTAAGAACCTGTAACATTACAGAAAACGGTCATCTCTCAGTAAAAGGACAATCATGATGTAATTCCATCATTCCTTAATATCCTTGAAAAATGTTAGAGAAATCCATGTTCAAAATGTAGCGAAATAAAGCTATACAAGATAGCACTCCGTCAAGAAATTTTGGCTAATGAATTTATTAATGAGCAAGGGTCCTGCGCGACCTTAAGCATGCAGGGTTGTCAAAATAAGTCGGCAACCGGCGCATTTCACCGGCTATTCTGAATACTGCGCCGGCTACTCTGAACACTAGTAGGTCAGTTCTGAGCATGATATAAATTACATTTCATATCAGACAATAAAGCAGCCAAGAAACATGTTAAAAGCTTTTTGGAAACGTTTTAAAATGAGTAGAAAGAATAGTGAAAGGCTTGGAAATTTTAAGCATGCAAATGTTGAAATCAAGAGAATTCGTGCTCCATGTGAACGACTAATAACTCTTGTTTGTTCAAGCGTGAAACATGCTTGTTTGTCTAGAAAACCTGTTGCATCACCACCTTTATGCATGTTTCTGCACGTGTATAAAGCAAGATTTTTTTTACCCAAAATCTTGTTATAAGTACTTCCCCGCACTCCTGGGGGCAACATAGGTGGCTGCTGTGGAATTCATAACAAATTAAGTTGCAGATATTAGGCAAGAAATCTGTTTGTCATCCTGTTTTCCTCTGCTTACAAGACTTATATTCTTTCTATGTCCCACAAACATGTGACTATGCCTCTTGGGACTCAATTTGGAATCTCCTGGTTTTCTACTGGCTGGTTTATGCCCAGTAGGCGACTCCAAAATCCACAGTGTTGACGTATGGTGCAGCAAATAAGTCAAATGTTCGTTAACCTTTTAAAGCGACAAAACACTTTGTTTATACAAGTGTCTCCTCTTTAAATGATTTTAAATAGGGTATGAGAATTTTACAGATTGCCACAAAAATTGATCCGAAGATTTCCCAAGACATTCCCAAGAGGGATTTATATTTTTCAAAATAGGTCTGCTATGGCCTTCCACGTTACACGTATCAGTAAATTTTTGACACCCAAAATTGACAGATGAATTTCGAAGCAACCAATTGGAAATATATCACTAAAGCCTTGCATGGTTTTGAAGATTAACTCCTTGTGACAGATCTTAAGCAAAAGTTTTGTTCATGTGGCTGAATTCAATACTCGATAAATTCACTAGAAGCAACACCAGTCATTTTGGGTTTCCAAGCCAATCTTTTCGTGTGGTTAGGTAGAATTGAAGCGACATAATTTTTATCCGATAGTACATTTTATTAGCTTTGTATTGATTTACAGTTTGTGGTGGCTGATTTTAAAACAGCAGGATTAAAAAAATTTTGGCTAAGGACACCCGTGAAGGAATACAGTAACCTTAATCACTCTTGCATTAACAGGGATTTCAAAACATTTTGAAACCCCTGCATTAATGGACTTTTAGGTGAAGTCAATAAAAAATTGTTTCTATCTTGATGGGCAAACATTGTATTGAACAGCTACTGTTTAACTAAAATGATTTAAAAAATAATGCCTTTCATGCTTACCAACATATTTTCTAGTTCCAGTGATCTGATGGTAAAGTATTCATTTCGCAATTCCCGAAGGTAGTAGATTCTGAAATCACCAAACTCAAGATGATTTACATGACCATATGCTTCTCCACAGGGCCAGTACTGGTAACACTTAATCTGTAAAACATCGCAACAATAAACATTTGCCTCCTGTCTGCATATACTATTGCACCCAACAATTTCTATTATGTTAGAACAGTTTAATAATTAATCAAAGATCTTTTCGAGATACCAACTATTTTGCATCAAGTATGAGTAGAAGGTTTATCCTGAGCATTGTTCTTCAAACATGTCATGGATGAATTGAATCGTCTTTTAAAGAATTTATTATAAACTAACAGTTTCTCAGCAGTTCAGTTCAAGCATTTTTTTATCTTCGCAGAGGAAATGCTATATTTGTCAGTCGCAACGGCTGAGCACTTTGGGACTTTTATCCTGTGGCATGGTCAAAAATAGTAAACTTTGTCGATTGCCTTTTAAATATCGCAATACAGTCAACTCTCGCCTTACAATACAATAAAAATTTTATTGTCACCTCCCCATGGGGGCTTTTCAGAGATGATGAAAAAATACAACAAATATAATAAATTGTCTGTAAAACTTTTTGATAAAACTATTTACAATGATAGAATAAAAATTCTTAAAAATGCTAAAAATTGTCTATAAAAAGTAATTGCTACAGTGGAACCCCGATATAACGATATGCCAAGGGGGCAGTAAAATTATATCGTTATATCGAGAAATCGTTATATCGGGGTTCCGTCCCATACATTTTACTATTGCCGGGACATAACATATTCATCGTTATATCGGGAATATCGTTATATCGAAGATCGTTATATCGGGGTTCCACTGTATTAATGTCACAGTTCCTACGAAATTTAAATTTCAAATACTTAAAGTAATCAGACACAAAAACACACCGTATATGGCGTAAAGGAGGGGAACACCGCTCCGCAATCGGCGTGACAGACGAACTTCCGTTGCGTGACCAAAAGCCAAACTTATCTCCCCAGCGGTAAAACCCGCGCTGGATCGGACAAGTCGGCAAGGCCAAAAGCTTACGCGCCCTAGAAGTCTAACTCTAAACGGCACTACGAGGTGACCTCCGGTCAGCATCGTGCTAGAGTGTAGACAGTTGTCAAGCCTTACTTATCTCCCCAGCACTACGAGCCGACTCCGCCGGCACGTGCTGGATCGGACAAGAAGAGGCATAAGAGCGTAAAATAGCGCCACTAAAATAGTGAAAACGAAGCTTGGGGAAGTCGCTGCGAGACTTAACCGATAGCGTCATGCAAGAGATGAACCCCAGTTTATTCAATTAATTACAACAACAATCAAGCCTCCAAAGGGAGGGAGGGTGGGATTTACAAATTTCGAACTAGGTTACAGTAACAAGCGATACAACTAGCGAATGATGCTAAAGTTCATTCTATAAACTTTTATAGCCAGACAGTTGTCTGGATTTAGGCCAATGGCAAATAGTGTACCATGGAAAGCAAGGATCTCATGCAGGCTTAAATGAGACATGAATAGAGATACCGTAAAAACCCGCAGATAAGCCGCACCTTTTTTCCAAAAATTTTCGCTCGAAAGCGGGGGTGCGGCTTATCTGCGGGAACATTCGGAAAAGGTGCCGTAAATTTTCGTGAACTGATGCTAATTTATGGAAAATTATGTAAATTAAAAAAACATAAAACTTCAAGAGAGTACCGGTCATTGCTTTTGCAAGTTTGACAGCTCCTATACTGTTTGCAGTGTCGACAATGGCCTATAACTTTAACAGTAATATTGATACTTTTACGAGCGAGAAAATACCACGAGTATTCACGAGTAAGATGGCCAATTGTTTCTTTCTCATTTTGCATTTTGATGGAAAATTTGTCGAACTGATTTCGAAACTCTCTTCATGCAACAAGTTTATCTCCAATAGATGGCTCCCAAATCTCTTTATTTGTCGATATGATAGCCAGGAAACCCGAACGCGTCCATCGCCATCTTGTTTTGCTTTACGTTCTCGCCCTAGTCCCATATTTCGCGTCCGATCAAATGCCTGGTTACTAAGCTACGAACGTTCTGCAAACGCAAGTTCTTGTTGTTGTCACACAAAAATCTACAGGATATATGGAAAAACTGCGTTGAATGAAGAAATACATGTCAACAAATGCCAGAAAAAGATCACCCATAGTATGTCAAAGTTGGTTTTCATTATATTAAAGAGCTCAAATTGTGGGTAAGACTGAAGTATTTTCTGTTTCAATGTTCATTAAGTTTACGTTCGATGAAGAAGACTTCCTAAAGACTCAACTTTGGATTTTTGACTCGACTTTGGATTTTCTTTGATTTACTTTCGAAAAACTTTTTTCCAACATTTGAGTTGTTAAACTCAGGGTGCGGCTTATCTGCGGGTGCGGCTTATACGCGGGTGTTTACGGTATTTAAAAGACTAGCCACACAAAATGCATGATATAATTGTGCTAGACAGTGTTGCAACATTTGTTTCTAAACGGCCATTGTAATCATTGTCCTTTCGAGACAAGAAAAGCGTACAGTTTCATTGCGTTACATTACACAATCAAAATAAACATTAACGACCCTGCAGGGGCCACGAGCGTCTCGCTCCATTAACTGCGCTTTAATGTTTGGCCTTAAAGCTTAAATAAAAACCCCGACGTTACTAATCGAACCAAATCGAACGTTCGATTAATCGAACTTACTCGAACTGAATCGAACTGTAATCACGCGATTAGGTTCGATTAAGTTCGGTAATCGAACAGAATCGAACTCTCACAAAAAATTTTGAGTAATCGAACTAAATCGAACGTTCGATTAAGTTCGATTAGGCTCGATTAAGTTCGACTGGGTTCGATTTGAAAATCATGGAAAATGGATGTTGATTAAAAAACAACGGTCGTAAAATTCACGGTCTAATTACATTTGGCTGCAAATGGCGGTATGTTCCCAATAAACGGGTGTGAATACGAGTGTCACAGGCGCGGTTGTTTAGCCCAGAACAACGAATAAATAAACAGAAAGGAAATTGATGTCAATTTTATTACTGTTTGTCGCTTATTTCTTCACATTCTTTCAACGTGTTTTGTACTCCAATTTGATTCAAGGCTCTCGATAGGTTTCTGGCTTTAGTTCTCGTCATCTGCACTTGGACCTTGAGTGGAACATTTATTCCCCCGCCAACCCGCCAGCGTCCTCTGGGATCGTCAAATGGTTGTCCAGTAACCACACTAAAAATTTAAAATGTACGGGATTAAAACAGTGATTAACTCTAGGATTTACCTCCTAGAAAATAATTGTTCGGCCGAGAAGCTTTGTGTCAAATGTCAAACTTACAATAAACTGCTTACCATTTTAGTTCCTCCCGAATTGGCCAGAAAGGTGCAACAAGCACACGTTCGAGATGCCCCAGTTGACCACGTGCATTTGTTACTTTGAACGCTCTTCCTCTTGCCCCATGTTTCCTTTGTGCCACAAACTCTTCACCTTCATTTACAACAAAAGGGCATTCTTGATAACCTTTGGCAACACACCGAATTTCAACTCGAACTATTTGATTTTTCTCGTGCTCTTGGCTTTCCGACATCTTCAAAACTTCTCCCACGCGTGATCTGACCTTGATGTTTAGTTACTGCGGGAGTTACTGACGAGACGTCACGTACGTAATTGTGGTTTAAATTCTCCAGGAAATTCTACACAGTAGGGTATCGTGAATAGGAATTATTTAAGTAGTTTTGCGAGTACTTGGTGGAAATGAACTTCAGCGTAAAATAAGAATAAAAAATAGAAAACAAGTTCTTGTGCAAAAATCAATCATTGTTTCATTAATCATAAGAAATTTTGCCTTAAACACAAACAGTTTTTAGCACCGAGGCCGAGCGGAGGATATCTACGTGACAGATATATCTGGATATTATATTGGCAATGACGGAGCCGACAGGAAATAAATTGAATTGACGCAGGTGGTCTTCAGGAGCCCGATTTTGTACAACCAAATAAACAAAAGATGGACAACAAAAATCAGCAACTTTCACTTTATTTTTATTTCTCGGCCGAATTACTGGTCGCTTCCTGGAATCTGCTGATTTGGTTGTTCTTTCGAAAGCTGTCCCGGGGTGTACCTGCCCATCTTTTGTCTGGCACGGTGGTTTCGGAACCATGTGGTTACCTGCCAAAAAAAAAAAAACCGGGTTAAAACGATAAGAGATAACATACCGGAAATACCATTGACTTAATTCTATGCGTGATGGAGGGGAAAGTAATAGGCAAATGCTCCTGAGAACTCTTACGAAATGATGATAATATATTTCTTGGCTTTTTTCGTGGCAATCAGAGGATATTTTTGTGCACCAACATCCCCACTGCAGGAAATTACCGATCAATTGGAGGCGAAAGGATTTCACGGCGATCTTAAACGAAGCGCGTGTGATAACTCTATCTTTGAGTGCAAGAAATGCGAAAAAAGAATTAAAATAAGTGAGCCAAGCCAAGGAAAATACCTCATCAGAAGACACTCTGAAACTCCTACTCACCGGATAAGATGTGCTTGGATAATAAATGAGGATTACCAAGTGGTATCTTTAAAAAAATCAGGTAGGTCAAAATTAATTATAACATACCTGTTTCTCGGAAAGTTTGAACAAGGTAGCTGCATTTTTCGTTGACTCTCGCTCCAAATTTCCTCCTGTTTTTTGGAATAAGCTGTCTAGCCCTTGTAGTTTCCAATCTTCGAATTCTTCTATAGGCTTGCTTCCCTCCTCTCGGGCCTCCTTTGTCGGTTTTGTCGCCTGTGAGACGTGGTCCGCGCCTGTCGGGAAACAATAAGTTTTTACGATTTCCAATCAGCTGAAATGCGGAAATTGATTAAACTCAATAGAGAATATTCTTATTGCTTTTTGTCCAGGGTTTTTGTTGACCTTAGCCTCTAGCTTACCTCTCTTTCTCTTTCCTTTGGAATTGGAACCAATCAGCTCCTGCTGTTTCTCCTCGTCTTCGAGGAGTTGTTTCATTGTTAGCCAGAGTGCTTTTCCATGCCCTGTCGGCATGACTTCTTGGGAAGTCTTAAGAAGGTCTGAGATGGTGGACTTAGCTCTTCCTAAGTACTTGGCGAGGTCTGACTGAGTAAGGTTTTTTGAAGACAGCCACAATTTCATTTGTGTAGCAAGCTCTTTTGGACTGTCGCTTTCCCGGGTCTGTTGGGCCTGATCGGAATCCTCCACAGTGACAACATTTGGCTTGACTTCAAAGGTTACGACAGAATCGTCATTTCTTAAATTGCGTAAAAGTCTTTCCTTGTTTCTGACAGTGATTTTGACAACAATTACCTCTTCGGATTCAGAGCTCGTGGAAGCCATAACTGAAAACGTTCGCTGTGTTGCACTGAGTAAATTGAAATTTTAACCGGAAACGGCTGTCAAAACGAAAACTGTATGTGACATTTATCAGAAAGTGCCTTCCTCCCTCTGAGACTTTTTTCAAGAGGAAAGAACATTTTGCCGGCGCCAAAGACGAAGGTTACTTTTAGGGACGCGATTACGCTTATTCGTAACATGTATATATATTTTTTTTGATAGGAAAAGGAGCATTGTCAAGTTTTTTTGTGAGCAAAGGGTGCTCCTCTCAAGAGTCTCAGGAACAGCAAGGGACATCTCTCACGTGTTTGAGACCAAAGGATACCTGTGTTAGGCCGCCTTCTGACTCAATTCAAGATGATTCAAGCATAGTTGCAAAAATTTACGAAAGAGATACAATTCTCAAGGTTTGTACTGGGTGTATTTTGTTGTAGTTCGTAATGATCTCGCAACAGGGGTGAATACTGAATGAAGGGGGAGGGGGTGAAATGAGTACGTAAAATGCCCCGGAATGATATTCTTGCAGTGCCACAGACATAACAGGGCAAAAGCAAAGTGAGATGAAATGAAAAATAATAAAAACACATTTGGCAGGTCTAATAACTAACGTTCTTAACAACTGAATTTAATTATTGCTCATTAAAATATTCTCTTATCATGACCCCACCCAAGAAACCTCGATCCGCGTTTATCTCTTAAGTAAACGTACGAGTAATTGGTATGCACACTTGTGAATATGAAAATGATTTCGAGTTTTAATAGTTTTTACTTCTTATTTCAAGGAAGTGAAAAAACAGCAAAAGGAACTTCAAGAACATGTTGGTACAGCCATTGCCCATTCACTCGCTGCAATGAACTATGAATTCAAACAAAATTATCAAAGAAAGAACAAAGACGACGCTGCAGTGTTTCAAGCATACGAGGAATCAAGAGAATCCAGAAAGTCGAACGAAGTAAAAGCACTTGAATCATTCCACGCTGCTGCAGTAAGCTCACGAAAATCAAATACTGGTCATTTGGCTGGGGTAATCGTGGACATGAAATGGAATGATCGAAAACGCGAAATACTTTCAGAACTAAAACACAAGATTTACACGTCTTTAGGTATAAATTCCAAATCGCAAACAACATTATCTCGAAATGCAAGATCTTTATGTAATTATTTAGCAACAAAGCAAACGGTGCACATCTTGTTACAAACTGAAAAAGTTGAAATCCCTCAACATGCAGACTTTCCACCCTGTGTAGAAAAGTTTGCGGAGCTTGTCCAGAGGCCAAATGAAGCGGGTGATGCTGACAAATGCGTTGAGTTTATTAAAGATTTAGTGCACAATGCCGGCAAGGGTACTGGTAGCCGCTGGTCGGAAGCCACAAAGTCCCTTTTTGCTCTAATTCTAGACTATGGAGGTCCGAGTTTGGCAGCTCAAGTGCGAATGTCAATAGGTGGGCCAGGAGCAAACGCTGTTTATCAAACGGCACGCTTAGGTTATATGATTCCGAGTCAGTTGCAGTCATCATCTTTCGCGAAAGCTAAAGATTTTTTTGACAGTGCTGGTGTGAAGGGGCCATATATATTCGCTGTTGATGCCACGCCTGTTGTACCAACTTTAAGGGTGCGCGGTAATAGTGTTTATGGACTCGCAAAAGAAGGAGAAGTCAACGTGAGGACTGCCGAGGACATAATCAATATAGTGTCAGATGAATCCTTAACCAAAGCAAATCAGGTTAACGCACTTATTTTGTCACCTTTACAACAATCAGAGCCCTTTTACATCATTGCTCTGCGTCCAGTATTGAAAGGGGAGAACTATGAGACTGTGAATGAATGGTACTCCACGGCCAAACGATTTGGAGCTGAGAATGGAATGCATGTTGTGGGACTGGGTGCAGATGGTGATTCCAAAGTACGTAAATTTTACCTACAAAGTTATTTAACGAACGGCGTCAATACAAACAGGCCAGGTTTAGAATATGATGGCTTTGACTTTTCTGCCACTTTAGAAGACTTTGGGGATTTACGAGTTCCTTCGATCATGTTTCCTGACTGGCGACATCTGATAAAGAAGTGGCGAAATCAAATATTAAACACACGAAAAGTTTTAATATTGGGAAAGAGATATGTCCTGTGTGAGCATCTAATGCAAATATACACAAAGTATAAACTTAAGTCTGGCCTGTGGAAATCAGATGTGTATGTAAAAGACAAGCAAAATGTAGATGCTGCTGTCCGGATTTTATCTCCAAGTGTTCGCAAGTGTTTAGCTGATTGGAGCGATGATCGAACAAAAGCAACGCAGGTTTATTTGGCGATTGCCAACTCATTATATCGAGCCTATACTGATGAGACTGTTCAACCTCGAGAACGAGCTAAACTAGCGTGGACTGCCGTTATATTCTTACGGTTGTGGAAACAATGGCTTAATGTAGAAGGGCACGACAACAGTAAACATTTCATCACTGATCAGACATTTACTGACACAATTCTTGCAAGCCATTCCGTTATTCTCAGCATGATGGTTTTCCACAAGTACTATCCGGATGTACCCTACTGTCCTTGGTTTTTCGGTTCTGATATTTGTGAAAAGCTATTCTCTTACCTACGATGTTTTTGCCGTGGAAAAAATAATTTCAGTTTTCTTGACATGCTAGATATTGCTGGAAGGGTACAGAAACTTCAAGAACTGAAGAAAAAGAAGGCACGAACCTCCAAAAGTACTTCCTGGCCTACCGATTTACAAGCAGAAATAATGCTCGGAATGAAAGAAGCAGAAAAAGAAGTGGTCAAGACATTGAAAGAACTTGCAATGATAGATTCACTTGTTAAGGCCAACGTACTATTTAAACATCAGCATTCTGGTGACATTACAATACTTAATAGCGGCACGGCTGCATACATCACCAACGAAAACGCTCCAGACGAGTTGGATGTTTTGTCAATGGAAGAGCTTGTGGATCTTGAAAACGGAATACTCTTAGAACATATTGATGCTAGTAGATCGAGTACAACACAGACTCTAACTGAAATTATTGCGGAGAATCTGTGCAGCAGAGATGACACGGCTAATGAGTTAGAAGATGAGGATGCACCAGAAAACTGCGAGCATTTCAAAATAGGAAAGTGCAAGTTCCAAGATCCTCTGTATCGACCACCGAGAGTATTTCACTGGATTGGTTGTGAATATCCAGGTTGTTTAAAATGGTGGCATGAATCATGTATGGGTGTGACTTTCAAGTCTACACAGGAACGTGAAAGATACAAATTCGTATGTCCGAATCATGATTCTGATGACCTGTTCACCGATAAAGTGACTGTAACTGCTGAAGACGGCGGGGTTTTAGAAAGAGACAATATCGCTAACCCTCCTTTCGAAGAAACTCATAACAGATTGTTGTCAAACGAAAACTATGTAGAGTATGACGGCCAGGTATTCCATATAGCACATTTCCTTTCACTGCAAGAAGGAAAAGTTTATAAACCAAATTCTGGAAGAATTGCGCGCTGGATGACAACTTCTAGGGCAAACTTTTATGATTCTATAGAGAAACAAACAGAGACTCTTCATTCTGATACATTAAGTCTGGAATCATATGTTGCTATTTTCCGTCCAAGTACAGGACTTGTAATTGGAAAGGTTGTACGAATGTTGCGAGGTTTTAGGACTTCTTCGTTATTCCCCTTGCTTATAATCGATCGTAAAGAGTCTAAAAAGCAGCAGGGCTTTACAGAGCTGTGTGTTTTGACACTCGATGAAATCAGGACAGTGGAAGGCGATGACACCAAACTATCGAGAAATTACAGAGAAAGTAAGAAGTATATTTGGTGTAATTACAAGGAATGTATAAGCCCCATCACGGTGACAATAAACGACGAAAGAACAATCACATTATCGGAAAAAGATCACGAGAATCTCTCAAAGCTACTTCCCCAAATGAGAGAAATTGAGAAAAAAAGGCAGATTGAAGAGAAAAAAGAAAAAGAAAGCAGGCTCCAGCAAAAAAAGGCGGGTGATCCTGAAGATATGACTGTTGCTATTCTTCGCGAAATCTTAACCGAATCAGGAGTACCCTTCAAAACATCTGATAAAAAACAAGTTCTTATAAACAAAGTCCGCGAGCAAAGAAATAAACGACAAAATCGTACTGAATCTACAGAAGTCGACGTTTGCTTGCAAGCGACCATAACACAGGAATTCACAGAACAGCAAACATTGAGCGAAGAAGACAGACTAGGAAACGACCTAGCTGATGGCTCAGAGAAGTTGCTCAACAGTGTCCTTAGAACAGAATGCCGTTTTCAAGTTATTTATTTTGATTCTAGACGGCATCGCTTGCTAAAGATATTGATCATTATATTGTTTTTTCTAGCCACCTCTGTAGATGTGAACATGTTTAAGTTCATTGAAGGATTTTTTGCATGTGTTAAGCTGTTGAGCGACCTTTTATGTGCTGAAATCGCTGAATTTTTTTTAGAGATTGCCATACTGTTAACGACTCTGTTGCTAATTTTAATTGCTTTCCTTGCAAATATGGCGGTTTCATTTATCGCACGTTATCTAGATCTCATAATCTTAAGTAACGAATTCCGCTTTCAAGGACGGGTTTTTTGCAGTTAGGTTAACTTATGTCAAATAACTTGAAAACAGTTTTTTAGCATTGTTTCAGTTTATAATATTTTGCTTGGGTTATAGTGTGCGCAGCTGACGGTTTTGTTGGGGAGCGAGTGAGCGGCAAGGTCGCTAGAAACAATCGGCAAAGTGAAAGAAGGCGAGTCTTCGCAGTAATCTCCCACGCGTGCTTTCCGACGAAATCGCCAGCTACGCAGACTACTTGGGACTCCATAGGTTGATAACATGAAATAGAACTAGAGTGAAGGAGGATTTATTTTCTATTGTCTGTTGAACTTTGCGTTTCGGGTTTTCTTGCCGAAAGTCCATAAATAAAAAATTTATTCATTTATTACTGTTACTTAGACAGACTGTTCAATTATCTGGTTGTATGAGGGTGAATTTAAGATTTGTCTTTTGTGTTCGATTAAGTTCGATTTGGTTCGATTAGTTCGGAAATCGAACGGAATCGAACTCTCTCACACAAAGTTTTGGGTTCGATTCTGTTCGATTATCGAACTAATCGAACCGAATCGTTCGATTAAGTTCGATTCAGTTCGATCAAGTTCGATTACCGAACTGTTCGATTAGTAACGTCGGGATAAAAACTAATCACAGGTAGAGTTTATGACATTAAAAACTGATTTAAACTTTTATTTTGCGTTTAAAAATAATAAGCAATTCACTTACATGTAATTTAAAATGGGGTTTCAGTGCATTCCACAAAGTAACAGTTCTGTAATAAAACGATCGTTGCCCAGACTTAATCTTAAAAAGCGGTATGTTAAACTGCGTAGAAGATCTGGTCTCCTAACCACTAACGTTCCCTCTGGAGATAACATTAGATCGAAGATAGTTTGGTACTTGACCTGTCATAGATTTAAATGCTAAGATAGTGTCTCTTACTAGATACAGGTGGAACTCAACTGGGATCCATCTCAGATTTTTCAGGGCTGGAGTATACTCCAATACTCGTGTTTCTTACAATTTGACACCATATACTATTTACAACACTAACACTTCTTACAATATGATACTTTTAATTTGTAGAACATAATAATCTTCTTACAGTGTAATTTATATTTTTTTTTATCTTACATCACATTCTATAGTTTGTTGTCTCAGTCTTGGTACATTATACAGGTGTACCGGTATATAAATAACTATATTAATTTTTTATCATTATCAATAATAACAAAAAAGTGCACATTATATATTAAGATAATAGCAGGACGTATCGATAAAAGTAAAAAAGGAAAAAAACAACAACAAGAAAAACAAGAAGAAAGGGACACAAAAAAAATTCAAAATGAAAAGCAAGGCCGCAATTCTAATGTGAAGGCTTTGGAAGAAGATTGGAGTTGTACAAAACAAAAATTGAAATGCAATAGAGGACTATCTAATAAACAGCTAGATGGAAGTCACAGTTTATTTGAAACAGTTACATTTTGAGTTATATTTCTTAACAGCGTTCGTCTTATAAGCAAAACATTTTTCAATCTTCTGACACTTTAAGAATTACATGTATCTTTACTCCAAGCAAGAAATCGTTGAAGCGCATGTGTTTTCACTGATGGGTTGTCATCATCACCCAATCACCATGCAGAGATTCTGTCGGCGTTCTGCACAACCCCCGATACTATTTGCGCACCAATTTTGGTCAAATCGAGATTTATCCTGTATATACTATATTAATATATATATATACTGTATATACGCGCAGATTACAATCATGCCACCTGCAGGGGCAATAAATTTCCTTCTTTCAAGGTAAATTTGCACTGGTCTTACCTGATTTTTCTCAATCACTCTGTTTAACATTATAACTGCTTCACTGTTTTGCTCCCATATCATCTGCCAGAAGTGCTTTGCAGTATGGGGCAAGGGTCCCTGGAAATTACAAAATATTTATATCACAAAACAATTTAACTAAGCTTCACCTCATAAAATTCAAAGCCAATACTTCTGAGATACCAAAGTCTAAACACACGAAGTTGTTGCATTTGTGCATGAATCAGTGGTGCCACGAGTCACAACAATTGAGTCTAGCTAAGTCACTAAAAAAGTCATGCTTTAAAGGCACATTCATTTGGATGGTCAAAGATCTGAAGGGAAATAACAGCATACAGGGTTTTAAATCAGAATCAGAGAAGACGGCAAAAGTTTAGGAGTTGGCGGAGAAGGTAGCACCTTAGGGGGCTTTGTGGGCATAACACCCCTGGGAAAAATTTTATATTTGGGCCTCTTAGAATGCATTTCCTGAATTCTGGAGGAGTAGTTAGGTTATTTAAACAGAACAATACTAATCAGTGTAACACATTGTCAGATAGTGTACATGTATGTAAATACTCTTGAAAGTTTTTGCTATATTTGATTCTTGCAAATAGTGATAAATTGCAGATCCCAATGCATCAAGTGAGACACAATGTATAAGCATACATGACATACTCAAGGGTTTGCAATGCACTATAGGGCAATTTCTAACATGGCAAATTTTTCGAATGTTTGAACATCTATTAGTCTTTTTATGGCAAAGGATTGACTTTCTCAGTTTGAATGATTTATAGGCAAAGATCTTCCAAATTAATTTTGTGAAGGACCAAATGTCTAAGAAAACTGCCAATATTAATCATCAACACAGAGAAATGTAGTAGCCATTTTGGCAACTTAACTGGCATTTTCAGTTGCCAAGAATGAAAAGTTTGTAACATATTTGCTGACCAGTGAATCGCAATTTCGATCCCTAAATTTAACTGTGAATTTCAAGAGTAAAGGACAAATGACTTTAAAATTGTTTGATTGATAACTGGTGAAGATGTGAATAGACCATTTGCATTATGACGTAAAAGCGCAATGACTTCTGGTAGTTGTAGTTAGTTTCGCGGGAAAAAACCATTTCTGCCTTATGATTGGCTAAGGGCAGCCAAGCGTGAAGGTGGACATCCAGGACTTTTATTTTGATCTGAAGTTTGAGCTGCTAAGTTCACGCTCTTATTGTCGCTTCGAAATTTGTTTATACATTTATTTTTTCAGTTCCCTGTCAAAAATATAGAAAACAGGATGATAGCTTTGGAAGGAAAAATGACTAAGTTCTGTGTTTTAACCAAGACAGACAAATAATGTTGTTCGTGTTCAAGCAAGTTTAATATGTTCGTTGTGCGGCGGAGTTGACTTGGTAGAAATTCATTCATCGCGGCCGACAACTTCTCTTCGAAAATAATTTTAGCCTAATATCACAGCTTTAAAACATCGCGCACTGGAAACAGATTGCTTGAAAGGACGAGTCTAGGATATAACTAAATTTGTGTGGAATCAAGTGAAAGCAAGGCAAAGATTGACTTTGTTTATCATGTATTTTCAGACGATCGCTTCCATCGATCGGAGGTGAATAAATTCTTCACTGAAAAGCTTAGAAAATTTACCATTTATCATGATTGTTCGGCAAGACGGTCAGTTTAATTTATTTTTACAGTGAGACAGAGAAACGAGTCAAATAATTTTCCTCGTTCAATCGAGCTTCATCGATGAATCATGAAGGATCAATCATAAACAGTTTTAAGCTGATCAATCAAAACTACCCTGTGCAGGTGAATACAGATTAGTTGTTTTAAATCTTAAAATTGTATTTCTGTTTTCGTCAAATTTATATTCTTTACCAAAGAAGTTTTCTTGTTTTTGTGCTGGAAATGTCAACTCGTAGAGTAGCAGTTGTGACAGCTGTGGTTTCAATCCGAGCCGGAGGGCCGTGCGAGCAAATATAATTTTATTTCCATAATCTTGTTGATGAACGATTACTTGTGAGACTCGAAAGGTGAGCCTCAAAGATTTTTACGAGTGAAGACATCATGTACTGTACTCCCCCATGTTTAGAAAGGGTAAAATATTGCGTCTTCGTATATTATTTGAAAATACCTGGCAAGCAAAAGTTTTTAGGAATTTAATTAAATAACCGCGTGGACTCGAGTGGAGGAAACACTCGTTGAAACTTCACTGCAAAATGCAACCCAGAAAATGTACAATTTCTTGCATAACTTTTTTTTTCATTTTAACGGACTTGGTTTTATACTGAGAGGTTGCTTTTTGCGCTTTAAATGTCGCCCCAGGGACGTCTTCTTCGGTGAGAGTATTTTTCTTTACCTCCATCACGATTTTCTTGGGCAGGCGGGCTTGATGACGATTCAAAATTTCCCGCGAACATAACTACAACTACCAGAAGTCTTTGCGCTTTTACGTCATAATGCAAATGGTCTATTAACAACAAATTCGCTCTCATATTTACAAATAAAGACAACACAACACTGGCAGTAAATGGGACTATGGACACTGGGTGCTCCCTGGGATAGCAACAAGCGAGGGTGGTAGCAACACACCCTGAGAAGCGTAATTGGGTGGTTAGCGAACAGCACCCTGCAAACTAAGTGGGGCGGTTAGCGGACACAAACCCCAAAGCACAAACTTGGGCGGTTAGCGGACACACCCAGATAAAGTGAATGGCGACAGCAACCCTTGGGCGGTTCGCGGGCACGCCCAGTGAATGAATGGGGTGGTTAGCGAACTCACCCAGCGAATGAAGCCCCCCGACCCAGCTAGGTAGCTAAAGATAAGGTGGGCTAAGGGACCCACCCAACCTGCCACGGGCGATGGCTAAGTGGAAGGTGTGCACCCAGGCCAGTAGTCCAAGTTTATTGTAAAGGGAGGGTAGGGATGGGAAAAGCAAACTTACGAGTAACAGTAGATAGCGTGTGTTGCGTGCTAGTAGAAACAAAGACTGGTATATAAAAGCACACGCACGCACGCATTGTTCACTTGAGACCTGATATGCTACGGATGGCCAAAACTGATAATGGAATCAACGATTGACATAAGCACTAAGTGCTGATAGTGATACCCAGTTAATGGAGCTGATAGCATCCACTGTTTATATAGCAAGTTCGCCGGAATGTTTGTAATACAATACATCGATTAAAATAACTCTGTAGCCAAGGCATATTTACTGAATAATGCTACGCTCTTGTAGTTAACTGTACTTTACGAGTAAAGTGTACATTAACAACAAATTCGCTCTCATATTTACAAATAAAGACAACACAACACTGGCAGTAAATGGGACTATGGACACTGGGTGCTCCCTGGGATAGCAACAAGCGAGGGTGGTAGCAACACACCCTGAGAAGCGTAATTGGGTGGTTAGCGAACAGCACCCTGCAAACTAAGTGGGGCGGTTAGCGGACACAAACCCCAAAGCACAAACTTGGGCGGTTAGCGGACACACCCAGATAAAGTGAATGGCGACAGCAACCCTTGGGCGGTTCGCGGGCACGCCCAGTGAATGAATGGGGTGGTTAGCGAACTCACCCAGCGAATGAAGCCCCCCGACCCAGCTAGGTAGCTAAAGATAAGGTGGGCTAAGGGACCCACCCAACCTGCCACGGGCGATGGCTAAGTGGAAGGTGTGCACCCAAATTATGCCCCAAATACTGCCAGGACAATACATTAGTAAACACAAATTTACAAAGGTCTACACTGTCCTGTGCTTGGATCCCAAGGATGAAGCGGAGAACTATGTGTGGTGGCCAGCTGGGCAGGGACTGATTGGAGGATTGAAGCAGGTGTCCTTATATATTGGGTGTAGCAGTTGCTGGACCATCGGCCGAGGGTTTGGATAAGCCAGGGGGAAGGCCGGCCTCTGCAGCAGTTGTAGCAGCCCCAATGCGGAAACTGTGGGATGCATAACGCTCTGTGGCAAAGCCTAAACGTTGGAGCAGGATGCGCAGGATTGAAGTGACTTTGTCCCTGGTGAGAAATTGCCCAGTAGAGAAGAGGTAAAGCGGGGTGGCACTGCGGGATGGCTGATGCGCTAGGTAACGATGCATGGCCCGTACTGCACAAACCGAGCGGCCAGAAGGAGCAAGTTTGATGGAACAACCCTTCCGGAAGGGATCGGTTTTGGATGCTTTTAGCTGCATTGTTAAGGATCCATCAGAGGTAAAACTTATGTCTGAATGAGACAAGTGAACGAGGGAGTTGAAATAAGTTGAAGATGGTGAGGTGAACTCACTTGAACGTAAAAAACCAAAGAAGGCCAAAGTGAAGGCTGACCAGAGCATGAGTTTGTCTTGCGAGGCAAACTGGGGGTCAGCTGACAGTGCTCCTTTCAATTGACGCATGACCGACATAGTTATGGGTAGTCGGCGTCGAGAAGAAAGTCCATTCGTGCGTTTAATGCCACGTAACAGTAGATGAAGGAGGGGGGCATCTGCAAACGGGTCGGTGAGGCGGTTTTCGATGTGGGCATAACGGATCCCGGCCAGGTACAATTTAATGGTGGGGAAGCTGACTTGATCGGAGAGCCAAGACGCAAAATATCGTAGCTGTAATTCAGATGCAGGGAATGGATCCCATTGCCTGGAGTAGCAGAAGGTAGAATACCTGCGAATTCCAGCTTGGTAAGCACGGCGTGTGGAGGGTGCGATGGCTTGCGACTGGAGAAAAGCTAAGCGACCATCCAGAGGGTCTTGGCTGAGGGGGGAGCTGCCGTCTGATCCCAGTCTGCCTGAGGGGCGAGTTGGCGGAAGCGGAGCATCTGAAAACGGGACAAAGCATCAGCAATGGAGTTGTCAGTTCCATGAATGTGGGAAACAAGAACTGAAAATTGGTGGGAAGCAGCACAAAAGAATATTGACCGAACAAGGTGCATGAGGAGGGAGTTACGGGAGGAACCCTTTGCCCAAATATCCACAACTGATTGGTTGTCACAGTGAAATAGCAATTTCTTGCCCCTCCACAGTGGACCCCATAGGAGGCAAGCAAGAGCTATGGGGTACAGCTCCTTCCACTGGATGGAGCGGTCCGCCAAGTTAGGAGGCCAGGAACCGTTGAGCCAATGGCCTTGAAAATAGATGCCAAAACCAAGACCTCCAGAAGCGTCGGTGAAGAGCTCAAGGTCCGGAGATCTTGACCAGAATGGATCAGGAATAATAGCGCGGCCATTCCAGAGTGGGAGGAACTTCAGCCACCAAGCTACATCCCGGCGTGCTTCCACATTTAGGGATATATGATGGTGGGGAAGGCGAGCCGTTGTACTCAGGTCAATCAGGCGCCGGAGGAATATGCGACCAGCTGGGATGATTCGACAGGCGAAGTTGAGTTTACCGATGAGGGAGAGGAGTTCCCTTTTTATGCATTTTTTACAAGAGGACCAGGCCTGAAGTTCAGCTAAAAGCTCCGAGAGTTTGTCGGGAGGTAAGGAGCATTCCATAAGATTGGAGTCGATGAGTATACCAAGAAACACCAGCTGAGTGGTTGGACCTGCCAGTTTGTCGGGGGCCAGGGGAATGCCCAGGCGATCAGCGGTTTTGACCATGGTTTGGACTTGAGATGCACAGGATGGCGAAAGTGGTGGACCTACGGTAAAGTAGTCGTCAAGGTAGTGCATAAGAGCTGAGATGGCATAGTTGTTCTTTAGTATCCACTCAAAGGCATCGGCTAAACGATTAAATAGGAACGGCGAGGAACGGAGACCAAACGGTAGGCGGAGGTGGACATAGAATTTTCCTTGCCAATGCATGCCGAGGAGATCTCGGTCCATAGGAGACACCGGGCATAGACGAAACGCGTGCTTGAGGTCGAGCTTAGCCATTAGAGCACCGGTGCCAAAAGAAGCTACTAGGGATAGGGCTTGATCGAAGGAAGCGTAGTGTAAGGTGTAATCCTCTTTACTTATGAAGTCATTGATGGAAGAGCCTCGGGGTGAGGAAAGATCCATGATGATACGCCAAGAGCCGTCCTTTTTAGGAACAACCCCGAGAGGTGAGCATTGTAGGGTTGGAAGGGGGAGAGATGAGAAGGGACCTGCTGTGTGGCCTCTACTGATCTCTTTCTGGAGTGCCTCGGTAACTGCTTCAGGGTGAAGGAGGGTGGATTTTAAATTTGGAGTAATCCTGTGGTGACGGGGGCCCTGGTAGCCAATACGACAGCCAAATTGCAGGTCATGGAGCAGATCTGAAGCGAATTGTCGGTCAGGATAGTGCTTTAATTCTTGAGCCAAGTTGGGTATACAAACAGGAGTTGATGGAGGAAGGTGGGAAAGACTGGGGGACAGATTATTACAGTACTCCTTTTGGGCACTGAGTACTGGGATGGGTGCCGCCACAACCTTGGTTACTGCAGATGTGAAGGAATTGGCAGTTGGTGCGACGGCAGAAATGACGGTTGAAATCCCTGCAGGTGAAGTTTGGTGAAGGGGAAGAGAGGTTGACCTGCTGAGTGTGGGCAGGTGGCTTAGGGGTGCTGGTTGTAGAGGAGGCTGACCCAGAAGTGAATGGCTGAGCTTGGGCTGCGGGGCGACGAAAGGACTGGTTGGCTTGGGTATGAGTCGGGCAATTTAAAGTGCGATGGCCGTAAGAATGGCAAGAAATGCAAAAGGGGAGCGTTTCCTCTTTCAAGATATCATTGTAGAGCTGGTCGTTGGTATGGGCCCAAGACATCGATGGGTTAGTGGCGGCCATGTAGCGGAAAGCTGTGTCGTACATAATCCACGCGGACGCTCTAAATTTCCGGCTGAACTTACAGATCTGATCTTGGTAGGCCAGGAGATCAGGGGCAAGGAGAGGGAAGTGGTGAAGGATTGTTCTGTTCTCTACTGTTACTCGTAAGCAAACTTACGAGTAACAGTAGATAGCGTGTGTTGCGTGCTAGTAGAAACAAAGACTGGTATATAAAAGCACACGCACGCACGCATTGTTCACTTGAGACCTGATATGCTACGGATGGCCAAAACTGATAATGGAATCAACGATTGACATAAGCACTAAGTGCTGATAGTGATACCCAGTTAATGGAGCTGATAGCATCCACTGTTTATATAGCAAGTTCGCCGGAATGTTTGTAATACAATACATCGATTAAAATAACTCTGTAGCCAAGGCATATTTACTGAATAATGCTACGCTCTTGTAGTTAACTGTACTTTACGAGTAAAGTGTACATTAAAGCCATTTTCAAGAAGACAAACTTAAACCTTTAATAATCTTTACATAATGCGGTAAGAGTCGTGAGCCATCTTCACTGTTTTTGTAAATGTTTTGAATGAAAACAATGTGACTGTTTTAATGATAAAAAATTTAAGGTAAGCTTAATCAAGCTTATAAAGTGCTCAGTCACTGTACTGGAAAAGTGGGTGGCGAAAACACATGAAGTAGCCAGCGGTCCTTATTGAAAACCCTGAGCATAAGTAACAGCAGATGGCTCACTTGTTTGGAAATAATTGCTGCCTACCCAGCCCTGAACTGGCTACCCCATTAATAATTAATTTTGATGTCAAATGTATTTATTTAAATGATACACTGTATTTCAGGTGATGTCAGATTTCCAAAGATTACTATCAACAAAAAGGGTGCCTTTTTCTTCCAATCCACTAGTTTGAAAAAAGTAATCATGGAAAACCATAAATCACTGTAAAGCTAACAAAACATAGAATCCAAAAAAAACAATACTTTTAACCATTTTTAAGCAAATATGACTATCACTTTATGTCGTCATACAATCGGTAAGATCTTTTATTTTGTTGTTCTGTTGTCTGTTTAGCACAATCGAACAGAATTAAAGTTTAACTTTACAAGAAATTACCGTATGGAACACAAGAAAAAAATACTCCCGTGAGAAAGAGACTAATTTATACTAATTTATATGATGAGATTTATAAGATTTAGTAGACAGAAATTTCTAATTCTTATAATATACAGGGCCGCTATGAACAAGAGACTGTTTGACCTTTCTAGCAGCTTTTAACTCTCTCTGTTTATAGGAAGTCACGCTACAATATAATGCAATCTTTGTTGGGACAAAGTGTTTGCGAATTTTGTGCTGCAATTCATTTGTGTATTTTTTTTTCAATTTCTTTTGATTATGAACAGAGTATCGGATTTAGTGTATAAACTTGGATCAAGATTTTCCGTGGACCTCTCTAAACTCTAAAGGGTGATTCTAATGTTGTGTACACTGTACATTAAGCTGCATCTTTTACGCTTTGGTGCAGTCACAAAACCATTTTGGAGTGAATAAAGCATCCAACAACTGCAGTGACTGTAGTGGTTTTCTTTTTCAAGTATTTTTCTCCCAAGCAGCTTGTTGGGAGACTGCAGGGCAGAACGTTTATTGTTGGCATTGGAAGACCCTAAACTGGTTTCTCATCGGTGGTGGTTATTTTTTGAGGATTTTATTTCTGATGTTTGTACAAACAAAAAGAATTTGGTTTTGTTTATTTTTGAGAGGTTCACTGAAAATTTATTTCGCTGATCTAAAGCATTGACCTAGTTGTTTACAATGTGTTCATACAAAATTCTCACACTGTTTATTTGTAGAAAGAAATTTGATAAGGTCAGATTCTAGTCACATGCTATGCAACCAGGTGATCCTCTTTGCAGACTTCAAAGCATAAAATAAAACGCAAGCTCAAGCTTCTACATTCACAGTGCAGACCTTCAAACTTGAATGGTAAGGATTTTTTTTAAACGTTTTGGAAGATTTTTCTTTCAGCTTTTTTTGGAAAACAGCTCCAATTTCAGGTTTCGGTTTTGCAAGATACAAAGTGACTGAACTGCAACACTTTTGTTAACATCCAATTTAAGAGCCTTTCCGCTCATTCAAATTGAAGTTTTGTATTCAAATTACCTGACTGGACAGAATGAATGTGACGAAAGTTTGCATGTTTGTTCAGCGCAGACCAACTCGCAATATTTTATGCTTGAACAAACACGGTAAAGTTTTAGCCGTCACAGATCACGCCTCAATGCACTTTAGTAAGAAACATATTTTAAGATGTGTAATACGTACATGTAATAGAAAAGTCATTTTAAGCAATTGCGTGACTGACAAACAGTTGACATTTTTCACAGCTTGAGCATTGTAAAACAATTGTACAATTGTTTTACACTGTCTGTAGTTCTGATTATTTGTCATTTAGTTGATGGAGGGTTTTGCCTGGGCGCTTGCCCATCGAGCAAGTGACTGTGAAAGTTACTTGCCGGGCCTTGAAAACTAGTTGTCCCGGACTACTGGACAGGACTTTTGTCAAGCCCTGAAACTGACAGGGTTTTCTAAACTGAATCACCAACAGAAGAAAGATTTTTGATTTTCTTAATTTATAAAGCCTCACAAGCTATGGTGCATTAATATCTGACAAATAATTGACCAAGTTTCATTATAACCATACAAATCTACATTCCCTATTGATTCATTTGAACGGAGGTAACTTAAAATCCATGTTCTTCTCCTTTTCTTTCTTTGGCCAAGGCTTTCTCTTTTTTCTAAGGCAACTCTTCACTCTTCTCCTTTTTGACACATTTTATGAATAGAACCCCCAAGCTTTTCTCTGCAGTAACTGAACTTTTGTGAGGCGAGTGATCAGTGTAATTGGCAGTAATTTGAGATTCTGAGTGAATTGTTGTGTGTAGAATTGTGAACAGAATGCTGAATGCCTTACTGCGTTTATCATAACATCTTGTTAGCATATCTTGCATTCTTGTAATGATTTTGGAAAATTTGTTTTAACAGATTTTTAATTCTACTTTAAAGCTAGGGTTAATAAATTTTAACAAACCTGGGTAAGAATGTACTTTTTGTTTAACCTCGTAATCTGTAAACAAAAGTTAAATTATAGATAATCAGTCTGTGCCCAAAACATTTACAAGAATAAAGGGTAGGTGTTTTTAAGGAACAACTAAAAGTATAGGTGAAATTACCATGCTTGAATTGGTTGTTGTATAAACTTGTGTCATTATAATTATGTGGTGAGATCATGTTAAAAGGTATTCAGTTTATATTCCTGGACCATGATTCAAAAAATGTTCCTTCATACATGTACACTTGATGATGTGCAATATTATTGCTTAAAAACTCTCATATCAGGCAGCACTTGATGTTATAGCCACATTTTCAAATCCAACTCATCCAAAGAAACTTCCGCCCTACCAAAACTGTACATTCCTGGTGTACCTATGTGTCCTATAGTCTTGTTCTGTAACACAGACATATTTATCTTTGGTTTAAAATTTTTCAAACAAGTTTAATTTACAAACCAAAAATTTGTAAACCGAAAAATAAATGTAAACCACAACACATACCTCGACAAGATTGGCATTTATAAAGTCTGGAGATCCTTCCTTTAAAATGATTCGACTGTGATCATCTAAAAATAAAAAGTGCATAGAATTGATAAAAAAATTTAACCCAGAGTTCTTCCAAACAGATTATTTGTGGTGTCACATTAAAAGGTTGCTGGGGACTGGGGCAAGAGGGGGTCACCCATAGCAAAGCTATCTACCGTATCCTTAGACAAAATCAATAGGATGAGGGAATGGATGTATTTTCTGGATGTTTCTGATTGACAAAAACTGCTATCTGAGAGGTAACCGGTTGTTTCGCCTACGAGTTGTTTCGCTAACGACCAGTTCGCTAACGTGTTAGGTCGTTTCGCCTACGTCTGAAGTCGTTTCGCTAACAAGCCGTAGGTCGTTTCGCTAACGTATTATGAAGATTCATATTTTATAATATGTACTAATAGAATATAACAGTAACAAATCAATCCGCATTAAAGACCCGTTGAGTTTGACGATGACATCAAATTCAGCGACGAAAACACGACAAAACATATCGTAGTTAAATGTGTCTCCATGTTTGTCCGAAAAAGAGCTGGAAGTCAAGTCCCAGTCCTCCGCGTAACATCAAAGACTGATCAACATTGTAGACAAGTATACGTGATCAAAAGTTTATTTCACCCAGCTTTTTTTCAACAATCGACCAATTCGGGTCGGCTAACTGAACATATGCAAATTACAAAGACTTAAAGTTTAGTCAAGTTTTGTAAGCAAAGCGACATCACAGTATGATCATCAGTAATTTAGCGATGTTTTGTAATCAAAGCGTCTTCATAATTAAATAAAAGTTTGGCGAGGTTTTGTAATCGAAGCTAAGCGTCTTCACAATCGATTGAATGTTAGCGAGGTTTTGTAATCAAAGCGACTCCATAACTGATTAAAAGTTTGGCAAGGTTTTCGAATAAAAGCTAAGCGTCTTCATACAAATCGATTAAAAGTTTAGCGAGGTTTTGTAAATGATGCGTTTTCATTGAAAGATTCAGTGAGTATTTAATCGAGCGCGCGCAATAAGAGTTGATTGCGTTTATTTTTTCGATTGACAGAAGCTCTTGTGTGTGTTGTTGATATTAGGTTTCGTCGAAGGGAACAAGTTTAATGTTAACATAAAGTAAAGTTTGCAACGCACCATAATTTTGTTTTATTTTGTAAAAAGTAAGTTGTTTACAGTTTGAGTTTCTTAACAAAACCAGTTAATCAGTGGCACGCGCAAGGTAAGTGTTATTTTTTTTCAGCTTTGTTATCGACTTTTCTATTGTTTATACTTGTGACTTTCTGGACAAAGAAAGCTAATTAGTGCCTCGCGCTTAACTTTTTGAAGCGATTCGAGTTTGTCTTTCGGCAAGAGGGTTTCAAACATCTATAAATCGGAGAAATATAGCTCTAAAAAGAATTACATTTGGTTTACCAACGTGAGTTCGATTGTCTTATTCTGTTGATGAAGAAGCTTTGTTTCTCTGTTAATGAAAAAGAACTAAAAGAGACGTCAGGGTATTAACTTTATATGTTAGCGAAACGACCTACAGCTCGTTAGCGAAACGACTTTAGACGTTGGCGAAACGACCTAACTCGTTAGCGAACTGGTCGTTAGCGAAACAACTCGTAGGCGAAACAACCGCAATTCATCTGAGATGTTGCAAGATTGTGTACTTTCTTGAAGTAAGACATCTTTCAGTTTGATCACAATTTACTGTAATTTAGTTTTGAAAGGAATTGAGCTTTTGATTTACTATTCAGTTCAGTAAACAGTGTACGATCTTCCGTGACCTTTAAGATTTTGGCACCTGCTGAAATTCACGATTGTTTTTTTGCAATAAAAGCTGTTGAAATAATTAACTCATAGCCTTGTTAATCATTTTTAAGTCTGTTTTCTTTTAATATTGTTATCATTAATAATTAATTTATGTTTATTGGTGACCTAAGTCTCAAATTCGTAACTGGTCGCAAAATGGGCTGATTTGCACTAGCAGACACATTTGAAATGTCATGACATTTTTGACAAAAACAAAATTGTGGCGACAAGTCAGAGACATCTTGAAGAGAATAGCTTTGCATGTGCTCCTGCCATTCCTGTAATTTCTCAGCATGGCTTTCTTGGACAAACATCAAATATGCAGTACCATGCGACAAAAATTTTTAAAACAATTTGCATTTAAAGTACATGTGTTCTCATGAAGTGGAATAATGAGTCATCTCAAGATAACTTTTTCTTTTCTCATTCCTACATTGGGCAAACACTTCGCTTATAAACATGCTTTGCCTATCATAGAAAGATTTTGCAGCTGAATTATGATAGTGAGAGTCATATCACGGTGCATACGGCCTCAACAAATTTTGAGTTCAAGTGTTATTTTTAGGTACAATTTAGACCAAACACAAAAGTCAATCAACAGCGTATTGTTATCTGGCATTACAAAAAGCATGAGAATGTGGATTGTCATGAATTGTCCTGCCTCTAGCCCCTTTGAAGTTTTGTTTGTTTTGACAAAATTTATACCAGTCCCAGACAAGTGGTTTGCGCTTGTTTTTGCAATTGTTTGACAAAATGTATCACGCGTGCAATGTGGACCAATCATAACACAACTGCTTCTTTATTGTCGTAAATTGTTGGACAAGTTTTGCGTCTCAAAAAACGTATTCGCACTTGTTCTCTGCAACAATTGACACATAAACGATGAAATCTACCAATTGTTACAAAACTTGCCCACTAGTGCAAATTGGCCTTACACTATTAAAAAATCAATTTCAAATATATAAATAAATACTATTTCTAATATAAGTATGCAAACTTTAGTACTTTAACCCTTTAACTCCCAAATTTTCCCCAAAAACGCGTTTTTTTAGCCGCTAAACTGAAACTTTGGTGCTATGGTCTTGAATTTACCTCAACTTTGCTAAAGAAGCACTTTTTTACACTTCAGCAACATTTTGATAAAGATTCTGTGTAAAAATGTACAATATTTCACTTTGGTGCATGCGCATAACCAAAATTTGTAACGATTCTGCACCAAAAATGGATTGTGTTTTTCTTTGATTAGCTCTGTCAGAATGCAACTGATATTCAAAATGAACAGTTCTGTAGAAAGGTCGATCCAAGCTCTATCAGTTTCTAATCACGAAATTCCACTGATGTGCAAATTGATGACGTCACAAGTGAATCAATGACTGTACCTCCAAACAGCGCCTACATATGCGTTTAGGAGTGAAATGGTTAATGAGCTACTTTCTCATTGTGGTATACTGTTTCTTTTATATAAGAACATGTTTATTTATCAGGCTGAATTGGTTCTTATAATAAAAGGTGCTTTATCGGCTAACTTTCAGCATGATGTCTTTAATACACTTGTTCTTATATGCAGGTGGTTACTGTAGCTGATACTTACATGGCAAAACATCTCTGTACCGATTTAGCTGTCTATTTTCAGGAAGTCTTGCTGCTGTCAGAGCTCCAGCTTTCTGGCTGGCCTCCCAGTTGAGTCGCTACCGAGTTAAAGAAACATAATTTTGAAATAATTTCTAAATAAATACGCTCTTATATTTATTGTAAGTCTCGTCTCGCTTTAAGGTGTCTTCAGCTTGTAATAATGGTGGTAATATGTAAGTTTTCAAAGGTTGCAAAACAGCACAAAGTGCAGTTATCACAAAACCTCATAAGGGGTTGAAGCTTTTCACACGAATGTTCATACTTTGCACATCGTTTAACCGCCCCGGGCTCGTTCAAACATTTTTACGTAACATCTCACGTGAAAAGCATTGCTTTATCGCTTGGCCGGTTCAACGTTGGATAGTTAAGCCAGGCCTTTAGACCTACGCGCAAAACAATTCTTACTTGAAATAACCGTGGCCATGCTCTTGACTTGTCCAGTTCTTCCAGTTCAGACAACATGTTGCAGAAAATGACTGAACTTTAAAGCGACAAATTATAGGTATGTCATGACCAAAGCAGTAACTCAAACAGTTTCAAACTACTTCTACACGGACTTCCACACTCCTTTGCACTCTTCACTGAATATCCTTCCCTCTGACGACCCTCTGACACTTTTTCGACACTTCTCTTTCCCTCCTTCGCACTTCGACAACGCCAGTCACTCAGCGGCTCAAACAGGAAGCAAGTAGTACTTGGAGTAAGCCAGTTGAACCGTCCTCCGGAATTTAACTTGGCGAGGAAATGCCGAGTGGTTGACACTGGGCTGGCTGGCCCATTAGCAATTAGTCCAGAGTTTTCGGTAACATTTTAAAGTACCGGATTGAAAGGCCAAACTAGCGAACGGAAGCATTGAAGGGGATAAAAATAAGTGCCAGAGGCACGCCCTTCTAGAGCCAGGGACCGCGCAGGAAGAATTTGAGTTGGGGGGGCTGGGGGGGGGGGGGGGTGGAGGAGTGAAAGTCGAACCCTGAGTAAACTTATGGGGGAGAGGGCTCCGTGGGATCTTAGTTTTTGATCCTGCGTAAACTGAAACTGTTTGAGCATTTCGGTTTCCAGTTACAGCGAGCGAGTTCAAATCACCAGGAAATGTACAAAAATGCGTGAACTACAATCTTTCCCACTTAAATAAACTCAGAGACTCAAAGGACAGTGCAGAATGCAATATGGCCAAACATAAGTCAAATGAGTTCGCCTTTCAGTCTGAAACGCTGTTTCATGTGTACTTGTAAGATGTTGAAAGACCAAACGTGACAACTAAATCACGCGACAACTTCATCCGGGAGAAAGATTTCCCTTATTGAAAAGTCACACACGCGGCCCACCAGTTGACACAATTAAGAGTCGAATTTTTAGTAAAGGAAGTTTTCAATCATTTGAACCGTTGTGTTTTAAGTTAACTTTCGTTAATTTGAGAGTTTTTAAGCAGCAAACGTGATACTTTTACTTTTTGTGCAAACTTATGTAACATGAGTCTAATTTAATTAAGTAGAAAGAGTCTACAAGAATCCTGCCGCATTGAAAATCACATGGCACTAGGCTTAGATAACATTTAACTTTTGTTGGTTTGATTTTCAGTTGGGTATGGGTCGCACTTGGGAAAAGTTTTCATCTTTGCCGGTTAAAAAAAAGGAAAGAAAAAAAAAACGGAAAAACTTCTTAGACGTCAAAACAGCAAACGTGATACTTTTCCCTTCTGTGTAAACAAATGTAACATGACACTTTTTTCTCTCCTAAACTTATGTACCGCAACACTTGTTTTTGTCGAAAACATATGTAACTTGGTACATTTCTAGGGCAAAAAGGGCGACATCGATTGAAGTTGTTTTGCTTTAATTAATAAAACTAATTATAACACAGATATTATCGATAAATCCAAGAAATAGTTTTTCAGATTGGGAGATATAAGGTCACCTTTTAAAGACTAGTCGGTATGTTTTGGAGTTATAATCGAATGAACTACATAACATGACATAACATAAAACTTTATTTATCCTCGAATTTGATATAGCTAAGACAAGCTAGTTTCTTCGAGAAACAAGTGAAATATATATTAAAAAATAAAAATAAAATAAGTAAAATAGAAATAACAATATTATTATATCCGTTAACTTCTTACACATTAAAACTATATAAAAATACGATCGATATAGCGGCAACAGAATAAGAACGTGCCATTTCGTGACAATTTGATAATTAAATTAGTTTGTTTTATAATTGAATGAACTGATTTCTTTTGTGAACGAAACAAAATCTTTGTTGTAATAGTTCTGACAAACGAAAATGTGCATTAAAATTGTTTTGTTTTTGCTCCAAGCAAAGGTTATGAGATTTTTTTTGTTTATTTGCGAACGGTGACTTGGGTTCTTTTTTTCACGTAGGAGTGTAGTTTCAATTTGAACTGTTCCCGCGAGAATATTTAATAAACAAACAGGAAGCGAATTCAGTGGCATTCTCAGATATTTTAACTGAAATGTTCGGATACTTTTTAGTGTGTCTCCTCCAAACACCACTTGTGTTCCTTCCCGGGAGTTCCTTACTCTTATCTTTTCAACCGTAACACAATTGTTATTTGCTTGTAACAAGACACTGGTTTTCCTTGCAAATGCTGTAACATGATACTTTTTGTTTTTCTTTATGCGACATCGATGGCAGCTGTTTTGTTTTCAATAATTAAGCCAATTTTTCACTTTAATTTAATTAAGTTGCAGTTTCAACTGCTTGAATGACCTTTCACGAGAAGTAAAGAACAAATCAAATAAAAAAACATACCTTTCGAAAGGTTTTTAAAAGCGCGTTACAGCTTGGATATTTGTTTCCTGCTTACTAAGGGTTTCGTGCCGAAAATCACGGAACAAGTTTTTGCATGCTTAATTACGAAACTGCTGTGAAAGTCTCAAAATCTAACTTAATTAATTTGCGGTTTTAACTTGGCGTCTTGGAGTCTGCAGGAATCCTACCGCAAACGCGCGATGCACGCGATGTTCCTAAGAATAAAACGTAGTCGAATCTGCGCATGCGTTTGGCGCAAAGTACTTTGCTATCGAAAGAATAGTACCACAAGGAGAGCAAAAGGTCTTCGGAAACAAATATATACGTTTGAAATCTTCACATGAAAGTAACGTAGATATGCGCATGCGTTTGGCGCAAAGTACTTTACTCTAGAAAGAATAATACCACAAGGAGAGCAAAGGGTTTTCTTAAACAAATATACACCTGATTGAAGAAACGTTGACCCGTGAAAAGCCTAAACGATAAACGATGCGACCCAAATGTTTACTGGGAAATCGGAAAAAGTAATCGTCTTCTGTGACAGAATGAACATAACCATACGACAGGTTGCATAAATCATGCTTTTATAGAAAAATCTCGATGATTTGGTAAGTGCAGAATGCAATATGGAACAATTGAAAGTATGATGTTTTATATATGTTCGTGTTTATTTGCTTTATTTTACTTTCGGAAAAACTGTTCACAGGCTACTTTCCCAGGTGTTCCTTACGCTAATCTTTGCAACCGTAACACGACACTTTCGTTCGTTTGTAACAAAATACTTTTGTCTTCCTTGAAAATGCGATAACATGAAACTTTTGTTCTTTGTTTGTTTTACGGCGGCATCGATAACATTTGTTTAATTTAATTAAGTTACGGTTTAGACTGCACGAAAGACGATTCTCAAAAAACTAAAGAAACAAATCTAATCAAAAAACATATTTTTCGACAGGTTTTTTAAAACGCAGTACAGCTAGGATATTTGTTTCCTGGTTATCAGGTGTTCACGCCGAAAATCCCGGTGCAAGTTTTTGCATACCTAATTACGAAAGCGCTGTGAAAGTCTCAAAATCTAATTTAATTAATTTGCGGTTTTTACTTGGCGCCAAGAAGTCTGCAGCCTACCGCAAACACGCAGTACAAGCGATGTTCATGATAGTTCCAGAAAACAACGTAGACTAATCTGCGCATGCGTTTGGTGTAAATTACGTTGAGTAGTACCACAAGGAGAGCAAAGGTTTTACTGAAACAAATATATATCTTGGAGATCCTCATATAAAAGTAATGTAGATGTGCTCCACGTTTTACTTGGGGGGTATGGTCAGGTGCTCCCACCCCAACCCCCTCCACAGGAATAATTAATTAATTGATATTAATTAATTAATTAATTGACTATTAAAGTTTACACGTTAGCGCACTAGCGGGTTAGCGGACGACAGCCCCAACAAACCATCACAATAGTGCATTCTGCACTAAAAATGATAAATATTACCTTGATTATAAATAAATGGAATACTACTAAGCTTACCAATGCTGTCGACCCATAATCCCATTCGGTCTTATCGTTCATAGTTTGAGCTTTTTACGGGTCAACGTTTCTTCAATAAGGTATATACCTTTGAAATCTTCATATGAGATAAAGTACATATGGCCCATGTTTTACCTGGGACGTATGGTCAGGTGCTTCCTACCCCCTAACCCCTCCACAAATAATAATTAATTAATTGATATTAATTAATTAATTGCTGATTAAAAGTTTACACCATAGTGCGTTAGCGCTTGAGGGGTTTAGGGGTTTATCACACGACTGCCCACCAAACCATCACAAAAGTGCATTCTGCACTAAGAAGTAATGAAACACGTCTGTGCTCAACGCCCAATCAGCCTTCATTTGCAACTCAAGGACCAAAACTTGTTGTTCTTTTCTCACGAATCGAGCTCCTAACTAGGCAGCACATAAGGGTTTAAAGTACCGCAGTATCTCGCAAGATTGCAGCTCTCGCACCCTCTTTCGAATCATGTTTGGAGTGTAATAGAAACCTTGTGTAGGGAGAGGGTTGGTGATTGGCAGGGGCCCGGGGGTGGGCTGGGGTAGAGGCAGCCTTCCAATAATTTATGACTAAGAAGCCAGGCTCTTACTTGGTTGGTGGTATGGCTCACTTTAAGTCTCCAATGTCGAAGTTATAACATTTGGATGAGAGCTTATCGTGGGACCCCCATATTTACAGTGTTGTCAAAAAAGCGTCTGCCGGCCTCGGGGCTATCAAACGCGTCAGGAACGTAGGTCCCCTTGAAACCCTAATAACTATCTATAAAGCTCTCGTCCAACCGTACTTTGATTATTGTAGCTCCATATGGGGCAGCATAGGTGCGTGCCAGTCTGAGAGGCTCCAAAAACTCCAAAATAGGGCTGCACGTTTAATCACCTTCTCAGACCTAAGTGTTAGATCTTAAATTTTACTCGGTGAAATCGATTGGGACTGTCTGGAGCGAAGGCGTTCAAAGCAACTAGCGATTAATCTGTTTAAGGCTCTCCACAATCTTTCTCCAATTCGTTTAACAAGAATCTTTAAAACTACATTCAGTGGGAGGCGCGGTGGCCTAATGGTAAGCGCGCTCGCCTCCGAGTCGAATGGCCCGGGTTCGAGGCCTGGCCGGGGCGCTGCGTTGTGTTCTTGGGCAAGACACTTTACTCTCATAGTGCCTCTCTCCACCCAGGTGCATCCCATCCAGGGATGAGTAGCAATACTCCCCCCTGGAGCAATACTCCTAGTCGCTTAATGCTACGGAAACCGGGATAAGCTCCGGCCTGTATGGGCCACTAGGCTCGAAGCAGACTTTACCTTCAGTGTTCACTCACATAACCTACGAAATTCAAAATATAACCTCTTCTTTAAAATATAAAAAAAATGGTTTAAACAGATCTAAAAATATAAAAGGATACTATAAATTTTCGATCGCCTTCTGCGGTCTTCTTCAGAGAATGATGGATTTTGCAAGGTTCGAAGAATTCTAATAAGTTGCATTGACGTTATTGTTCGTTGCCCCCCTTGGGAGCAACTAGCGATGCGTAAACCCTTGGGAAGGGCGCTCTTTCGTTTATAGTGTTTTTTGTCGAGGAAAGAATGTAAAGACTCCAGAAACAGTCTTTTATTCTTGCTGCTTACACCTGTTTCAAGAATTTCGGCGTAACTTGGATGTATGTCGTGGCCGATTTCTGCATGATGTTAAATCGCGGAGTTGATATTTCCGTTTGTTCCGGGCTTGTGTTCGGCCCCTCGCGTTTACCAGCTTCTTTTGCTTTCCCCAACGTATGCAAATGAGCATGTACTGCAAGTCACTTTGTAGACAATTCCTTTCAACCGCTCTTTATTCGGTCGGTCCTTGGGCTTTTTGAAGATATTTCCTAACGTTCGTACTGGTTTAAAGGCTGTCTTGATGTTTTCGCGGCTCAAAATCCGTCGAACGCGCTCCGACACTCCTTTCACATACGGGATGGACGTGTATGCCTTCGGATTCTCCTGGGTTCTTGGTTGCGTGTTTGTTTTTTTTATTCGCCAGCTGACTTGATGAAGCTCTCGGGATAACCGATAGCTTTTAAGTCATTAATAACGCGTTGTTTTTCGTTTTGTCTTTGCGCAGTTGTTGATGGAATGCACTTAGCTCGGTCCATTAGAGTCTTAACGACAGCTCTCTTGCTTTGCGCTGGGCTGTGTAAATGGAAGTCTAAATACTTGCTCGTATGTGTGGTCTTGCGGTATACACCCACCTCGATCCTACCGTCTAACGGTGTTGTTGGTGTCCAGGAAGGCTATGCTGTTCTTGCCCATAGTTGTTGTAGGCATCTCCACTGTAAACTGAATGTTGGCGTTTATCGAGTTTGAGTGGCTGTGAAAAGCTTCAACACCGTCCCTCTTAATGCACGCATTGGAATCATCGACATAGCGGCGCCACCACTTTGGTTGAACGGGCGGAGTTTCTAACGCTTTCTCTTCAACTTCTTGCATTACAAGCTCTGCTATCACCGCACTGACTGGCGATCCCATGGCACATCCCGATACCTGGTGGTATTGGGTTCCCTCGAATACAAAATAACTGTTTTGCAGCAAAAAGGAGAGTAAAAAATAAACTGACATTCAAACGCAAATGAAGTGAGATTGCATTACTTAATTAGACACTTATTAAAAAAAAATGCAATGGTCGGCACTTCATCGAATTACCGTCATTACCATGAGGTTGCTCGAAGAGCCTTTGATTTTATTTTGCTGAAGTGTAAATCAGTTGCGAAGGTTCAACATCTCCCCCCGGGCAGCCCCCCGTAGGGCTTTCCACAAGTTGCTCGAGATTTCCCACAAAGTTGCCCGTAAATTCTCAAAAAGTTGCTCAAAAGTTGCTTCTGATAATAAAAGACCAAAGTTGCTCGAAAGTTGCTCCAAAAAATCCAAAACGCTGTTTCTAATCAAGAGAATTTCTCTAAATATATGCTAATTTCCCTTTGAGAGTAAGGTTTCTAAGCAGTTTTATGCAATTTAACAGCAAAAGAAGTATTTAAATAACATATTAAGGGGAGCATTTCTTAAAGAGCAATGATTTCTTTAACTGAGAAAAATCGTGAAGATAACTATGACGTCATGTTTGCTGACGAGTTTTGAAATGTTTCAATGTAGAATGAGCCGAAAGTTGAAACGTCTTCAGATGTTCCTCAAAAATCTTCGGCAAACTTCGTGGATCTTCGAAAACGTTCGTATTGCCTTTGAACAACACTCGGATAATCTTCGGTAAACTTCGGTCTGGAAATTTTCTTCAAATGCAGCAAGTTGCTCGAGAGGAAAAAAGTTGCTCAAAGGGGAAAAAGTTGCTCGAAATACGAAAAGTTGCCAAAAAGTTGCCGAGCAACTTGTGGAAAGCCCTAACCCCCCCGGGCATTTGAATTTTTGGAAAATTTGCGGCCAAAAAGCCATTCAAATGCCCCACTACAAGTCCATTTTCAGTGATCAAATGTCCCCACCCCCTGGAAAAATTAATAGTTTAACAGATAACTGTTTTAACTATGTAGCTTCTTATGCTCGTAAAATCCTGTCTGCCTACTGGCTCTATAAATAGACCACACAGCTTTTTCCTCTAGTCTATAGTGAATGCATAGAAGATAACCAATACATAGAAGATAAACGGTCTCCGCCATGATTATAAACCCACTTGCGTTTACTGAGACGCGCGGGGCACGTATAACTAGAAATCAAGTCTGCGTCCAAATTTCCCACCCCTATGTGCTCGGATCAAATTCCCCACCCCCGTGAAACTTCGATTATCAATTTCCTTGCCCCCGGGAAGGCAAAGGCGTCAAATGCCCAGTGTATGCCCGGGGGGGGGGTTGAACCTTCGATTTGACTGATACATAGATTTAATATGCTGAACCTTCCTGTGAGTACGGTTCATTTAAGACATTTAAGCAAGGCTATTTTATTCCGATTTAAATAACAAAATAACAAATAATAAAAAGGGAAAAAAAGTTATTTCCCGGCCTAGGTCGGTTTCAATGTATGGGGAAAAACTGTACCCTTGGGCCGTACTCAAGACCTAGGGCACAGTTTTTCCCTAAACGGAACTCCTGGCCGGCAAATAACATATTTTAACAAACAGCATGCAATGCATGCAGAAGCGATGACGTGGAAGCTGACAACTGCCATTTAACATCAAGAAAGTAAACAGTTTGCCGATAAAACAAGTTGCAAAGAAGTACAGTCCGACCTCTATTAAGTGGCCACCCTTTCCAAAGTCCCGATTTATTTGTCAGTAAACTGCTATATTTGATACATCTATTTAACGGCCACCTCTATTGAGCAGCCGCGGCCACCTTTTAGCTGTCGCAAGTGTATTATTTCTATGGTTTTTTACCTTTATTATAAAGCGGCCAGCAAATTATCTTTCCAAGCGTGATAACAACAAGAAAACAAGAACTGCAATTTAATCTCCACTATATCGAACTATAACAAGTCACCGGCATACCGCGTGCACATGCAAACTTTTCACATCCAGCGCCATACAAACAATTTGTTTCAGAAGACACCTCAATCAGCTCAATTGACGACGACTACGACAAGGAATTAGAAGAACCATCAATCAATAGCCTTGCAGAAACCTTGCGCATAACTTACCAACTCTGGCACTTTGCCCATCAGTTTAATGGGTACCAAGACCTTGCCCTAGCTGTAGGAAAGGCAAATGGCGATGTTTTGCATATTTTTCTGTACATTATCAACCCGATGAAATACTGTACATTTCAACTACGTGTCCTCTACTATGCATGGGTGAAAATGCACAATTGTAGATTTATCTTCATATTTGTTCACTTGTTAAAAGCATTTTGCTATATAGAGTCAAACTATCCATTATTGAATGAAATGAAGAAAAAAAATTGTTTTTTGATCACCAAAATTATAGAGTAAACGCACGCGTGTATGGCACTAACAGGGCTCGTACTAGAGGGTCTGGGGGCATGGTAGTCCAGTCCCTGAACTCTCCCTTCCGCGCGCCCTATATAGGGGTTGAATCCCCTATAAAGGGCGCGCGAAAGGAAGAGTTCAGGGACTGGACTAGGGGCATGGTCCCCCGGGAAATTTTTAAAATTGAAAAAAATGCCATTTATTGAGTTCCCTATTGTTAGCGGCAACTTATTTTAGCGAGTTAAGCAAAAATTGCTAAATTTAGTGCTCGCTAAAATTTGTCTCGGTCAAATTTAATACTCGTTAAATTTAATTAAGTACCCCCTTCCCACCCCAAAGGGAAACAAAATTAAGCATAAGCGAAAGCGACTTGAAAAATTCTTTTACAAATAGACGCCGGTAACTTTGTTCTTTCTGGCAATTTAAATCAATTTGAAGTGAGTTTGTTATTTTACTGAACATTTATTTCCATCTTTGCTAAATGTACATTAAAAAACGGGTTAACACGATATCGCCAACTTTTTAAATTTTTCCGAAAATCGCTAAATTAAATAGTCGCTAAATCTTGCTATGAAAAAACGATAAATTTAGTAGCCCTGACAGAAAATAGTAACGTTAAGGTAACCTGAAATGGAATTGGAATTAGAATTTTTTGTGGGCTTTTTCAACATCTTGAAAGACCTTCCCGATTAACCAATTCCTGTCCATGGGCCACTCAAGAATATGCATTTTAGAGGGTTTTGGCCAAAGTTTTTCACATGCCGATATAGATTAGATTAGATATGGTCTGCGTGTACCATGCATATCCGCTAGTGGATTTGGGATTTGGTCAGCTATGACAGTGTGTTACGGAGAATTTCCCGTATTTAAGTCATTTCTATGTTAAACCGTATTAAAATCATTTAAAAAACACATAAAAGCCAACAGTACCTAATTAGTCAAAAATAACCTGTTGATCTATTATTTTGGTCGTTTAATATAAAAAGGCGTAAAGTTTAAATAATAGATTGTTCCTTTTTACTTCCGAACTTTTTGTGTTATTTATTTTTAGTAATAGCGGTTGTTTTAGTTATTACCGTAGCTAATTACTTAAGAGTTCCGCGCTTGTCGCATTTCTAAAAAGTGTTACATTTTCTCAATATTTAATTTAGTTTTCTGATTACTTTACTAAATGAGTCTCGTGCCGATCTCGCCTCTGCTGTTCACTTGAATAGGATTAATTAACAACCTGTTGGTTGCTGACTCATCGTGTTTTAACTGTGAATACATTTGCTGACACATCTAAATTTCCTTAATTAATGTTTGTTGCGTAATTTACAAGAGGTGCTATCGGTCGGCAAGAAACCGCCTGTTAACACTTCAAAATCTATTAGCTATTCACTAGTTTTAATTTCATTCGGTAGTTTTTAATTTAGGGTAATTTTAGTAGCAACTTCTTCCGCCAAGCAACGGAACACATTTAACAATAAACTCGGAAAGTTAAGTTAGATTTTTTATTAGGTTGGGCTATCCTCAAAGGACTTTATATTACTTTTCACATCTTGGTGTTAGCGCACTTATTATACTCTGTTAACAATAGACGCTTGTACAAATCGTATATAAGCAACCACACTTGTTATGCTTTTTTGATTACATTTCTTGATTACATCTCGAGAAGACTACGATTACGTTTCGCTTACGAATAAACTGCTGTTGGAACCAAGCTGAGTTGTTGCTGTCCGTTCAGTTCGTGATTAGATCCCGGTACCCAAGAGTGTAACGGCTCTTTCTTGCAAGCGAGTGCCCCATTTGAGTCTAATTTCCCCCGCAATAGAGTTCGCCCGTTTCCCCGTACGCACACAAGGAAAACTCTACCATTACAAGTGGGCGCAGCTGTTAAAAAAGACTGTTTAATAAATACTGTTGTTGTATCTAAACACGGATGACAGAGGCTGTAATAGCCAGAGGCTGTAATAGCTCTACTTCGAGAAAGCTAAAAGCTGGTTTAAGTGATACGTTGTGTTGTTAAGTTGTGCGCTTAGTCTCTTGAGCTTCGACTACGAGCAGTCCCTATTTTTTCGCAGAGTCCGTCGAGCTTGAAGCGAAATTTTTTTTCGAAGAGTTCGTCGAGCTTTCTTTTTCGCTTTTAGCCTCGCCCCGCCTCCTCCCCCGACACGTAATTTTTTTCGCTTCAAGCTCGACGGACTCTGCGAAATAATAGGGACTACTCGTAGTATACTTGAGTTCGATGTTTAGGTTTTACCTCCTTTGCTCATTGAGTTACTCTGGCACCACATGATTCAAATGTAGATTTAATATCTCACATGCGCAAGTCTGTTGACTGTTTTGCGTGATGTATATCACCGGTTATCACCGGTTTCAGTAGTTCAGGCAAGACCATTTGGTCTAGCGGACTTAGGGCCTGTTTATATGGAGGAGAGTTGTCCCTGGTAGGAGGGTTACCCTCTCCCCCGAGCCTTTTTTTGCCGTGCGTTTAGATGAGAAAGTTGTCCCTGTTGACCGAGCCAAAACTTGGCCCTCTCGGTTCAAAAGACTGGCGAGAGTTGTTTTGAAACATCTATTATGGCTGCTTTTTCTAAAATCAGGAACGCTGAATCGTCGACAAAGACCATTTTTTGGACTAATTTACCGCCGACTTCGATTTTAATTTATCTGCAGTTTTGTTTTTGCTGATTTTAGCTTTTGCACATGCTCCGTATGTGTCAACTTGTCCCTGGTAGGCGAGGCAAAAATAACCAAACTGTTTATATGGAAAAAAGTTGGCTCACTCCCCAGGGTCACCCTCCCTTCAAAGCGAGTGACCCTCCACTCAGGGTCACCCTTCCCACCCGAGCCAACTTTGCAATTTCTCATGTAAACGGTTCGCAGCTATTTATAAAGAAACATATGAAAAGCTCTTTCGCCTGCAGGGACGGCGGAGCATTTTTCCAAGTGGGGGGGGCTGACTAGTGAATAGAAGTGGGGGGGGGGCTAAAAATACTTTTCTCTTAGTAAGTCTTTATTTTTTCGGAAATTCTGGGGGGGCTAAAGCCCCCCCCAGGCTCCGCCGTCCCTGGCCTGGGGTGGCTTGGTATGGAGGGTAACCCTCCTTCCAGGGACAACTTTCCTCCATATAAACAGGCCCTGAGGGCTTGTTTATATGGAGGAGAGTTGTCCCTGGTAAGAGGGTTACCCTCATACAGAGCCACCCCGGGCGAGAGAGCTTTTCATACGTTTCTTTATAAATAGCTGTGAACCGTTTACATGAGAACTTGCAAAGTTGGCTCGGGGGGCAGGGTGACCCTGGGTGGAGGGTCACTCGCTTTGAAGGGAGGGTGACCCTGGCGAGCGAGCCAAATTTTTTCCATATAAACAGTTTGGTTATTTTTGCCTCGCCTACCAGGGACAAGTTGACACATACGGAGCACGCGCAAACGCTACAATCAGCCAAAGTTGCAGATAAATTGAAATCGAAGTCGGCGGTACTTTTGTCCAATTGTGGTCTTAGTCAAAGTGTCAGCGTTCCTGATTTTAGAAAAAGCAGCCATAATGGATGTTTCAAAACAACTCTCGCCAGTCTTTTGAACCGAGAGGGCCAAGGTTTGGCTCGGTCAACAGGGACAACTTTCTCATCTAAACGCTCGGCAAAAGATAGCGCGGGGGAGAGGGTAACTTTCCTACCAGCGACAACTCTCTTTCATATAAACAGGCCCTTAATCCACTGTTATACCAGCTCATGTAATCAGTAATCTTCACTGTTACCTACCATCATGTTTGTGTTTGCTTGTGTGGCACAGCACAAATTGTTAGGTCACAGCATACCCATGTAACTATTTAAATCTCCTCACTAGACCAGAGCTGATGAAAATAATTTTTTTCGTCTAAACTCCAGAGGCGGCATACGATTTTTCAATGTGGAAGTTGCCTGCCTTGTGTAAATATTTGTATAAGGCGTCAAAAACTTTAACTCATAGAACTGCTCTTGTATGCTTCAAATCGCCTAAAAACTGTATAAAAACAAAATTAAACATTGCAAAAATATTTCCCCTTCATTTTATTACAAACACACAGCAGTGAAAGCTGACTTACAATAGCAATCAGTAAGAAAAGTTAATTCATATGGGCATGCTGTGACCTCACAAACATAGGAAGGTATAGTAAGTCTCTGGTCACAGCTTGCCAATTTAATATTCAAATTTCTTAACTACCGTTAATTGCCAGCTGGGTAATTGCTTTTGTAAATATTTATGCCTTCTAAAATTGACTTTTTACGGGTGTGTATTTGTTATAGTAATAAAGTAGAAGTATTTTCACATTGTTTAAGTTTGCTTTTAAGAATTCTTTTGCAATTTTAAAGCGTACATGAGCAGTTTGAGCCTAGTGACCCATCAGGTTGGAGCTTATCCCTGCAACTACGAGTATTTCTAGTGACCCATCAGGCCGGAACTTATCCCTGCGATTTTGAGTATTTCTACTTCCACCGGGATGCTAGTCCGTTGCAGGGTACCCCTGCGCATTAAATTCACCAGTTCGTATACGAAATTGGACAGGAAAGGAAGAAAAATAACTGCACTGACAATATAGGATTTACTGACAGCTATATAATTATCATTGATACACCTGGGTGGAGAAAGGCACTATGAGAATAAAGTGTCTTGCCCAAGAACACAACACAATGACTTTGGCCAGGGCACACTGCGAACTTAAGTTCTTTTTCCCAGCTGCCATAAAAAGGTAAAAATCGCAGGAAATTTCAGTTCAAAATGTGTATTACAACAACAGAGTTAAACAGCATAATCAAAGACTGCCTGTGCAGATTTTGACATTGAAAATTTGGATCTACACTGCTTATAAATTACAGGACAACCAACACACTCAGGAATACCAGAAATACTGGACGTCATTATTGTGCTATCAGTGATTATGCAATAATTATTGTGCTATCAGTGATTATGCAATCTTGGCTACTTTTTAAATTTTATGTGACGAGTAAACAAAATTATATTCAAGCAAGAGCCATTACCGTAATTATCCAGATGTCACTTGTGTCAGCAAGCAGATGGTAACATCACACAAAACCGTTCTGGCGTTACCTCTTAGTCAATAAGAAATTTTTCAAGAATATGACAAATGCGAGAAGTTCTCATCTACACTTTGTGCTTGTTTATATTGGCACTTTACAATACATCAATCTATGATGCATTCAACTGTGTTTACCATAATGCACCAATCAAATGAAATCTTAAACATTTCCCCTGGCATTTGACTTATCAATGTGCGTCAGGGTGGGGGCAGGAGTATTTGATGCCAGTGGTTGTTATTAAATTAGGGAATTTGAAAAAGGGGAAAGGGTTGGGAATATTTTAACAAACTGCCTCTGGATCATGTTTACAATTACTTCCATTAAGTTCACCACTTGTGATGGAAAAACAGTCAACTTTCTCTAAGACGGACACTGTTGAAACTGGCTACATCTGTCCGTCTTACATAGGAGTCCGTTTTATGAGGTCTTCCAAGGGGTTTTGGCGACAGGCGCCATTGCTCCAAAATAGCTAAAAATCTAGCAACAATCTTGTTCCAGAGCACCGACAGCCGACAGAAACTAATACTGAAAGGGTGTATATTTGTGACAGCAACAAAGTTTCCCTTACCAAATAGGCGACAGGTGGGTTGGAAATGAGCGACAAAGCGACATCAGAAATCCCCTTGGAAGGCCTCTCTTATAGGGAGTTGAGTAACTGTAAAATGACTGAAAAACGGAAGGGATGGAACCAACACCAAGTGTCCGTCTTAAAGAGGTGACCATTAAGAGCGTTGACTGTATTATTATGGTGGAGAAGGAAAGAGACGTTTACAGGGGGTGGGGGTGGGGTGGATGTTGAAGTTTCAATTTGATTGGTACATGTTGGAGAATATGTTGACTGCTGCAGTAATCTTTTTCTGGCCTCTTGCACAACCGAAGAAGCTGAACTTCAAAGTCAATAAAATAAAAGCAGTTGGAAAACCTATAATCCTCCCATCAAGCGCTGTGCTTGCTTCAATTCACTGAGAAACAGGCTAAATTTCTGTGAAGTCATCAAGAATGATACGGGTCGACCTGTGCCATTGATGCTATCTACTTCATTGAACCTAAGCTGAACTTCTGGCTCGGACATTTCACGTAACTCGCTGCATCCTAAAACAAAGTCCACCCTCCACTCTAAGCCGGCCATCCGTTTCAACTTCAAACTTCCTTGTAAGAAAGTATCTTGCAACTTGGTCAAATTCTCAGCATACGTTTTACACAGTGAAACAGAATGTTCTTTAGGTAAGCCAAGCTGCTGAAGTTCGTTAGATAAAGAATCACCATCCACGCTGTACTTGGCAGCACTACAAAGGATCAATGAAAGCGCTGCAATAGAAGCTTTCACGTCTGATAACTCGTACTTGGCATCCGATGTCAGCTTCTCCACTTTGGAATAGTCGATACTTTCTCCAAACAAATCTTTAATCACCTGAGCGCAAAGAAGCCTCATTTTTACAGACGTTATTTTCGAAAGAGTGCTTATCTCTGCAAGTACCCAGTCTGGGCAATCCAAGTCTCCACAAAAACGAAACTTCATATTTCTTCGCAGACACAAACAGATTGACCGGAAGAGCACCTCGCCTCTGATGTTTCATTCTGTCTCACGTGACTAGTATGTACCATATTTGGAATATGCTCCAAGCAGTACACACAGTCGTAACAGTTCTGCAGTTTTTATGACCTTGAAATAATGTTTGCTGAAAATTTATTGGCTACCTTTTTATCCGTGTTGATAGCAGTTGCAGCTGTAATACTGGTCATTTTGTTTGGTAAGTTTGATCGCGTTTTATCGACTGTATAACATTTTCTAGATTAGCTAAATGCCAATGGTGATCTGTCCTAGCTACTTCCACTAAGGTGCAGGATTGCGGTTTATCAAAATCTCATGATAGAATATCATTAGTTTGATAACTGATATTTTGATATCTCAGTGATATTTTGGTGATAACTGCATGATAATATCAAAAAATATTTTTCCGTTTTAAATATCAAAAATATCATTATCATATCGTATTTACATGATAGTTGCTAGAATACTTTTTGTTATCAAATTTTTAAATTATCATTATCAAGGTATCACTATCAAGTTAGAATCATATCATGTATCACTATCATTTTCAACATTGTGTCTAGATACCCGGCAGCCGGGAAGTGTTTTCAAAATACTACATACCCGGCAGTCTGAAATTATTCTAGAATTTCCACGGAAAAACCAATCCAATCCTCCTCAAAACTATAGATCTTTGCTTAGAAATGCCAAGCGATTTCAATTATAGTTTTGGCTTTGTGTTTGAGGAAATTTTCGAGCTTGGGCATACTACAAAATCTTGATTCTTCGACACTTAGAAAAAATTCGTACTCTGACTCCGGTGTCAACTCTTATAGAATAATTTCTACAAAAACTGAAGTTGAAACCCTGCGAGAGTATTCGATATTTGCTGAGAAATGCGAAGCGATTCTAAATAATGTTTTGCTTTTGTTGTGGACGAATTCTCTTGGCTTCGGCGTATAATAAAATCCTCGACTCACGGGCACGGTTGTTCAAAAGACTAGATACCCGGCAGTCAAAAATTCATGAATAATCAATACATTCAATATCCACAAAAATGATCATTGAAACCTAGCTCCCGAGAGTATTTCAGTATTTCAATTTTCGGTCGGAAATACCAAGCGAGTTTTTACAATGTCAGTTTGGTTTTGCACAAATTGTACGAACTTTATGTGACTCACGGGCACGATTTTTCAAAGACTACATACCCGGCAGTCAAAAATGCTTCCCGTTTTTCCATCAAAATTTCCATTTGAACCTGCTGAGATGTCGGTGTAGAAATACCAAGCGATTGCCTCGGCAAAGTAGTACAAAATAGCTACAAAACGCTTGAGCGTTCGGTGACGAAAGTCCGCCACCGATGTAACTTCCGGTGTGACACTTTAGTGGCGTGACAAAGGTGGAACGTGACAAAGGTGGTTTTCGCGCCAAAACGAACTCAGCGTTGGAAGCGACGAAGTTCTTCTGTGGGCTAAACGGCTTAGCGTTGGAAGCGACGAAAACCAACACCACGTGCCACCTTTGTCACGCCACTAAAGTGTCACACCGGAAGTTAAATCGGTGGTGGACTTTCGTCACCGAACGCTCAAGCGTTTTGTAACTATTTTGTACTACTTTGTTGGAAAATCGCTTGGTATTTCTACACCGACATCTCAGCAGGTTCAAATGGAAATTTTGATGGAAAAACGGGAAGCATTTTTGACTGCCGGGTATCTAGTCTTTTGAACAACCGTGCCCGTGAGTCGAGGATTTTATAGTACGCCGAAGCCAAGAGAATTCGTCCACAACAAAAGCAAAACATTATTTAGAATTGCTTCGCATTTCTCAGCAAATATCGAATACTCTCGCAGGGTTTCAACTTCAGTTTTTGTAGAAATTATTCTATAAGAGTTGACACCGGAGTCAGAGTACGAATTTTTTCTAAGTGTCGAAGAATCAAGATTTTGTAGTATGCCCAAGCTCGAAAAATTTCCTCAAACACAAAGCCAAAACTATAATTGAAATCGCTTGGCATTTCTAAGCAAAGATCTATAGTTTTGAGGAGGATTGGATTGGTTTTTCCGTGGAAATTCTAGAATAATTTCAGACTGCCGGGTATGTAGTATTTTGAAAACACTTCCCGGCTGCCGGGTATCTAGACACATCTCACTCAAGCAATAACAGACACAATGATATTATGATATATCGTGATAATATCAAAATTGTCCACAAAGCTACATAATCACATTGCTATTTACTCCTTTTAGACAGGGCAAGATTAACTTTCGTAACACCCGATTTTGGCTTTTTTTAACTCATTCTTTGGCCTTTTAATGACTGTCATTCACAAACCAGAAAATATTTAGTTTGTACTGCGTCATTTTTCTTGCAACTTTCAAATACGTATTTAGTAAGATGCGGGTAAGATTTACGTATTGGGATTGTCTGGGGTTAATGTAAGTTATCGTTTAAAATTAGGGTTAGAGTTCAGAGGCAATGTTATTCAGGGTTAGCGTTTGAGTAAGGGTTAGGGTTAGGTTAGGGAGGTTAGGGTTAAGGTTAGGTTAGGGTTAGGTTAGGTTAGGGTTAGGTTAGGGTTAGGAATAGGGTTAGGTTAGGGTTAGGTTAGGTTAGAGTTAGGAATAGGGTTAGGTTAGGGTTAGGTTAGGCTAGGCTAGGCTAGGCTAGGTTAGGTTAGGGTTAGGGTTTAGGGTAAGTGCAGTATTCTGATAAAATCATGATTTATCATTTTATCACTGAGAGGAGAAGAAAAGTTAGTTAATTAAATATTCTGATAATATCATGATAAAGCACTCTATCACTGGGAGGAGAAGTAAAGTTAGTTAATAAAGTATTCTGATAATATCATGATTTATCACTCTATCACTAGGAGGAGAAGAAATACTACTTCATTAAATATTCTGATAATATCATGATTTATCACTATATCACTGGGAGTAGAAGAAATACTACTTTATTAAATATTCTGATAATATCATGATTTATCACTATATCACTTAGTCTCCCTCGCAGCCGTTTTTAGTGTCGTCACGCAACATTCCTCCCCACTAACGGCTGCTCACATTCGAACAACATTCCTTTCCCTTTGTTTCTCATGTGACCAATCACAGCAGAGGAGATTGAAACAAACATGTTTTTCCCGCGAACTTAACTGGGTAGTGGCAAAGAAGAACATTTCGATGCGTTTAGAAAACGTTGGCATTTTTTTTTCGACGGAACCAGAAAGCGTTGCAATTCATTTCAAAATATTTTTTCAAAACATTGTCAACGCGTTTTGAAACATTCGAAAAAAAAATGACAATGCATTCGATATTCAACGAAATCACCGAGCATTTAGGATCATTCACGGGACTGTTGTGTCAGCTTTTAATATGCTCTACAGCGTATTTTTAACTCACTTGCATGATTACAAAGACAATGTTATTTCGGTTTGAATTTGGAGCAGAAACTAATCAAATACACAGAGTACTCCTGTAATTTTTTTTTTAATTTTGCGGCGTTGAAATCATGCTGCATGCCTGCGTTTCAAATGACATTCGATCCCATGTATTTCGCACGCACGCAACAAGTTCTGATGATAAATAACAGTGAAATTAGTTTTATTCCGCAGCCACAACTCTCTATAACTGGTGCCGATTAAACCCTTCTGCGGTTAAGTTATG